>NC_056504.1:23105012-23105082 GCF_014905685.2 Nematolebias whitei
TGTGTGTGTGTGTGTGTGTGTGTGTGTGTGTGTGTGTGTGTGTGTGTGTGTGTGTGTGTGTGTGTGTGTG
>NC_056504.1:23105182-23110017 GCF_014905685.2 Nematolebias whitei
CTGTAAAACGGATGTTGGAATTGATGAAGACAGAATTTGATAAAATATGAACTTGGTTTAAACTTAATAAATTATCATTAAATTTAGATAAAACTAAATACATGATATTTAGTAACAAAAAGAGATCTGTTGATGATCCATTTAAAATTGAGGGTGTTGTCATTTTTAGAGTTATCGAGATGAAATTTTTGGGTGTAATCATTGATGAACAGCTAACATGGAAAAACCACATAAATTCTGTAAGAATAAAAATAGCTAAATCTATTGCAGTACTATACAAAGTCAGGGAATTATTAAATGATAAAGCTTTGTACACGTTATATAACACAATCATTGTTCCACATTTAATCTATTGCATTGATGTTTGGGGGAAAGCGTGTAAAACATTTACAAAGCCTATTTTTATTTTACAGAAAAGAGCTATAAGAATTATCACCAGAAAGCATTACAGTCACCCATCAAGCACATTATTTTATCAACTGAAGTTATTGAAGTTCCATGATTTGGTAGATTACAGTATTTGTCAGTTATGTATAGGGCTCAAAATAACACATTACCGTTAAATATACAAAGAAATTTTGTTAAAATGCAAAGTTGTTATAATCAGAATCAGTTTATTATTGCCATGTCAATGAATGAGGTTCACAAACTAGGAATTTGCTTGGCAATAATAAACTGATTCTGATTCTGATTATAACAACTTTGCCTTTTAACAAAATTGCTTTGTATATTTAACGGTAATGTGTTATTTTGAGCCCTATACATAACTGACAAATACTGTAATCTACCAAATCATGGAACTTCAATAACTTCAGTTGATAAAATAATGTGCTTGATGGGTGACTGTAATGCTTTCTGGTGATAATTCTTATAGCTCTTTTCTGTAAAATAAAAATAGGCTTTGTAAATGTTTTACACGCTTTCCCCCAAACATCAATGCAATAGATTAAATGTGGAACAATGATTGTGTTATATAACGTGTACAAAGCTTTATCATTTAATAATTCCCTGACTTTGTATAGTACTGCAATAGATTTAGCTATTTTTATTCTTACAGAATTTATGTGGTTTTTCCATGTTAGCTGTTCATCAATGATTACACCCAAAAATTTCATCTCGATAACTCTAAAAATGACAACACCCTCAATTTTAAATGGATCATCAACAGATCTCTTTTTGTTACTAAATATCATGTATTTAGTTTTATCTAAATTTAATGATAATTTATTAAGTTTAAACCAAGTTCATATTTTATCAAATTCTGTCTTCATCAATTCCAACATCCGTTTTACAGCTTTACCCAAACAAAAAAATGTGGTGTCATCTGCAAAAAGGACACATTTGAGGAGTCCTGATACATTCACTAAGTCATTCACATATAAAATAAATAACTTTGGTCCAAGTACAGAGCCTTGAGGAACTCCACAAGTGATATTGCACAGGTCAGATCTTACACCATTTATTTGTACAAACTGTTTCCTATCTTTTAAATAGCTAGATACCCAGTGTAATGCTGGTCCTCTTATACCATATTTATTTAATTTTTCAAGGAAAATAGTGTGGTCAATAGTATTAAATGCTTTTTTAAATCAACAAAAATACTAACACAATACTGTTTTTGATCGACAGCAGTAGTTATTTGTTCTATTAATTCCATGAGAGCCACTGATGTAGAGTTTTTTGCTCTAAACCCATACTGACTGCTACTTAAAATGTTTTGTTTAGTAATAAATTTATCTAATCTGATCACAAATAGTTTTTCTAGAATTTTTGAGAATTGTGGTAATAAGGATATTGGTCTATAATTATTGAACACACATTTATCACCATTTTTAAAGAAAGGGACTACCTTGGCTACTTTCATATTGTCTGGAAATATTCCTTTTGAAAATTATAAATTACATATATATGTAAATGGCTCGATAACATGACTCATTATGTCCTTTGCAAACATCATATCCATGTCCACCCAGTCTTTTGATCTCTTATCTGTAAGATTTTTTACTACATTCATTATTTCTTCTTTGTCAGTTGCATTAAGAAAAATACTGTTGTCACAACCTATAACTGAATGGTTCACATTATTGTCTACTTTAGTTATTTTAGCTGCAAGGCTTGATCCAACGTTCACAAAATAACGATTAAATCCATTTACAATTTCATTTTCATCATGCATTTCATCATCATCCTTCACAAAATATTGTGAAATACCTGTTTTTGCTTTATGACTTTTCAGAACACTATTTATTACTCGCCATGTAGCTTTCATATCACCATCACTTTTATTAAATAAATCACTATAATACCCCTCCCTGGGCTGCCACCTTACCGTGGTGGAGGGGTTTGAGTGTCCCAATGATCCTAGGAGCTATGCTGTCAGGGGCTTTATGCCCCTATAGGGTCACCCATGGCAGACAGGTCCTAGGTGAGGGACCAGACAAAGTGCAGCCCAAACACACCCCTATGATGAAAAACACAAATGGACCTAGTGTTCCCTTGCCCGGACGTGGGTCACCGGGGCCCCACTCTGGAGCCAGGCCTGGAGGTGGGGCACGTGGGCGAGCGCCTGGTGGCCGGGCTTTTACCCATGGAGCTCGGCCGGGCACAGCCCGAAGAGGAGACGTGGGTCCCCCTTCCCATGGGCTCACCACCTGTGGGAGGGGCCAAAGGGGTCGGGTGCAATGTGGGATGGGTGGTGGCCGAGGGCGGGGACCCTGGCGGTCTGATCCTCGGCTACAGAAGCTGGCTATTGGGACGTGGAATGTCACCTCACTGGTGGGGAAGGAGCCTGAGCTGGTGTGTGAGGCTGAGAGGTTCCGGCTAGAAATAGTCGGACTCACCTCTACGCATGGCTCGGGCTCTGGAACCAGTTTCCTTGAGAGGGGCTGGACACTCTTCCACTCTGGAGTTGCCCCTGGTGAGAGGCGCCGAGCAGGCGTGGGCGTACTAATTGCCCCCCAACTTGGTGCCTGTGTATTGGGGTTCACCCCCGTGAATGAGAGGGTGGCCTCTCTCCGCCTACGTGTGGGGGGACGGGTTCTGACTGTCGTTTGTGCTTATGCACCAAACGGCAGTTCAGATTATCCACCCTTTCTGGAGTCCTTAGAGGGGGTACTGGAAAGTGCACCTTCTGGGGACTCCCTTGTTCTGCTGGGGGACTTCAATGCTCATGTGGGCAATGACAGTGAGACCTGGAGGGGTGTGGTTGGGAGGAACGGCCCCCCTGATCTGAACCAGAGTGGTGTTCTGTTGTTGGACTTCTGTGCTCGTCATGGATTGTCAATAACGAACACCTTGTTCAAGCATAAGGGTGTCCATATGTGCTCTTGGCACCAGGACACCCTAGGCCGCAGTTCGATGATCGACTTTGTCATCGTCTCATCTGATCTGCGGCCACATGTATTGGACACTCGGGTGAAGAGAGGGGCGGAGCTGTCAACTGATCACTACCTGGTGGTGAGTTGGCTCCGATGGTGGGGGAGGATGCCAGTCAGACCTGGTAGGCCCAAACGTATTGTGAGGGTTTGCTGGGAACGTCTGGCAGAGTCTCCTGTGAGACGGAGTTTCAACTCCCACCTCCGGGAGAACTTTGAACATGTTCCAAGGGAGGTGGGGGACATTGAGTCTGAGTGGACCATGTTTCGTGCCTCTATTGTCAAGGCGGCTTACCAGAGCTGCGGCCGCAAGGTTGTCGGTGCCTGTCGGGGCGGCAACCCTCGAACCCGATGGTGGACACCGTCGGTGAGGGATGCTGTCAGGCTGAAGAAGGAGTCCTATCAGGCCTTTTTGGCCTGTGGGACCCTGGAAGCAGCTGATGGGTACCGGCAGTCCAAGCGACATGCGGCTCGGGTGGTTGCTGAGGCAAAAACTCGGGCATGGGAGGAGTTCGGAGAGGCCATGGAGAACGACTTCCGCACGGCTTCGAGACGTTTCTGGTCCACCATCCGGCGTCTCAGGGGGGGGAAGCGGTATGCCACCAACACTGTTTATAGTGGGGGTGGTTTGCTGCTGACCTCAACTCGGGATGTTGTGGGTCGGTGGGCGGAATACTTTGAAGACCTCCTCAATCCCACCGGCACGTCTTCCACTGAGGAAGCGGAGCCTGGGGACTCTGGGTCGGGCCCTCCAATCTCTGGTGCTGAGGTCACCGAGGTGGTTAAAAAGCTCCTCGGTGGCAGGGCCCCAGGGGTGGATGAGATCCGCCCAGAGTTCCTTAAGGCTCTGGATGTTGTAGGGTTGTGTTGGCTTACGCGACTCTGCAATGTTGCGTGGACATCGGGGGAAGTTCCCCTGGATTGGCAGACCGGGGTGGTGGTCCCCCTATTCAAAAAGGGGGACCGTAGAGTGTGTTCCAACTACAGGGGAATCACGCTCTTAAGCCTCCCTGGTAAGGTCTATTCGGGGGTTCTGGAGAGGAGGGTCCGTCGGATAGTCGAACCTCGGATTCAGGAGGAACAGTGCGGTTTTCGTCCTGGCCGTGGAACACTGGACCAGCTCTACACTCTCAGCAGGGTCCTGGAGGGTGCGTGGGAGTTTGCCCAACCAGTCTACATGTGCTTTGTGGACTTGGAGAAGGCTTTCGACCGCGTCCCTCGGGGGGCCCTGTGGGGGGTACTCTGGGAGTATGGGGTACCAGGCCCTTTGATACGGGCTGTTAGGTCCCTGTATGACCGGTGTCAGAGCCTGGTCCGCATCGCCGGCAGTAAGTCGGGCTTGTTCCCGGTGAGAGTTGGACTCCGCCAAGGTTGCCCTTTGTCACCGATTCTGTTCATAACTTTTATGGACAGAATTTCTAGGCGCAGCCAAGGTGTTGAGGGGATCCGTTTTGGTGGCCT
>NC_056504.1:23110117-23116817 GCF_014905685.2 Nematolebias whitei
TGTGTGTGTGTGTGTGTGTGTGTGTGTGTGTGCGTGTGTGTGTGTGTTTAATTGCTCTTTTAGCTACTTTTGCCTGAACCTAACACTGTAAGTGAAACAAGGCAGTTCCTGAGTTGCTGTAAATTATGCTATAATACATATTTACTGTCTCATTCCAGAAAACAACAACAAACAATAACAGCCTTCATGATGGACAGACATCATGGACACCACAGCAGCAGCTGTCTTCACTGAAAGCATCCTGAACATGATCGTCACATGAGGCCTCTGTCGATGGTTGAAGACGTAGGCTTCACTACAATGATCCACACTTTTAATCCAGGTTACAATAATCCACACTTTTAATCCAGGTTACAATAATTCACATTTTTAATCCAGGTTACACATTTCCCTCAAGGACACATTTTACAAAGTAGCTACATATTGTGCAGGTATAAAGATACATTTGTATATATTTTTGTGTACATTTATTTTTTTAAGCTATTTGACTAACTTTTATTTTTTATTATTCAATATTCTACTAACACAATAGTGAAATAGCAACCTGTTTTTTGTGTGAATTTCTATGTCCGTCAAATGTTCAAATTTGGAATAAAGGGGTGGAAATTAAAACCTTGTTTTTTATTTTTTTTTCCCCGATTCATCGATTAATCGAAAAAATAATTGGCCGATGAATCGATTATTGAAATAATCGTTAGTTGCAGCCCTAGAGTTGAACAGAGTGAGGGGGGGAGGCGGAAGCAGAGCAGAGGCTGTTTTCAAAAGAAATTAAATACATTTTACAAATGACAGACGCAGCGAAAACTGTTGTACCCAAGTCCTCCAAAGTGTGGGTGGACTTCACAAAGATAAAAACTGGGCAACAAGCAGCTTTGAAAAAGTGACTACACGGGAGAACCACGGAGATAAAACGTAAACATGTCGGAGTCACGAGGAGGATGAAGGAGCTCAGCAACAGATACAACACTGTCTCACTCCCAACTCGTCATGTGTTGGCAGGTGATTACAATATTCACATTTGTTCTGTTTCCAAGTGAAAAAACGTAACATCAGTCTCTCTGGTAGCTGAAGCTGCTGCTTGTTTGTTAGCTGATTAATGACAGTGATAGAGAACGTGTGCGTTACTTTTTATTTTTTTATTTATTAGGGGCGGCTGTGGCTGAGTGGTTAGAGCAGTCATCCTCCAATGCGAGAGTTGAGGGTTCGAATCCACCAGCAGTCACATGTCGAAGTGTCCCTGGGCAAGACACTGAACCCCTCATTGCCTCCGATGTGTGTCCCATCAGTGTATGAATGTGAGCTAAAGCACTGAGTAGTCTCTTTAGAATGATTTGTTCAATTAGCTTTGTAGTGATCTAGTAGAGTGCTGTATGAATGGGTAAATAAGGGCACAGATTGTAGTGTAAAGCACTTTGAGTGTCTTGATAGAAAGGCGCTATATAAGTACAGTCCATTTATCATTTATTTTTATTGTTATAAGCAGTGTTTAAATGTGATTTATAAATAAATCTAACACAAAGATAATAATTTAATGATTAAGCTTCAACTTTTAATTTGCTGGCAAAGTCTGAAGACACTGCATGTATGGCAGGATGATTTGCATTTAAACAGGAATTAAAAGTAATTTATTACATCTACTCAAATGTGTGTAATTAAGTATTGTGTGTGTGTGTGTTTATGTGTGTGTTGCTCTTTGGCCTACTTATTTGCCTTAACCGAACACTGTAAGTGAAACTAGGCATTTCTTGAGTTGCTGTAAATTATGCTATAATGCATATATACTCATTCCAGAAAACAACAACAACAACAAACAATAACAGCCTTCATGATAGAAAGCCATCAAGGACACCACAGCAAGCAGCTGTCTTGACTGAAAACATCCTTAAATGATCGTCACTGACATGAGGCCTCTGTCAATGGTTGAAGACGAAGGCTTCACTACAATGATCCACACTTTTAATCCAGGTTACACTCTTCCCTCAAGGACACATTTTACAAAGTAGCTACATATTGTGCCAGTATAAAGCATACATTTGTATATATTTTTATGTACATTCATTTTTTTAAGCTATTTGACAAAATTTTATCATTCAATATTTTCCTAACAAGAATAGTCAACTAGCAACCTGGTTTTTTGTGCAAATTGCAATTTCAGTCAAATGTTCAATTTTGGAATAAAGAGGTGGAAATTAAAACATTTGTTTTTTGGGGGGTTTTGCTAATCCATCGATTAATATATAAAAAAAAAAAATTGATTATTGAAATAATAGTTAGCTGCAGCCCTAGATTGGAAACCTGAATGGAATCTTTATGTTAGAAACTGAGAAATTTGAGTTTGTACATTGAGTTCTGCAGACTGTATTATTATTTAGTCTTGATTGCTTAACTATAAACAAATATGACAGTAGTAATAAATGCAGATTAATCCCAGTTTTCAAGTCATAAACAGCAGTAGCAAGAAGAAGAAAAAAATCTTACTAACTCGTTTAAGTACATTTACACTTGAAATTTTCACCCTAAATATCTCATTTAAGTTGGGATGGAAGTACAGCAATAAATAAATGTGTTTCAGCTCATGTCATCAGTCTGTTGCTGCTTTTATCATTAACAAACTTGCATCAAGTCCTGCAGGGTTTTTTTCCTCACACAACGTACAGACCCTGCCAGGAAGCCACTATGATTTGTCAGTAGATATAATGTTAGCAAAAATATGCCTCATTTTACATCTATAACAGGACAGATTATCACACATTTAGGTTAACATATTTTGCAAAAAGAACATGAACACACAAGTTCATACAGCACTACTACACACAGGCTCATACGGCACTCTACTACTCACACGCTCATACGGCACTCTACTACACACATGCTCATACGGCACTCTACTACACACACGCTCATACGGCACTCTACTACACACATGCTCATATGGCACTCTACTACACACATGCTTATACGGCACTCTATACACACACGCTCATACGGCACTACTATACACACGCTCATACGGCACTCGACTACACACACGCTCATACGGCACTCGACTACACACACGCTCATACTGCACTGTATTACACACACGCTCATACGGCACTCTGCTACACACATGTTCATACACCACTCTACTACACAGTTGGAATGTGCGATATATACAGTACACAGTAGAAACGATAGAAATTTAGCCTACGATAGAGATCTGTCTTCTACCGGCTAATCGCAGTAATGCTGTGTCTAACGTCAAATCAGAGTCGTCAGATTTAATAGTTACTTTTTTTGAGTTGAAAACTGTGCGTAAGTGGTGTTAAAGTTTTTTCTTCGAGAGCTAAGTAGCGAAGCTACAAGCTAACCACATCCGGCATGCCGTAATGTTCCTGTATTCGGACTCATGCGCAAAACACTGTGTTCCGTCAAAAGTTTTTTTTTTCCATTGAAAGTTAAAGTAAGCGCTGGTCAGCTTTAGAGAAACCTGCTCTCTGATCTTTGAAAAGAATGCTGTGTTGTGTGATTTTACTGCGAGACCCTCTGGTCAAAGCCACAGACTCATTGTGTGTCAGCTCTCCTTAAAGCGGAAGGAGACGCCCACTAGAGGGTTGAAGGGTGAAGTGTTTTCAGCGTGCAATTGCTGCTCTGTTGCTGTTCATTTCTTAAGTGAAAATACTGGAAACTGTTAAAAGTTAACAACATATTATTTAGTTTAAGACAAATGCCCAAAACTACATTTGATATCTTTTGCACTGTTTTGCACTACAAGAAAGAAGCCTAATACTTGATTTGTTTATTATTTAAAAACTCACTGAACCTAGTAGTGGAATTTTCTTAATTCAAAATAAATGATGGCAAAAGGACACCCTATGCTTTTTTTTAAAATTCCTATTGCAAGTTTTATACCAAAAACATATTGTGATATATATCGTTATTGCCACCCTTCACAATACATATCATGATATGAATTTTATGCCATATCGCACATTCGTACTGCACACACATGTTCATAAAGCACTCTACTACACACACACGTTCATACAACTCTCTTCTATAGGGCTGCAGCTAACAAAATTCTCAATCGATTAATCGTCCGATTATTTTTTGAATAATCAATGAATCGGCAAAAAAAAAATGCCACGTTTTAATTTCCACCTCTTTATTCCAAAATTGAACATTTGGCTGACTTAGCATTTCGCACATAAAAGGTTGCTACTTGATTATTCTGTTAGGAAAATATTGATTAATAAAAAATAAAAGTTAGTCAAATAGCTTAAAAAAAATTATACAAAAATATATACAAATGTATGCTTTGTACCAGCACAATATGTAGTTACTTTGTAAAATGTGTCCTTGAGGGAAGAGTGTAACCTGGATTAAAAGTGTGGATCATTGTAGTGAAGCCATCGTCTTCAGCCATAGACAGAGGCCTTGTGTCGGTGACGATCATGTTAAGTGCTTTCAGTCAAGACAGCTGCTTGCTGTGGTGTCCATGATGTCTTTCCATCATGAAGGCTGTCATTGTTTGTTGTTGTTTTCTGGAATGAGACAATATATATGTATTATAGTATAATTTACAGCAACTCAAGAAATGCCTTGTTTCACTAAAGCCCCTTATCCACAGGGCCCTTTGGTACTCCTATGTAACTAGTTATGGCCGATTGCGTGTTTTATCCACAATGCCTTTAGCGGTGGAACCCACCTCATTTTTGGGACCCAAGTCTCTGAGGTCCCAGGTCTGGTTCTTGTAGGGTCTAGATGTGACATCAGCGCACTGTAGGTCACTGATTGGTCAGGGGGCGTATTCATTGGTGGAGGGCGGAGATTCAGTCTTCCACTGGAAATCCCGATCCGCCATTTTCTTTTTCACCCACCATAACAGACAAGAAATCGGAGGAGCTTATTTTGGAATATTTTATAAGGTAAAACAAATAATCATGGCTCAACCGTGGTCGAATGCTGAAGTTCAGGCATTTCTCTGTTTGCTGGCCGATGAACAAGTGCAGAGCGAGCTAGATGGAACAAAACGAAATGAAAAGATTTTTCAAGAGGTGTCTGCGCAGATGGCGGTGCAGGGCTTCCATCGCACACCAAAGCAAAGAGGAAAGCTTAAAAAACTAAAAAGCGATTACAAAACGATTAAGGACCACAACGGTAGAAGTGGAGCAAACGGAAGAAACTGGAAGTGGTTTGTACAAATGGATGCCATTTACGGCAGACGCCCAGCCAATAAAGGGAGGGAGAGTGGCTTAGACACGGCCACTGCTCTTCTGGAAGCTATAGTTGATGGTGAGTGTATTTTATTTACTTTAAGCATATTTCCTTTTCCTCATGCAACCGTTTCTTTGCGTTTTCTGAAAGTACTCTGAACAAACGAGGCTGACACGGTTAAGTCGTCATTAGTTAGCATCATTGCTAACTGTACTCTGTTGCTGTTTTTCCACTCTTATTTTGATGCAGAAAGTCCCACTGAAGATGAAGGTTCGCCAGATTCTGCTTTTGACTGTCCAATCCTCCCCGCTTCTGACCCTTCCCCGACCACACCAGCTCCAAGTACATCTACGCCACCAAGTACATCTACACGACCGAGTACATCCACGCCACCGGGCAACACGCAGCAGAGCGGCACCAAACAGCACCCACCCGTTGGTAGGTAAGAAGAAGCAACAATCGTGTTTAACATCACATTGATCATGTTGATATGAATGTTGTTTTGTTTTTGTTGTAAAACACCTTGCATGTATTCAAACTACTTGTTTATTCAGTTGTAATGTATAAATGTTAAATTTAATTATTCATTTATTACTTAAACTTTCATTTATGAAGTTTATTATTGAAATTATACAGGGTGTAGTGATTTTTGTTCAGATTAACGATGCTCTGTTCTTTTTCTAAATTAGCACAACCGTTGTAAATGACTACATGTAGTTTATTTATGCCCACCTGCTTACTTACATTAAAGTACTAGACTGCTTTATGAACAGAATCATTTCTGACCTTGTGAACAAACACCTTTTGAAATTAGCAGGAACTTTAATGTAAATAATTTATTTAAAAACTCTACCTGTACTTCATCATCTAACAGCCATTTTCGTGTGTTATTCATAGGCAATAGAAAGCGCAGATCAACAAGTGCAGCAGAGAGCTTTGTTTCTGCACATACAGAACAAGAGGAGATGAACCAGAAGCAGAGAGAGGAACACTTCCATTTTATTTGTGAGGATACCGAAAAAGCAAGGCAAGAAGAAGCTGCGGAGAGGCAACGCCAAGCTGCAGCAGCGAGGAAGGAGGAGAAATCAATTAGGAGGGAGGAGATGGCCTTGAGGAGAGAGGAAGTAGATCTTCGCAGAGAGGAAGCAGCACAGCGAAGGCAGGAGGCTGAACAGAGTGCTGCTATCAATCAGGCACTCCTTGGGGTGCTGGAATCCATTGCCCGTTCCATGGCAAACAAGACATGTTTAAAAATATTTAGAGTAGATCATAGTTGATGTATAGAAATGTAGATCCTGCAAGGTAAGCCCACAAAAAGCCAAACATGTAGCTTGTTAAGTTTGCATATATAATTAGTGTATGATTATTTTTTATTTTGTACAAGTCTTTATTTCTAATAAAAGAAACATTTTCAAGTCTTGAGCTTCCATCTGATCATCAAAAGTGAAGTGCTTACAGTGTTTTTTTACGTCAATAGTGTAGATAAGTGAAGTAATTGTTTTTT
>NC_056504.1:23116917-23117313 GCF_014905685.2 Nematolebias whitei
ATATATATATATATATATATATATACAAATCAAATTACAAAAAGACTATTAATCCCAGAGGGAAATTAAATGTTATAACTCATCATCCTGGTTTCATTAAAGAGTTGTTCTAGATGCTGATGGATGTGGGCAGGAAGGATCTCTTGTAGCCGTCTGTATTACAAGGGATCTGAAGAAGTCTCTGGCTGAAGACATCTATATATGTAAATATTAAAATAGATTAATGTATATATGCATAAACAAATATAAAGTTCTTGTTGTAGGTTTTGGTTCTTTGTTAAAAACAAAAATTAAATAGTATACAGTTTTTCTAAAACTTCAGCCGCTAAAAAATGCAGCATATGTGATAGAAGCACAGCAGCAGTGTTTGTTTTGCCATTTTTACACGAACCTGGT
>NC_056504.1:23117413-23127768 GCF_014905685.2 Nematolebias whitei
TCTTGTAGCGGTCTGTCTTACAAGGGATCTGAAGAAGTCTCTGGCTGAAGACATATATATATATATATAAATATTAAAATAGATTAATGTATATATGCATAAACAAATATAAAGTTCTTGTTGTAGGTTTTGGTTCTTTGTTAAAAACAAAAATTAAATAGTATACAGTTTTTCTAAAACTTCAGCCGCTAAAAAATGCAGCATATGTGATAGAAGCACAGCAGCAGTGTTTGTTTTGCCATTTTTACACGAACCTGGTAATAAGGCATGTCTGTACATTAAAAAAAACAAGAATAATTATTAATCCATGTTTATTTTCAAATCAACACTTTAACGTTCACTTGTATCTAAGGAAGGCTGGGGAGGTAGAAAAAAGATTAAGGGGTGGAATTAGAATAAGTTACAGCTCATGAGGTAGTCCATCAGAGCATCTCTGACACCTTGGCCCTGCTCTCCATCTTGCGGGACAGCGACCGGGACGGGCTGCGCGGCTGGTTCTGCTTCAAGTTCATCGAGGTCATCCATTTTGGTTGTGTGTTGTTTACCGGCTCTTCTTCTTCTAATGCATGTTAGTGGTGCTTAGAAAAGAGCTTAATGTAGCACTACCGCCACCAGCTGGTAAGGTGCGTTGATATTAATAATCCGCCCACTAGAGGTGAACATTCCGCCCACTAAACGGGAACTATAGGCAATGTGGAGACAGAAAAATAGAGGTCCCACCAGAACCGGACACAACAGGCTACAACAAGAACCAGACCTGTGGATACCAGGCTTTACAGTGTTAGGTTCAGGCAAAAGTAGCTCAGAGAGCAATTAAACATGCACACATGCATACACACACACACACACACACACATAAAATACTTAATTACACACATTTGAGTAGATGTAATAAATTACTTTAATTCCTATTTAAATGCAAATCATCCTGCCATACCTGCAGTGCCTTCAGACTTTGCCAGCAAATTAAAAGTTGAAGCTTAATCATTAAATTATTATCTTTGTGTTAGATTTATTTATAAATCACATTTAAACACTGCTTGTACCAATTAAACCAAATAAAAAGTAACACACATTCTCTATCACTGTCATTATTCAGCTAACAAACAAGCAGCAGCATCAGCTACCAGAGAGACTGACATTATGTTTTCTCACTTGGAAACAGAACAAATGTGAATGTTGTAGAGACTCACCTGCCAACACGAGATTGGAGTGAGACGCGTTGTATCAGCTGTTCAGCTCCTTCATCCTCCTCGTTACTCCGACATGTTTATGTTTCATCCGCGTGGTTCTCCCATGTCGTGCCGTCACTTTTTCAAAGCTGCATGTTTTGCAGATTTTATCTTTGTGAAGCGTCAAGTCCTCCCACACTTTTTGGAGGACTCGGGTCAAACAGTTTTCTCTGCGTCAGTCATTTGTAAAATGTACTTAATTTCCTTTGAAAACACCGCCTTTGCTCTGCTTCCTCCTTCCCCCTCGCTCTGTTCAACTCACACTTCAGGTTTTTTTTCTCCAAATTTTATTCAGTCAGCCAGCATTGACAATGCACTGCAGCTGAACAATGTGGCTCCGCAGCACCGTGAAAGACACATAGTCGTGCGCCACAACGAATCGATAATGAAATTCATTGCCAACACGTTTAATCATCATTTTTTTATCGATTCGTTGTTGCAGCCCTACTCTACTGCACACACACACACACGCACACACACACACACACTCATACAGCACTCTACTACATCTCTACAAAAATAATCTGAATCAGTAGAGACTAATCAGTGCTTTATCACATTCATACACCGATGGGACACACATCACTTGCCACTACCAGCCTTTAAAAACTGTTATGGCCAGAGATAATTTTTCTGTTTATATTAAAGCATGGAATTACATTCCACAACATATAAAGTCCATCTCAACATTCCCACTTTTAAGAAGACTCGTGCATCATCTGTTGGACACCTTCTTTTGCAATCACAGCTGCCATTCTTGTATTTTGTAATTTAGTATGTCTGTGTCTATTAATTTTATGTGATCGAAAAGATGGCGCCCGTGTACATGGCCTTTAATCTACCTCTGACGATACTGTTTGGATTATTTCTGCTTTTTTCGTTTTTTGTCTGGGATATCAACTCGCTGCTTGTGTATGACCGACAACAGCTCCTCGATCTTCGATTGTCTGTATCTGCTGTCGCTGATTCGGACCATTTTGATCGTGACTCGGAACCCCCCCCTCTTCCACCCCTTCTGGCAGACGTGCCTGCTTGTTTACGCTGGGCCCCAAGCCTGCCCTCTCGGAGATATCGCTTCAGACGCCGGGGAAAACGTGCCGGCCGGCTGGTAAAACTCAAAGCTCTGCGTGGTCAACGTTTCCACAGCCAGCTTCCTACGTGACCGGACCAGGGAAAATATGGGTGTTGTCTACCGGCCCGGCGCTTGGACCGTCCTGGAGGCACTGTTTTTGAAAATCTGCAACCGTTGGCGCGCACCACCCCCACCATGGCTGGTTGTGTCGGACCAGATCAGGACGTGTCTCATCAACACAAGGTCTGTTGCCAACAAGACTTTTATCCTAAATGACTTTTTTTAAAGACGAGGGACTAGATTTTCTTTTTCTCACGGAATCCTGGTTGCCTTTGGGTGATTCAAGTGCCTTGGTGGAACTTTTACCTCCTGACTGTCTGTGCTTTAATGCCCCGCGGCCATCAGGTCGGCAGGGTGGTGGAATATTAACTGTATTTAAATCAAACTTTTCCTGTAAACAGTTGTCCACCCTCATGCCCTGCTCCAGTTTTGAGCTGAGTGCTTTTGAACTCGGACATTCTCCTCCCGTTCTGTGCGCGATTGTTTATCGCCCCCCTCATTCCAAGGACTTCATAAGTGAATTCTCTGATTTTCTGGCTTACATCACACCAAGATATGATCACTTTATTATTGTTGGTGACTTTAATATTCACGTCTGTTGTCAGAAGAAGCCATTAGTGAAGGACTTCCTTGATTTGTTGGACTCATTTAATTTAACTCAACATGTAAATGGTCCCACCCAACAACACGGTCACACTCTGGATCTCATTTTAACACGTGATGTCTCTGTTTGTAATTTGGTAATCGGTGACAACGTTCTCTCAGACCACATGCCTGTCTTGTTTGATATCATCCCGCCTTGTCCTACTGCTAAGTCATGTGATTTTGCACGTACTTCACGCGCCATTAACCGTTTCACTGTTGCACGTTTTACTGAAGCTTTTAGCTCTGAGAGGATCAATCAGCTCTGTGTCTCTCTCCACCAAGGAGCTAACCTCTCAGCTTAACTCTGTTTGCTTAAATATTCTGGAATGTGTTGCTCCCGTTAAAACCAGGAAAACAAAACTTTTATCAGAACCATGGCTTAATGACGTCACTCAAGCCGTTAGACAGCAGTGTAGGAGAGCAGAACGCAGGTGGAGGAAAGACAGGCTGCAGGTTTCTTTTCAAATCCTAAAGGAGAGTTGGTGTCATTATCAGAAGGCAGTTAAAGCCGCCAAATCGAAGTTCTTTTCTGCAATAATTGCCTCAAACTCCCACAACCCTCGAGCCCTTTTTTCCACCCTGAACTCAGTTCTACACCTCAGTGAACCTTCACCTCTTGAAGCCTCAACTGAGCTGTGTGAAAACTTCCTCCATTTCTTTTCTGAAAAAGTTGCAAACACCCGGGCACTCATTTCTCCACCTACTCATGATCCGTCCATCCCATCTCATTGTGTTGCTGTTCCTGACCACTTCGAGCCCATCTCTCTGTCTTCCCTGGAGCAGGTCATGTGCGGCATGAAGCCATCTGGCTCCCCTTTTGACGTTGTCCCCCCTCGACTCCTTAAGGAGCTTCTTCCTGTTCTGGGCCCTCCTGTTCTTGGCATTGTGAACAGCAGCTTAGCCTCAGGTGTGGTGCCAATAACTTTTAAGCATGCTGCTGTCCAACCTCTCCTGAAAAAACCTAGCCTTGACCCCTCAGTCATGTCCAACTTCCGGCCTGTCTCCAGACTCCCATTTGTCGCTAAACTACTGGAAAAAATAGTCGAGTCCCAGCTGAAATGCTTTCTAGATGATAATGCCATCTTAGAGCTATTCCAGTCTGGCTTTAAACCTCTCCACAGCGCTGAAACTGCTCTACTCAAGGTTTTTAACGACATTCTCCTATTCACAGACGCTGGTGATTCTGTGCTCCTTCTCTTACTGGACCTCACATCTGCCTTTGATACAATCGACCACGAGATCCTCATTGCGAGGTTAGAGCAGTGGGTGGGCATCACTGGGTCAGCCCTCGAATGGTTTAGATCTTACCTTGCTGACAGGTCCTTTTGTGTCTCCATCAAAGATTTTAGTTCAGCCTCGGCAGCGCTTAAATGGGGGATACCGCAAGGGTCCATCCTTGGTCCTCTTTTATTTTCTTTTTACCTGCTGCCACTAGGTGCTATTTTCAGGAAACATAACATACCTTTTCATTTCTACGCCAACGACTGCCAAATCTACTTCCCCCTCAGACTCAACGGTACTCGCTCTATTCAACCGTTACTGGACTGGACTGGCTGACATCAGAGATTTGATGGCTTTAAATTTCTTGAGTTTCAACGAGAAGAAATCTGAAGTTATGCTGTTTTTTCCCAATGACACAATCACCAACCACTGCATCGACCTATCCGTTCTGTCACCGTTAGTGAAACAAAGAGTCACTAATCTAGGAGTGATACTTGACCCTTCTCTGAAACTCAACAATCATGTAAATATGATTGTTAAATCCTGCTTTTTCCAGCTGAGGCGATTGTCTAAGCCACATATGTCAGAGTCAAGGCCCGCGGGCCACATCCGGCCCGCGAGAAGGTTTTTTACGGCCCTTGGGATGATCTTGATTTCTTATTAGAACCGGCCCACAGACCGCAGCAAGCCGGTCTTGTGCGAAATTCTGTTCCCCTGTGAAAATCTGTTCCCCCTGTGTCGGGAGCGCGCACTGCAACCAGAGAGGCGGCTCCGACCGTCTTCACGGCTCATCTGATAGATTTCTCGGTAAAACGAGTCCACGTAATCGTGTCACGGTTGTAACTTTCATTTTAATGGACAGCTCCTGGTAAATAAATAAATGAAAACCTCAACAACAACAAAAAACCTGGTCTTGTTTGTTTTTTTGTTTTTTTTAATCGCCGAGAGAATCTACAACTTTGGTCATGTTCATTTTAGCCTGACAAATATGAGTCAGCCACCAACATATCATGCATATTTATAATTTTTTCTTGCTAATGTAGAAGGATGGAAGCTGGTGAGAGCAGGACACGAAAAATTAAACTTCCTGAAAACAAATATAGGCTTTCTGGTAAATCTCGTTCATATGAAAAATATCACACTATTGAAGAACAGATATTTCTAGCTGCTATTTTTTTGCATTTAATATCTGTTTTCTCTCTCTCTCTCTCTCTCTCTCTCTCTCTCTCTCTCTCTCTCTCTTATTTCTCTTAAGGAGAAAAAAATGCTTAAACCTCAAAGTACGTGGAACAAGATTTCAGCCTGAAACACACTCAGTAATGTTTTGGTGATTATTTAATCATCTTGACATTTAGGTTCAATCATCACACACAACTCCTTGAGAATTAGGAAACATTTGCTCTTTTTTGTGGCCAAAGTTACCTGAAAGTATTAGTTACCTGAAATAAACTCCCCCCCCCCTCCCCCCACAACATGGGAATAAATTATTATTGCTAAAAGTCCTTAACTCTGCTCATTCCTCTCGTCATGGACAACTAGTCCTGTGAATTTGGAAACATTTGCTCTTTATTTGCCAAAGTTAGAAAGGGGGAACTGAATATTTTATAATATAATATATTTTTATTTTGTTTTCTTTGATGAACCTGAACAAAACATCACACAGAAGTCGACTTACTGCTGAACACCTTCACTCAATTCTGAGGATTTCCTCAGCTCAGAGCCTTACCCCGAAATTGATGAACTGTGGAAAAGATGGGACACCACCAAGTATCACCCTCAACCTCAAACAAGTGAACATTACTTTGCAATCACATATTTAGTTTTTACTCAGTTCAAGTTTAAAAGTTCAAGTTTAATATTTGTTTTCACTGCATGTTACTTCTCCTTGAGGAAAGTGTTGTTTTTGATTAATAGATTTTTGCACTTTATTTTATTGTATTTCAATCCAATTTTATTTTAAAAATATTTCAGTTGAGTGGATGATAGAAAATTGCTATTATTTTTTTCTTTGAAGTAAATTTAGCCCACTAAAATAGAAAATATAGGCTACTGATGGTGACTTGAATAATACAGGTTTCTTTCATTTAATGTTCATGTTATGGGGATTTTTATATAAAGGAAATTTGTCTTTTGTGTCTGTTGAAAATTAAAGATTACTGACAGAGCCATAAGAAAATATTGCTTTATCTGTCTGATCATATTGAAATATATTTGTTAGGTTTTCAGTAGGTTCAATTAGGTTCACTAGACTATATGCGTCATTTAAAAAAATTTCAATGAACATTCGATCAGTCCGGCCCTCGGCTTGTAGCTAAATTTTTTATTTGGCCCTCCATCCATTTGACTTTGACACCCCTGGTCTAAGCTGAAGCCCATTTTGTCCAAAAATAACCTGGAGACAGTAATTCATGCATTCATTACATCCAGGCTCGACTATTGCAACTCACTCCTTTTTGGTATCAGTCAGACCTCCATAGCTAGACGTCAACTGGTCCAAAATGCAGCAGCCCGTTTTTTGACCAGCACAAGCAAAAGAGAGCACATTACACCTGTTTTGGCCTCCCTACACTGGCTTCCGGTTCACCTTCGAATCAAATTCAAAATACTCTTGTATGTCTATAAATCACTAAACAGCTCTGCCCCCTCCTATCTTACTGATCTGCTCCAGCCGTATGTCCCACCACGTTCTCTCAGATCAACAGACCAGTTGCTCCTAACAGTCCCAGGAACCCGTCTCAAGCGCAGAGGTGACAGGGCCTTCTCTTTAGCAGGCCCAAGACTTTGGAATGAGTTACCTCTGCTCGTTAGACAGGCCCCCTCCCTCACAGTTTTTAAATCTTGCTTAAAAACACACTTTTATTCCCTGGCTTTCAGCACTGTGTGATCTGTGCTGAGTCTGTGTGCATCACACTGTGTTGGTCATGTTGCGGTTGTTGTTGTTATCCATTATTGTTTTTGTTGGTTTCTACTTTTTGGTGTCCTGTTATGTAATTGTTGCTGTGTGCTTGTTCTGTTTGTCCCTGTACAGCACTTTGGTGTGCTTTGTCACTGTTTAAAGTGCTTTATAAATAAATTGGTATGGTATGGTATGGTATGGTATGGTATGGTGATGCTGGATAGCTGTGTGTTTTATGTTCTGCAGAACAAGAACCTGCTGTAAAACAGCAAAAATGCTGAGCCAGGCCCCATTTCTTTTAATTTTTTCCAGTTTAAAAATGTAAATAAATAAACCAGAGGCAATGAGGGGTTCAGTGTCTTGCCGAGGGACACTTCAACATGTGACTGCTGGTGGAATTGAACCCTTACCTCTTCCATTGAAGGATGACTGCTCCAACCACTCAGCCACATGTGTGGTGTTTTCAAACCTGGGGCAGACAGTAGTTCATTTAAGCATCAGTTCAAGCTTGGGGGCAAAAAGAAACAAATGAAAGTAAACATTTTGTGGACATTTTTGAGCTTGAAGGGTGTGTGAACAGGATGCGCATGTACTTCACATTTTTCTTTAAAGGGGTATCTGGTGGTTTTTGAAGTGATGTTCTAATAGTTAGCACTTAATCAGCTATGACATCAGTCATGGAGGATGAAGAAAAGAAGAGATGTTGTGAAGTGCTGAGGCATTTGAGTGTGTGAGTCCAGTGGGAGTTTAGTAAATATTTGGACAAATAAAGTGCTGATCAGGCAGACTGTTGCATTCAGGAGCCTCAGCAGCGTCAACTCATACATGATCTGTTGAAGTTCAACACACACACATTGATATCATAACAAGAACATAGTACTGTTAAGAAAACAGTGACCAACTAAAACTCATACAAAAGTGTGGATGTTTAATATTAGCTGATGTAACCCCTTTTAGTATTGACACACTGCATGTGATGATGGCAATAAAAACACTTATCAGGTGTATCAAAGCTTGAAAAATGAAACATAATGAACACTTGTCTGGCTAGCCTTTAGCTTAGCATGCATGAAGATTTTTGATCATATCTGATAGCATCACTCCAGACATCACCAGACTAACCTGTTCAGAATGAAACTGTTCTTGTTTCCTGCAGGACACGTCGGTGATGACAGATGACAACGGTTCTGATACGTCCCAGTTCACAGGAAGCACGATAAACCTCCAGGACTTGGAGTAGTCCCTCTCGGTTCTCCAACAAGATGTTCACTTTAAGATCTGATCCAGAGATGGCTCTCTGGCTCTGTCACTGTATCCAGTTTGAACTGCAGACAGACCTGGAGAATTTGACCAAGCCCTGGCTTGCTGATGAAGGGACATGGACTTCATTTGATTGTTGACTGTGCACGCTGGTGTCCACATATGATGCACCTTCAGATGTTTGCAAAGTCCAGATTGTACCAGAGCCAGAGCTGGGTGCGTCGTCATGGCAGAAGCATCCTTTGTGTTGTTGATTGGTGTTCCATTGTGCCACACTGTGTGCACACCAGTTGCCTTGCACATGCCTCATGCTGTGCACACTTTCACTGACACGAGACACCTGACAAGAGCTACTACTTTCTTGGGGTATTTTATAATTTAATTTTATTGATAGTTGTTGGTTTACAAAATGGACAAATCAAACTCGAATTAAAGAATCAAAGCACAATCAAATAGTACTGAGAGATGTATTTATTTCACTTTAAAATAAATTATGATGTAATTTCTACTTTATGTATTAGGTAAGCACAACAATGAAACACAGTTTGAAGGGAGGAGGAAAAAAGACAAATGTCCCTCTCAGCACATTTATTTGTTTTATCAATGAATCTTTTATAGACAAACAACAGAGAAACAGTTTTTGCAGGTGACACTGCCATATTGAAGCCGTCCGTACAACGGTCCAGTTTTCAAGTGGAGGCCTGTCCAAACTGAACGCCCAGAGGTCAAGAAGATGGAAATGTTTGACCAGTGACCTGGTAAAGAACACTGATGTAAATAATAGCTTCACGCAAACCTTCAACGTGTTAGCTAATTCCTGTCTCAACTAAGGTGTTTCCTTCATTCCCATTTTAGATTTACTTAATTTGTCTTTATTTACGGTAATGGTTATGCACTTTGGGGGTTTAAGGGCGCTGTAAGTAAACCTTTACCTAAAATAACCTGTTCTCAATTCAGAAGCACTGGTCAATTATAAATATTTGGCACTTCACCACTTGCTCTTGCTGAGATCAGACGCTTTTCCATCCCCTCCCTCCGATTTGCTTTGCTGCTCTGTCTGTCTGTCTGTGAAACTGCTTCTGAGCCTCTCTTGCATATCTTCCGAACCATAATTATGGACTCGTTTTGATCAGTTGGTCCCTCAACTCAATTTGCAACATTTCTTCGAAGAGAAGACAGGCTTTAGGCGAGGCAAATTGCCCTGTTGGCATGCACGCAGCTGGATATCTCATCGACTTGGAAGACTTTATGATGTGTCTATCTCTGCTGCCATTTGTGGATTTTAAGGATGCATATTTAATTGGATTTACAATAACTGGTTCCTACTTTTTGGATTCGGCTGGTTGCTGGTTTTATCTACAATCAAGGAAGTCGTCGGCAGCAAATTTGGACCCGATCACGCTGCTTGCCTTTATGATGGCTTGGTTCGTGTCTCGAGTACCCGGAGTCAAATGTTTTGGGCAGAATGGATCAGATCTCGGGGATTTTACTCAGTCATGTAATTTGGACATTTCGGAACCGTTTGGAACAACAAAGACTCAGAGTAGATGTCATTAAGTTCTGCCTGTCCCCAAAACAACTGTGTGTTTATCTGAATTTGACTCCCTTGGCTGGCCTTGAAGGCCATCTTATCTGAATTCGCCTGGAGAACGTGATCTGATGCTCACCACCCCCTCCCTGAGGAATTTCCAACTGATAACCAGATGAACCCAGCTGAATAAACTTTGTGTCATCCGTGTCATCCTTTCAGGACTCTTGGATTCTCAATCGTTATTCTTGACCATTCCTCGACATACCTCGCAAATGTTTACGGATCTCACCGGAGGACACTGGCTGATTATCCCATTCTTATCAGAACTCTTATAGTGTCCTCGAGAGCATCTATGAACATGCTCACCGCTCTCGTCGTCCCCCTCTGCAGAATGTCTACGTCACTATGTGCTCGTTTGTGCGAGGTGTTTGGTTTTTT
>NC_056504.1:23127868-23134173 GCF_014905685.2 Nematolebias whitei
ACACACACATATATATATATATATATATATATATATATATATATATATATATATATATTCAAACAGACCACAGTTAGTGAGGATCCACAACCTCTCCTCCTCCACCATAACCCTCAGCACTGGCTCTCCTCAGGGATGTGTGTTGAGCCCCCTTCTGTTTACTCTGCTCACATATGATTGTGCAGCTACACATCCAGGCTGTCACATTGTAAAGTTTGCAGATGATACAGCGGTGGTGGGATGCATCACAAACAATGATGAGTCCAGCTACAGGCAAGAGGTGGAACACCTGGAGAGCTGGTGCAGAGAGAATAACCTTCACATCAATGTGAAGAAGACAAAGGAGATGATTGTGGACTTCAGAAGGAACAAAAACACCTACACCCCCCTGAACATAAGAGGATCTGCGATGGAAGTGATCTCCAGCTACAAGTACTTGGGTGTACACATGAATGACAACCTCAGCTGGAGCAACAACACCACCAGCCTGATCAAGAAAGCTCATCAGAGACTCTACTTCCTCAGACGGCTGAGGCGAGCTGGTCTGGGAAGCTCAGTCCTCACCTCCTTCTACAGGTGTGCAGTGGAGAGCATCCTGTGCTCGAGAATCAATGTGTGGCATGGAGGCTGCACAGCTGCAGAAAGAAAAGCTTTGCAGAGAGTGGTGAAGGCTGCACAGAAATCTGTTGGAATTAGTCTCCCCACCATCACAGACATCTACACCTCCAGATGCAGGAAGAGGGCCACCTGCATCATGAAGGACCCCACCCACCCAGCACACACACTTTTTGCCCCACTCCCCTCAGGAAGGAGGTTAAGGAGCATTAAGTGTAGAACCACTAGACTGAGGAACAGCTTCTACCCTGAGGCTGTTAGACTCATGAATCTCTAACTAGAATAATCACTGTGAAAAACCATATCATGTTGCTGCTGATCTGTTTCATGTTGCTGCTGATCTGTTTCATGTTGCTGCTGATCTGTTTCAATGTTGATGTGTTCATGCGTGCACATCTGCTCACAGACTCATGTTCATGTTTGTGCTGATGTTCAATGTTTTATGTTATGAGTGCTTAGTGTATATTTAGTTGATGTTTTTCTTAGTTCATATCTTAGATGTTATTACTGTTTTTCTTAGACATTTTATTGTTGGATGTAACTGGGACCCCGTGTACATAATTTCGCTCCACCACATGTACCACATGAGGTGTGAATGACAATAAAGAAACTCTGACTCTCTGACTCTGACTCTGACATATATAAAATGGTAAATGGACTGTACTTATATAGTGCCTTTCTATCTTATTTCAAGATACTCAAAGCACTTTTCAATCTGTGTCCTCATTTACCCATTCATACAGCACTCTACTAGATCTCTACAAAGCTAATTGAACAAATCATTCTAAAGAGACTAATCAGAGCTTTATCACATTCATACACTGATGGGACACACATCAGAGGCAACGAGGGGTTCAGTGTCTTGCCCAGGGACACTTCAGCATGTGACTGCTGGTGGATTCGAACCCCCAACTCTCGCATTGGAGGATGACTGCTCTAACCACTCAGCCACAGCAGCCCCTATATATGTGTGCGTGTGTGTGTATATGTATATATATGTGTGTGTGTGTGTGTGTATTTATATATATATATATGTGTGTGTATGTATGTGTGTATGTATATATATGTGTGTGTGTGTATATGGGGCAGCTGTGGCTGAGTAGTTAGAGCAGTCGTCCTCCAATGCAAGAGTTAGGGGTTCAAATCCACCAGCAGTCACGTGTCGAAGTGTCTCAGGGCAAGACATTAAACCCCTCGTTGCCTCTGATGTGTGTCCCATCAGTGTATGAATGTGACAAAGCTCTGATTAGTCTCTTTAGAATGATTTATTCAATTAGCTTTGTAGAGATCTAGTAGAGTGCTGTATGAATGGGTAAATGAGGCACAGATTGTAGTGTAAAGAGCTTTGAGTATCTCGATAAGATAAAGGCGCACAGTCCATTTACCATTTATAAATGTGTGTGTGTGTTTATATATATATATATATATATATATATATGATATGTGTGTGTATACTTCTCAGTTTTTATTGGTGTATTTGGCTCTGCTAGCTCCTGCTAGCATTAGCTTAGCATGGCTGCTGCTTCTCTCCCTGCTTCTTCTGTTCTCACTTGCTCCGTGTGTCAGATGTTTAGTTATTCCTCTGCCTCCTTTAGTTGTAATGATACATGTAACAAATGTAGTCTTATGGTAGCTTTGGAGGAGAGGCTGTCTGAACTGGAAGCTCGGCTCTGCGTTGTAGAAAAACCAGTAGCTAGCCAGGTCCCCTTAGACAGCGCGGAACTACAGAGGCTAGCTCCCGTTAGCGGTCCTCCAGCAGACCACGAGCAGCCGGGACCCCAGGCCGGCTGGGTGACGGTCCAGAGCAAGCGTAGTGCTAAGGCTAAGCCCCCAGTTCACCACCGACCCGTTCACGTTTCTAATCGATTTTCCTCGCTCAGTAACACACCCACTGAGAAACAGACCCTGGTTATTGGCAGTTTCATAGTCCGAAACGTGGCTTTAGGGACTCCAGCAGCCATAGTTAAATGCATTCCGGGGGCCAGAGTGGGCGACATAGAATCTTATTTAAAACTGCTGATTAAGGTTAAGGCTAAATACAATAAGATTGTTATTCACGTCGGTGGTAATGACACCCGGTTATGCCAATCGGAGGTCACTAAAATTAACGTTGCTTTGGTGTGTGACTTTGCTAAAACCATGTCGGACTCTGTAGTTTTCTCCGGCCCCAACCTGACCAGCGATGCCATGTTTAGCCATATGTCGTCATTTAACCGCTGGGTGTCCAGGTGGTGTTCTGACAATGACGTGGGCTACATAGATAACTGGAGTTCTTTTTGGGGAAAACATGGTCTGATGCAGAGAGATAGCATCCATCCCACTTTGGACGGAGCCACTTTTCTTTCTAGAAATATGGCTGATTTTGTTTATCCCCCAAATTATTGACAACACAGGGTCCAGTCCAGGAAGCAGAGTTGTAGTCCTCCACACCTCTCTGCTGCTTCTCCTCTGTTACCCACCCACACCCCCATTGAAACAGTGTCAACTCGCCCACGGCTCAAATTAAATAAACCAAAAATCAGCTCTAAAAATATAAACCATAAAAATCTGATTAAAATAAAGTTACTTTACCAGAGCAAAATCATAAAATCATTAAATGTGGATTATTGAACATCAAATTTCTTTCTTCTAAATCCCTGTTAGTTAATGAACTGATAACTGATCATTATATTGATTTATTTTGTCTGACAGAAACTTGGCTACAACAGGAGGATTTTGTTAGTATAAATGAATCCACTCATGTTAATTATTTAAATTTTCATGTTCTTAGAACAACTGGCCGAGGTGGAGGAGTAGCTTCTATTTTTCAGTCAGGATTATTGATTAATGCCAAACCAGTTATTAGTTATGATTCTTTTGAATCGCTGTCCCTCAGTCTTTCTCATCCAAAATGGAAATCAGAAAAGCCACTTGTACTAGTTGTTATATATCGCCCACCAGGCGCTTACTCTCAGTTTTTGTCTGAATTTGCAGATCTCTTAACTGACTTACTATTAAATACTGATAAAATCATCATAATGGGTGATTTCAATTTTCATGTGGATGTTGGGAGTGATGGTTGAAGCATAGCCTTTAATAATTTATTAGACTGATTTGGTTTTACCCAGAGCCCTGTAAAGAGAGAGTTGCGACACTCTTTGAACTCGCCGATACGCGGTCACGTGGTTCATGCAGCTCCCAATAGTTCCAAACAGTTCATCGCTGTCAGTCAGTTTGAGCAGCTGCTGGCGCAACATAACACAAAAATCGAATTTTCTTACTTTACCGGACGTCTTTCAGTAATTACTGAGCAGTAACGAACTGATTACTTAACCGATTACTGATTATTTCACAGACTATGCATTTTATAAAAGCATTTTTAGAAGCGGCTGATACATTTATCATTAAATTTTAGAAGGAAACGAGTCTGCAAACACATTATTTGTTAGAAAAAAAATGTATATGCAATACAGTGATCAATATAGCCATATCAGTGTTTTATAACGCTACACACATTAAAAAAAGATCAGAGTAATACCTGTTATAAAGCTGTTTCTGATGTTCTCTGCATGAGAATGCTCCACCTTGTCCTCCATGCAGCAGTTCAGATCTGCTCCAGCTTACCTTAGATCATCTGGATGAATTCATGATTTCTATAGAAGATATTAATTCAACCTTTATTTAAACAAGTTCGTCCCATTGAGCCACGAGGACTCATTTACAAGAGAGACTGAATATAATTGTTGTATTTCTCTTTTTTTTATGGCAACCAAGTACCTGATAACTGAGTTGATTGTAGCCTGACAACTATTGTAAAATTGTAATTCATTGATTAAAATGTTAATTTAAATGAAACTGTTTCTAGTTAAAATCATAACAGATGACAAAATAAGTGTTAACTGTGCAAAAATAAATTTCCAAACAATTTAATATAAAATATGTAAAATGTAAAGCAAGCTTTAATAAAGTACTTTTACTACTATTTATACTGTTTATTAATGACATCATCTCAAGTCAGCAGGAGCACCATCATCATCATCACAACAACACAAAGTGAGAGCTGTAAATTTAATCTGCACAAACATTTTCAATCAGGGCTCAAAATGTTTAACTGTCAAAGAAATGTGCAAGAAAATAAACTAATGTCACTCTACAGGCACATTTAGAGAGAGGACAGTTTACAAAGACACAGTGAGGACGTGTGAGACTGAAGGAGGTTCAACCAGTTGTTCATGGACCAGAACCACATGAGAAGAACAGCAGAACTTCCACTGACCAGTGACCTGACCAGTGATCTGACCAGTGACCTGACCAGTGATCTGACCAGTGATCACACATGTTGTTCTAAATTAAACTTTGGTACGAACAGTGTTACAATAAGACATGTCATATTTTTATTGATCAATAATCTTCATTCTAACAGTGACGTAATTTCAGAGATGGAGGAAGAAACAGAAATGAGGCGAGTGTGATGAGGGACAGATGAAAATGTGTCCTCAGAGGACGGGAACATGTCAGGATCTGATGATCCAGGATCAACAGGACCAGGAGGATGGATCAACAGGCAGTCAGGGAACAGAGATGAAAAACCTGAGGAACAATTAGAACACAAAAAATACTTAAGCAGGACAGAAGAAACTCACAGACAAGAAAATTAACTCAGTCCTGTGAAGAAAAATGTTAATGGAAAATAAATTCTGACATATTTTTATAAAAGATCAGATGAAGACAACTGGCATGAAGAATAACTTCCAGCTCCATCTCAATGTACCTGTGATAGTTTAATAAGTGTTTTGTTACTGTCCTACAGTTTATTGATGCTGATATATTCTTGTAATAATTCTTATTTCTTGTTCTGTCTTGAGTCTCATCTCAACTTGACCCATGATTACCAAACACTAAACTAATAATGTAAAACTAATGTAAATGAACAGTCCTGCAGTAAATACTAACTTTGTGAAGGTTATGGTGTTAAAGTAATTTTATTCAAACATCTTGATTAAGCTGTTATTGATTAATAGAAGACAGAAAATGAGATCTTGTACCTTTGTGATACTTTGAATGCAACATTCAGTTCATGAAGTCATTCTCCTCTGGTTTACCTGGAAAACATGAAAAAAATTGACTCATCTCCACAATCACGTTTTAATTTAATGATAATGTCACAATTTATGCTGCAGTCTTTGACAAATGATCTACAACTTTTAACTAAATTACGTCAATCTTGTTGTCATGTTGTCATCATTCTTTTTTAAATCAGGTCTCTCTTGTAAATGATACAGCGGTGGTGCGATGCATCACAAACAATGATGAGTCCAGCTACAGGCAAGAGGTGGAACACCTGGAGAGCTGGTGCAAAGAGAATAACCTTCACATCAATGTGAAGAAGACGAAGGAGATGAGGTGGACTTCATAAGGAACAAAAACATCTACACCCCCCTGAACATAAGAGGATCTGCGGTGGAAGTGGTCTCCAGCTACAAGTACTTGGGTGTACACATGAACGACAACCTCAGCTGGAGCAACAACACCACCAGCCTGATCAAGAAAGCTCATCAGAGACTCTACTTCCTCAAGTGGCTGAGACGAGCTGGTCTGGGAAGCTCAGTCCTCACCTCCTTCTACAGGTGTGCAGTGGAGAGCATCCTGTGCTCCAGCATCAACGTGTGGCATGGAGGCTGCACAGCTGCAGAAAGAAAAGCTTTGCAGAG
>NC_056504.1:23134273-23139584 GCF_014905685.2 Nematolebias whitei
CTGCTGGCGAACGTGCCTGGTTACCTCGGCTGGACTCCTCACCTGCCTGTCCGGAGATTTCGCTACAGATGCCGGAGAAAACGTGCTGGGTGGCTGGTAAAGGTCAAATCCCTGCATCTTCCTCTTCAGCTGGTGGTCATGGTTTCCATCGCCAGCTTCCCGCGTGCCCGGACCAGGTAAACAACGGGAGTTGTCAGCCGGTGCACCACACGGGCCGACCCGGAGGGGCTGTTATTGAAAACCTGCAGCCATTGGCGCGCATTAACTCCACCGCTGCTGGGTCCACTTTGGACAGTATCCGGATGTGTTTGGTCAACGGAAGATCTATTATCAACAAAACTCTTATCCTCAGGGACTAATTTCAAGAGCACGATTTGGACTTTTTCTGCATTACAGAGACTTGGATGTCTCCAGGTGAGTCCAGAGCCTTGACGGAATTATTGCCACCGAACTGTCTGTATTTTAACGCACCGTGGCCATTAGGCCGGCGTGTTGGTGGATTATTAACAATATTCAAACCAACTTTTTACTGTAAACAACTGCCCATCCCAGTTTCCCGCGCCAGCTTTGAGCTGAGCGTCTTTAAACTCGTCCAGTTGCCTTCGATGTTATGTGCGCTCGTCTACCGCCCACCTCGATCTAAGGATTTCATAAATGAGTTTTCGGATTTCTTGGCTGAAATCACACCAAAATATGATCATTATTGGGTACTTTAATTTGCATGTGTGCTGTCAGGAGAAGCCCTTGGTTAAGGACTTTTTAGATTTATTGGACTCATTTATTTAATCTAACGCAGCATGTAAACGGTCCCATCCAAGAGCGCGGACATACACTGGACCTTGTTTTAACTCGTGATGTGACTGTTAGTAATCTTGAAATTGGTGATAATGTTTTTTCAAACCACATGCCAGTCCAGTTTGAGTTCACCCTCCCCCATCTAACTTCTAAGCCGTGCATTCCTGAACGTAGTAGCCGGACCATTAACCACTTCACTGCCGCACGTTTCACAGATGCTTATAACTCTGAAATGATAATTCAGCCCCCGGTGTTTCTCACCACCACTGAGGCGCTGACATCCCAGTTCAACTCTGTCTGCTTAAAGACTCTGGATCATGTCGCTCCTGTTAAAACTAGAAAATCAAAACTCAGAGCAGAACCTTGGCTGAGTGACATCACCAAGGCTGTTAGGCAGCAATGTAGGAGGGCGGAGCGCAAATGGAGGAAAGACAGACTGCAGGTCTCTTTTCAAATACTTAAAGAGAGTTGGCGCCGTTATCAGAAAGCAGTAAAAGCTGCTAAATCCAAATACTTTTCTGATATCGTAACCTCAAACTCTCACAACCCACGTGTCCTCTTCTCTATCCTAAACTCTGTTCTCCACCTCACTGAACCATCACCTCTGGAAGCCTCGACTGAGCTGTGCGAGAACTTCTTATATTTCTTTTTGAAAAAAACTGTGACCACCCGGGCTCTTATTTCCCCTCCAACTCATGACCCATCCATCCCACCTCAAGCTGTAGCTCTATTTGACCATTTTGAACCCATCACTCTATCTTCTCTAGAGCAGGTCATGTGCAGCTTGAAACCTTCTGGTTCCCCCTTTGATGTGGTTCCCCCTCGACTACTAAAGGAGGTATTTCCTACTCTAGGTCCGTCCATTCTTGCTATAGTAAACAGTAGTTTATCCACGGGCGTGGTGCCAAAAACCTTTAAACATGCTGCTGCCCAGCCTCTCCTGAAAAAACCAAACCGTGATCCCTCAGTCGTATCCAACTTCCGGCCTGTCTCCAGACTCCCATTTGTTTCTAAAATACTGGAGAAAATAGTTGAGTCCCAGTTGAAGTACTTCCTGGAGGATCACGCCATCTTAGAGCTATTCCAATCTGGCTTTAAACCTCTCCAAAGCACTGAAATTGTCCTATTGAAGGTTTTTAATAAAATCTTTCAGCCCTCAATTGGTTCAGATCCTACCTTGCTGACAGATCCTTTTGCGTCTCCATCAAGGATTTTAGTTCTGCAGCGACAGAGCTTAAATGGGGGGTTCCACAGGGGTCCATCCTGGGTCCCCTCCTATTCTCTTTATACCTGCTGCCACTTGGTGCTATGCCGATGACTGTCAAATTTACTTTCCCCTAAGACACAATGGTACATGCTCTATTCAACCTCTGCTCAACTGCCTGGCTGACATCAGGGACTAGATGGCTTTAAACTTCTTGTTTCAATGAAAAGAAGTCTGAAGTCATGTTGTTCCCTCCCAACGACATGATCACAAACCACTGCATCGACCTTTGCACTCTGTCCCTGTCAGAAAAACAAAGAGTCACTATTCTGGGATTGATAATGGACCCTTCCCTGAAACTTAACAATCATGTAAACATGATTGTTAAATCATGTTTCTTCCAACTGAGGCGGCTGTCTAAACTGAAGCCCATATTGTCCAAAAATAACCTGGAGACAGTAATGCATTCATTCATTATATCTAGGCTTGATTACTGCAATTCGCTCCTGTTTGATATCAGTCAGACCTCCATTGCACGACTACAACTGGTCCAGAATGCAGCAGCCCGATTTTTAACCAGTACAGGCAAAAGAGAGCACATTACACCAGTTTTGGCCTCACTGCACTGGCTACCGATTCACCTTCGAATCCAGTTCAAAACACTCCTGTATGTCTACAAATCGCTGAACACTTTCGCCCCCTCATCTCTCTGATCTGCTACAGCCGTATGTCCCTCGAAGTTCCCTGAGGTCAGCGGACTAATTGCTCCTCACAGTTCCAGGAACTCGTCTTAAGCGCAGAGGTGACAGGGCCTTCTCTGCAGCAGGACCAAGACTTTGGAATGAGTTATCTCTGCTTGTCAGACTGGCCCCCTCCCTCTTGGTTTTAAAATCCTGTTTAAAAACCTACTATTCAGTAGCTTTCAACACCAGAGGATCTGTGTTTTGAACCTGTATGCTCCACACTGGTTTGTCGTCATATTTATTATCTGCATCGTTTTTATGTCTACATTCTTATTTACTTAATTTTGTATATTGCTTTGTGTGTTGTCTGTTGTTCTGTCTGTACAGCACTTTGGTTGGCCTTGTAGCCGTTTTAAGTGCTCTATAAATAAAATAGTATGGTATGCTCAATAATCCAGGTAGAAAAATCTAAAAAAGTTAAATCTGGTACTCTGGACATAAAAAAAAACAACAAAGCAAAACAACAACAAAAAAATGTAGAAACGTTTAGTTTTTCATCCGAAAGACTTCCTCAGTCTGAGGTGCTGTATTCAGCTCAGTCTTATAAATAGCACCTTCTCAGAGTGGATCAACCAGTTTGCTGCTGACAACCAAAACCAGCTGCTCACATGATCAAGAAGAACCATCAGTCTAACGATGGATCATTAGCACCCTGATGGCTGTTTACTATTCACAGGGGGCTGAGTGATACTAGCAATAACAGATGATCCTTCTTGATCATGTGAGCAGCTGGTTTTGGTTGTCAGCAGTTGTCATTATTTTACATAATGTAATGATAAAAATTAAACTTTCATATATTTCACATTCATTGCACACCAACTGAAATATTTCAGGTCTTTAATTGTTTTAATACTAATGATTATGGCATACAGCTCATGAAAACCCAAAATGCCTGTCCCAAAAAATTAGCATATTTCATCCCACCAATAAAAGACAAGTGTTTTTAATACAAAAAACGCCAACCTTCAAATAATCATGTTAAGTTATGCACTCAATACTTGGTCGGGAATCCTTTTGCATGAATGACTGTTTCAATGCTGCGTGGCATGGAGGTTATCAGCCTGTGGCACTGCTGAGGTGTTATGGAGGCCCAGGATGCTTCGATAGCGGCCTTAAGCTCATCCAGAGTGTTGGTCTTGCGTCTCTCAACTTTCTCTTCACAATATCCCACAGGTTCTATATGGGGTTCAGGTCAGGAGAGTTGGCAGGCCAATTGAGCACAGTAATACCATGGTCAGTAAACCATTTACCAGTGGTTTTGGCACTGTGAGCAGGTGCCAGGTCGTGCTGAAAAATGAAATCTTCATCTCCATAAAGCTTTTCAGCAGATGGAAGCATGAAGTGCTCCAAAATCTCCTGATAGCTAGCTGCATTGACCCTGTCCTTGATAAAACACAGTGGACCAACACCAGCAGCTGACATGGCACCTCAGTGACTGTGGAAACTTGACAATGGACCTAAAGCAATGTGAATTCTGTGTCTCATCTCTTCCTCCAGACTCTGAGACCTTGATTTCCAAAGGAAATGCAAAATTTACTGTAATCAGAGAACATAACTTTGGACCACTCAGCAGCAGTCCCAGGCAAGATGCTTCTGACGCAGTCTCTTATTCAAGAGTGGCTTGACCTGGGGAATGCGGCACCTGTAGCCCATTTCCTGCACACGCCTGTGCACGGTGGCTCTGGATGTTTCTACTCCAGACTCAGTCCACTGCTTCCGCAGGTCCCCCAAGGTCTGGAATCGGCCCTTCTCCAAAATCCTCCTCAGGGTCCGGTCACCTCTTCTCGTTGTGCAGCGTTTTCTGCCACACTTTTCCCTTCCCACAGACTTCCCACTGAGGTGCCTTGATACAGCACTCTGGGAACAGCCTATTCGTTGAGCAATTTCTTTCTGTGTCTTACCCTCTTGCTTGAGGGTGTCAATGATGGCCTTCTGGATAGCAGTCAGGTCGGCAGTCTTACCCATGATTGCAGTTTTGAGTAATGAACAAGGCTGGGATTTTTAAAAGCCTCAGGAATCTTTTGCAGGTGTTTAGAGTTACGTCGTCGATTCAGGTGGTTAGGTTAATAGCTTGCTTTTAGAACCTTTTCATGATATGCTAATTTTTTGGGACAGGCATTTTGGGTTTTCATGAGCTGTATGCCATAATCATCAGTATTAAAACAATTAAAGACCTGAAATATTTCAGTTGGTATGCAATGAATCTGAAATATATGAAAGTTTCATTTTTATCATTACATTATGTAAAATAATGACCTAGCAGGCATGTGGATGGTTTGGATGAGGTTATTATTTTTGACAATTCAGAGAGCTCAACAGGACAAAAATTGTCCAAACATAAATCAGACTAGTGACATTTTTAAAGTTGCCTCATTTGACAGGGGACTAGAGATAGAGATAGATGGTTTGAATTTTCTCTCTAATTTAAATAATTTTATTTATAAAGAATATCATGAAGTCATCACTACTTATAGTTGTAGGGATACATGGTTCAACAGAAATGGGACTTTTAATTAGTCTAGCAATAGTACTAAACAGAAACCTAAGGTTATTTTTATTCTCCTCTATT
>NC_056504.1:23139684-23142993 GCF_014905685.2 Nematolebias whitei
GGGGGGGGGGGGTGTCCAGAGGTACGCTCATATTGGTCCAAATAAACAACAATGGCAGCAGAAAATTGAAGATCCAGAAGCTGTTGTCGGTCATACACCAGCAGCGAGTTTATGTCCCAGATAAAAAATGAATAAAACACAAATAATCCAAACACCATGAGCGGAGGTGGATTGCAAGCCATGTACATGGGTGCCATCTTACCGGAAGTCTGGAAGCATGCATCAGGAAACTTTACTCATCATTAACTAAAATATTTATCTTACACAACTAAAAAATATATGCATCCATCCATCCATTTTCTTCCGCTTATCCGGGGTCGGGTCGCGGGGGTAGCAGCCTAAGTAGGGAGGCCCAGACTTCCCTCTCCCCAGCCACTTGGGCCAGCTCTTCCGGGGGAATCCCGAGGCGTTCCCAGGCCAGCCGAGAAACGTAGTCCCTCCAGCGTGTCCTGGGTCTTCCCCTGGGCCTCCTTCCGGTGGGACGTGTCCGGAACACCTCACCAGGGAGGCGTCCAGAAGGCATCCTAAACAGATGCCCAAGCCACCTCAACTGGCTCCTCTCGATGTGGAGAAGCAGCGGCTCTACTCCGAGTCCCTCCCGGATGATCGAGCTTCTCACCCTGTCTCTAAGGGAGAGCCCAGACACCCTGCGGAGAAAACTCATTTCGGCCGCTTGTATCCGAGATCTCATTCTTTCGGTCACAACCCAAAGCTCGTGACCATAGATGAGGGTGGGAACGTAGATCGATCGGTAAATTGAGAGCTTCGCCTTTTGACTCAGCTCTCTCTTCACCACGACAGACCTGTACAGCGCCCGCTTCACTGCAGACGCTGCACCTATCCGCCTATCGATCTCACGCTCCATTTTTCCCTCATTCGTGAACAAGACCCCAAGATACTTGAACTCCTCCACTTGGGGTAGGACCTCCTCCCTGACCCAGAGAGGGCACTCTACCCTTTTCCGGCTCAAGACCATGGCCTCGGATTTTGAGGAACTGATCTTCATCCCGGCCGCATCGCATTCGGCTGTGAACCTCTCCAGTGAAAGCTGTAGATCACGATCTGATGAAGCAAATAAGACCACATCATCTGCAAAAAGCAGAGACGCAATTCTGAGGCCACCAAAACGGATCCCCTCAACACCTTGGCTGCGCCTAGAAATTCTGTCCATAAAAGTTATGAACAGAATCGGTGACAAAGGGCAACCTTGGCGGAGTCCAACTCTCACCGGGAACAAGCCCGACTTACTGCCGGCGATGCGGACCAGGCTCTGACACCGGTCATACAGGGACCTAACAGCCCGTATCAAAGGGCCTGGTACCCCATACTCCCAGAGTACCCCCCACAGGGCCCCCCGAGGGACGCGGTCGAAAGCCTTTTCCAAGTCCACAAAGCACATGTAGACTGGTTGGGCAAACTCCCACGCACCCTCCAGGACCCTGCTGAGAGTGTAGAGCTGGTCCAGTGTTCCACGGCCAGGACGAAAACCGCACTGTTCCTCCTGAATCCGAGGTTCGACTATCCGACGGACCCTCCTCTCCAGAACCCCCGAATAGACCTTACCAGGGAGGCTTAAGAGCGTGATTCCCCTGTAGTTGGAACACACTCTACGGTCCCCCTTTTTGAATAGGGGGACCACCACCCCGGTCTGCCAATCCAGGGGAACTTCCCCCGATGTCCACGCAACATTGCAGAGTCGCGTAAGCCAACACAACCCTACAATATCAAGAGCCTTAAGGAACTCTGGGCGGATCTCATCCACCCCTGGGGCCCTACCACCGAGGAGCTTTTTAACCACCTCGGTGACCTCAGCACCAGAGATTGGAGGGCCCGACCCAGAGTCCCCAGGCTCCGCTTCCTCAGTGGAAGACGTGCCGGTGGGATTGAGGAGGTCTTCAAAGTATTCCGCCCACCGACCCACAACATCCCGAGTTGAGGTCAGCAGCAAACCACTCCTACTATAAACAGTGTTGGTGGCATACCGCTTCCCCCCCCTGAGACGCCGGATGGTGGACCAGAAACGTCTCGAAGCCGTGCGGAAGTCGTTCTCCATGGCCTCTCCGAACTCCTCCCATGCCCGAGTTTTTGCCTCAGCAACCACCCGAGCCGCATGTCGCTTGGACTGCCAGTACCCATCAGCTGCTTCCGGGGTCCCACAGGCCAAAAAGGCCCGATAGGACTCCTTCTTCAGCCTGACAGCATCCCTCACCGACGGTGTCCACCATCGGGTTCGAGGGTTGCCGCCCCGACAGGCACCGACAACCTTGCGGCCGCAGCTCTGGTAAGCCGCCTCGACAATAGAGGCACGAAACATGGTCCACTCAGACTCAATGTCCCCCACCTCCCTTGGAACATGTTCAAAGTTCTCCCGGAGGTGGGAGTTGAAACTCCGTCTCACAGGAGACTCTGCCAGACGTTCCCAGCAAACCCTCACAATACGTTTGGGCCTACCAGGTCTGACCGGCATCCTCCCCCACCATCGGAGCCAACTCACCACCAGGTAGTGATCAGTTGACAGCTCCGCCCTTCTCTTCACCCGAGTGTCCAAGACATGTGGCCGCAGATCAGATGAGACGATGACAAAGTCGATCATCGAACTGCGGCCTAGGGTGTCCTGGTGCCAAGAGCACATATGGACACCCTTATGCTTGAACAAGGTGTTCGTTATTGACAATCCTTCGATATACTTCAAGATGGCGCCCGAGCTGGTGGCTTGCCGTTCACCTCTCTCCACTCTGTTTGTTTTTTTGCTATTTTTATCATTCTTCCTCAATAACATCAACTCACTGCTGGTGTATGATCGTGAGCAACTTCTAAATCTACAATTTTCCACAAAACATCTCGCCTCGTACGATCATTTCTACCGAGGGTCTGGGCCCCCACCTCCACTGCTCGGGAGCGTCCCTGCTTACCTTCGCCGTGATGTTTTCCTGCCTGCACGGAAATATCGCTCCCGCCGCCGCGGGAGACGTGCTGGCCGCCTCGTGAGGCTCAAAGCGAGCCTCGCTCGCTCCTCAGCAACAGCTGACCACCGGACTGAGGATCCTCCACCTGGATGTCTCGCGGAGTCCTGCCCGCTGAAGAACGTGGGGTCGGAGGTGCGCAGCGGGCGCGCGCTCAGCTGCGAAGTTTCCGACAGTCTCCAGCTGATCGAGGTCTGCCTGGGTTCTTCATCTGCACCATCTCCTGCCACCCGATCGGTCTGTCCCAACGACCCTGCTGTGTCCGGCGGCTCTCGGATTCCGGCTGTTTGTCCCGGACCGCGCAGCGGGCGCGCGCCCAGCTGCGGTGGGTCCGAAAGTCTCCAGC
>NC_056504.1:23143093-23149571 GCF_014905685.2 Nematolebias whitei
CCAGGTCTGACCGGCATCCTCCCCCACCATCGGAGCCAACTCACCACCAGGTAGTGATCAGTTGACAGCTCCGCCCCTCTCTTCACCCGAGTGTCCAAGACATGTGGCCGCAGATCAGATGAGACGATGACAAAGTCGATCATCGAACTGCGGCCTAGGGTGTCCTGGTGCCAAGAGCACATATGGACACCCTTATGCTTGAACAAGGTGTTCGTTATTGACAATCCATGACGAGCACAGAAGTCCAACAACAGAACACCACTCTGGTTCAGATCAGGGGGGCCGTTCCTCCCAACCACACCCCTCCAGGTCTCACTGTCATTGCCCACATGAGCATTGAAGTCCCCCAGCAGAACAAGGGAGTCCCCAGAAGGTGCACTTTCCAGTACCCCCTCTAAGGACTCCAGAAAGGGTGGATAATCTGAACTGCCGTTTGGTGCATAAGCACAAACGACAGTCAGAACCCGTCCCCCCACACGTAGGCGGAGAGAGGCCACCCTCTCATTCACGGGGGTGAACCCCAATACACAGGCACCAAGTTGGGGGGCAATTAGTACGCCCACACCTGCTCGGCGCCTCTCACCAGGGGCAACTCCAGAGTGGAAGAGTGTCCAGCCCCTCTCAAGGAAACTGGTTCCAGAGCCCGAGCCATGCGTAGAGGTGAGTCCGACTATTTCTAGCCGGAACCTCTCAGCCTCACACACCAGCTCAGGCTCCTTCCCCACCAGTGAGGTGACATTCCACGTCCCAATAGCCAGCTTCTGTAGCCGAGGATCAGACCGCCAGGGTCCCTGCCCTCGGCCACCACCCATCCCACATTGCACCCGACCCCTTTGGCCCCTCCCACAGGTGGTGAGCCCATGGGAAGGGGGACCCACGTCTCCTCTTCGGGCTGTGCCCGGCCGAGCTCCATGGGTAAAAGCCCGGCCACCAGGCGCTCGCCCACGTGCCCCACCTCCAGGCCTGGCTCCAGAGTGGGGCCCCGGTGACCCACGTCCGGGCAAGGGAACACTAGGTCCATTTGTGTTTTTCATCATAGGGGTGTGTTTGGGCTGCACTTTGTCTGGTCCCTCACCTAGGACCTGTCTGCCATGGGTGACCCTACTAGGGGCATAAAGCCCCTGACAGCATAGCTCCTAGGATCATTGGGACACTCAAACCCCTCCACCACGGTAAGGTGGCAGCCCAGGGAGGGGAAAAAAAAATATATGCATATGTTTCAAAATATTTTCATTTTATTATTTCATTTTTATTTAATTTTTTTTATGTCTTCAAGGTAATATGGTGAGTGGCTTGAGTAGTGGGGCAGCTAGATGTGTTTGGTGGAAGTCCAGAAGCAGAATATCTAAGAAAAGGTAAAGCTAACAAGAATTATTTGAAATAAGAGATAAGTCCAGGTAAAAAATAGATCATGGGTGATGTGTCACCCTTTAACTCCAAACAATCAGGTGAAAGCACTACTCAAGAGCCATCGTCTCACCATCGTCTCAACCGTGGGAGGCTGTAGATAAACCACTGACCATCAGCAGACTTTTGGCCTAAACTTGCCTCCTCTGGTTCTGCTGAGATCTGATCAATCTCTCTGGAGTCACTCAGAAAGACAAAGTGACTGACAGCCTCATGTTTTCCCTTTTGTTGATGAGAAAAGTAACGTTTAATTTGGGTACATTTTACATTTCTAGCAGGCATGAGTGAATGGAGGAAGAAGGGTGACACTCACTCCTCACTTTATTACACTTTTATTTGTTTTGCCCTCGGTGCACCAGATGGTCAGTTTACTGACCAGCAATAACTTAATGCATTCACCCTTTATTAATGGTTATTTCAACACTTGCTCTCATCAAAGGCAGACACCTTTTCCCCTCCTCTCCCTCTTCGCTTTGCTCTGTCCTGTCTGTGAAAACTGCTTTAGAGCCTCTCTTCTACGCATCTTCCGAGTCGTAATTCTGCAGTGGATTTGGTCAGTTGGTCCCTTAACGCAATTTGATAAAAAAAAAAAAAAATTATGAGAAGACTGGCTATAGGCGAGTTGACTTTCCCTGATTGCACACATGCAGCTGGATACATCAATGATTCTTGGGGAAAGTGGAAGGTGATGTGTCTATTTCTGCTGTCAATCAAGGATGTTAAAGACACATATATAATTGGATTTATGATAACAGGTTTCCTGCTTTTTTGGAATCGGCTGGTTTCTGGTTTATCAACAAACAAGGAAGTCGTCGGCATAAAATTTGGCCCTGGTCAGGCTGCCTGCCTTATGTGTTGGCTTGGTTCGTGCCTCAAGCACCCAGACTCATTTGGTTTGTGAACTAAGCCACAGACTGGATGTGATCTGTGAGAATTACAGACCACTTGCGGCTCCTAGGATTTGCTGGCAGGATGGATCATACCTCGGAGAATACTCTCTGGCACGGACCAGTGGTGTGTCCACTTAATTTGGACATTTTGGAACCGAGAGGACCAACACAGAGTCAAGGTAGACATTAGAGGATGACACAGGAGTGGATTTTCACTCCTGTCCTGGTCCCACAAAAAAAAAATCCTGTCCTGTCCCAATCCTGGTCAAGAGGAAAAAAAAATCCTGTCCTGTCCCTGTTCAGAATCACTCCCACTCCTGTCCTGCTCCTGTTTTTTTTTTATCTTCATTTAATTTTTAGGAAATACATTGAATTTGATTTAATCTTCTACCCATTCCTGTTTAAATTAATTTGTGTTGTGCAGTTTTATTTCAAAAGATATGGCAACAGGAACAGTTCATCTGTGGTGAAATAGAGACATTTATTGCCTTAATACGAACAAAAACCTTCACTAAATGTCATAAAACAAATACATGGCCTGTAGTCCATATAATTTTTCTACAGAGGATCAGCTGCTGAATTCCTGTTTCTAGCTGTTTTGAAGGTCAGTTACAGTAAAAACAAAAAATCAAAACCAGTACATGGGTCACACCATGTCTACCTTAGATGAAAGAACCCAAACATAACAAGTTGCATTTTACAAATTTATTGAGCAATTGTTTCCTTTAAACAGTGATATTACTGTCATGTTTTAAATTGTTTAAACAAACAAAAAAAAAAAATAATGTACCAAGCAGAGAACTCAACAAATAAAAATGTTTAAAGGCATTATTATACATTGGACGACGTTCTCAAGAAGTTCACAATCTATGTGGTTGAGGTAACTAGCTCGTTTCGGCGAAGCATGATGTCGTGCAGCTTACCAGACTTCAGAGCATCATTTACAGACTGGAGCATTGCAGGCCTGGTGTTCCACCTCATCTCTACACAGCTTGACGAGTCCAGAGCCTTGTGTAACCTAAAATTGAAAGAAGACAGTGCACAAGTCAAAATAGGGTTACCGTGACTACAAATTACAATTTGTTGGCCTTTCTTTTGGAAAAAATATTTTATCAAAAACAAGGGATTTACAATTGAAACTAAGTAAAAAAAATGTGACCTTTGCAATTATAAATTACAGTAGCTCAATTTTTCTTTATTTCACTTATCATATTTTATAATTACTTAAACAGCCTCACCAGGCAGAGATTACAAGATTTTATGTATTTTACCTGCTCTTTTGAAGTGTGTGACAAGGGTCTTTGTGTCCAAAGCTGTTTAACAGCTTGCTTCCAGAGCTAACAACTTCCTGTGTTAGGGTGCATTCACACCAGCCCTGTTTAGTCCGCTTTAATTGAACTCTAGCTTGTTTTCCTAGAAAGTCTGGTTTGTTTGGGGAGGTGTGAAACGCCATCGAACTCTGTCATGGAACAAAAAGGTGAACTCTGGCCCGGGCTAAAACCTAGGTCTCGGTCCGGTAGAAGAGAACTCCAGCGCGGTTTGAGTACAGTGTGAATGTAAACAGACCGGGCCCCGCTCCACAAGCAAGAAGTGGAGTACAACGCAGGGCAAACAAACATGCATTTCTCTTACCTAATATGGAGCCGTCACCTGCCTTGTGTGAAAAACAATATTCTCCATGGTCTTCTGCCTCATCTTTTGCTCATGCTGAGTCCATTTTTGAAAAATTACAAAATATAACTCCTAAAACTGCTAAAACTTGATGTCACTCCATTTTAGTATTTATTTCCAGAAGAAGTGTCTTCAGAGATTTTTGTGTTGTTTCTTTCAGTAGTTCTTGGTGCAGCGCCCCCACAAGCGAGCGGGGGAATAGGTTGGTTCAACAGGTTGGCTCGGCCAGAGCCCTATAAAGAGAGAGTTGCAACACTCCCATAGACTCCCATAGAAAGAATGGAATGCGGAAGTCACGTGGGTCATGCAACGGTAAATAGTTCCAAATGGCAGCGGTTCCAGCACTGAACGTAGTTCATTCTCCGTGTTTTCTCCGGTAAGTTGATGAAAATACGACACTTTTTTGCCATTGTGAAGTGTTATCTGACTGTTCTGTACCACAGTTTATCAACATTAATACTTCATGTCGCCAGTTTGAGTTAATGAAACATGTTAAATTACTAGTTGTGTTTTAACTGCAGCTGCTCTGCAACATGACGGTTTAAACAGGTCTATTTCTGTCTAATTCAGCATTTTAAAATATCTATTACTGCTTAAATTTTGAAAGGTGGTCTTTTTTTAATTTATGGTAATTCCAGTTACTGAACTCAACTAGAAAATATTTTGCCTTTTTTTCCTGAGAGATTCATTCAACCTTTATTTAGACAGGTAAATCCCATTGAGCCTCTAGGACTCATTTACAAGAGAAACCTGGTTTCAACAAAGAATGATGACAACATAACAACAAAATTGACGTAATTTAGTTAAAGTTATAGATCATTTGTCAAAGACTGCAGCATAAATTGTGACATTATCATTAAAGAAAAACATGATTGTGGAGATGAGTAAATTTTTTTCATGTTTTCCAGGTAAACCACAGGAGAATGACTTGAGTGAACTGAATGTTGCATTCAAAGGATCACAAAGGTACAAGATCTCATTTTCTGTCTTCCCAAATCAATAACCGCTTAATCAAGATGTTTGAATAAAATTACTTTAACACCATAACCTTCACAAAGTTGGTATTTACTGCAGGACTGTTAATTTACAGTTGTTTTATATTATTAGTTTAGCGTATGGTAATCATGGGTCAAGTTGAGATGACACTCTCTTTCAAGACAGAACAAGAAATAAGAATTATTACCAAGAATATATCGGCATCAATAAACTGTAGGACAGTAACAAAAAAACTTATTAAACTATCATGCTTTAAATGATTTAAACTTCAAATGCTTTTTATTAATTCTCCAGTTATTTTTATTAGTGTATTGTGTGTATATACATATATATTTTTTCTTCTCTCTCTTTAATTTTACTAATTGATTGTTGTTGTTGTTGTTGTTGTTGTTGTTGTTGTTGTTGTTGTTGTTGTTGTTGTTGTTGTTGTTAAGAACTTTGATAACAGGTTCTGTTTTAAATGTACTCTATAAATAAAGTTGACTTGACTATCACAGGTACATTGAGATGGAGCTGGGAAGTTATTCTTCATGCTAGTTGTCTTCATCTGATCTTTTGTAAAAAAATATGTCAGAATTTATTTTCCATTAACATTTTTCTTCGCAGGACTGTGTTAATTTTCTTGTCTGTGAGTTTCTTCTGTCCTGCTTATGTATTTTTTTGTGTTCTAATTGTTCCCTCAGGTTGTTCATCTCTCTCTGTTCCCTGACTGCCTGTTGATTCATCTTCCTGGCCCTGTTGATCCTGGATCATCAGATCCTGACATGTCCCTGTCCTCTGAGGATACATTGTCATCTTTCCCTCATCTCACTTGCCTCATTTCTGTTTCTTCCTTCCTCAGTCTCTGAAATTACAATGGCACTGTTAGAATGAAGATTATTGTTCAATAAAAAATATGACATGTCTTATTTAACACTGTTCATACCAAAGTTTAATTTAGAACATGTGTGATCACTGGTCAGATCACTGGTCAATGGATCAACATGCAGTGGAAGTTCTGCCGTTCTTCTCATTTGGTTCTGGTCGATGAACAAATGGTTGAAACTCCTTCAGTCTCACACGACCTGACTGTGTCTCTGTAAACTGTCCTCTCTCTAAATGTGCCTGTAGAGTGACATTAGTTTATTTTCCAAAAAAGTTCAATCTGGTCCTCTGGACATTCAAAAAAACAAGAAAACAAAAGAAAGAAAAAACAAAGCAAAAAAAATGTAGAAACGTTTCATCTCTCATCCGAGAGACTTCCTCAGTCTGAGATGCTGTATTCAGCTCAGTCTCTTAAATAGCACCTTCTCAGAGTGGATCAACCAGTTTGCTGCTGACAACCAAAACCAGCTGCTCACATGGTCAAGATCCACCCCTGTTTAATGATGGACGATTTCTTTTCACAAAGATGGCCTCCTTGACTCCTATCTCAAACCATCGTTCCTCTTTGTCCAGGATGTGAACATCTTCATCCCTGAAAGAGTGACCGCTGGCCTGGAGATGAGTGTAGACCGCAGAATCCTGGCCTGATC
>NC_056504.1:23149671-23164310 GCF_014905685.2 Nematolebias whitei
CCATCAGTGTGCTAATGATCCATTGTTAGGCTGATGGTCCTTCTTGACCATGTGAGCAGCTGGTTTTGGTTGTCAGCAGCAAACTGGTTGATCCACTCTGAGAAGGTGCTATTTAAGAGACTGAGCTGAATACAGCACCTCAGACTGAGGAAGTCTCTCGGATGAGAGACGAAACGTTTCTACATTTTTTTTTCTTCTTGTTTTTTGAATGTCCAGAGGACCAGATTGAACTTTTTTGGATTTTTCTACTTGGATTATTGAGCATGCAGCAGGATATTAGTTTATTTTCTTGCACATTTCTTTGACAGTTAAACATTTTGAGCCCTGATTGAAAATATTTGTGCAGATTGAATTTACAGCACTCAGTTTGTGTTGTGGTGATGATGGTGATGGTGCTTCTGCTGACTTGAGATGATGTCATTAATAAACAGTATAAATGGCAGTAAAAGTACTTTATTAAAGCTTGTTCTATTTCGTATAAGCTTCGCCCTTTAAGGCTGTCGCTGATGGGTTTATCCCGATATGCGAAGCATTGCACTGAAAAATTTAGTCCACGCCCACCTGCTGTGTGGGCCCCACCCGGTTCGTATAAATTACGTTAAGAGCGGGAAATCGGCTCCCATTTTTTCTTCAGCAAGCTAATAGCACTGTCCGAAGAATGAAGAAAGAAAGTTGTGTAGATGACCAACCTTTATTAAGAATACTTGGCCCAGCACGTCGACCTCCAGTCGTCCGGTGCGCTCTCCTCCCCGAGGAGAAGCTGACGAGCAGTCTTGTTTCAAGGTAAGCGCCGAGGAATATTTCTCAGTGACAGGTCGCTGCACGCTGGACAACGCCATCTTGTAATTTTCCTCTTATTGCCGAACCTCGGAGCGTATCGGAAGGTTCCTCCGGGACAGGTGGCGCTCAGCTGCAGCCCCCTGCTGCTCATTCCCTCCTGAAGAGCTTAGTGTCCGTGGAGGGGGGCTGAGCGAATGCTCACCTCATCCCACCTCTTTCGCATCGGCGATCACACCGCTCTCGGCCGACGGCGCCCTCTGGGGTTGCCCGGCGTAACCCAGGAGGCGGCTGACATGAAGGGACCCTTTTTTACGTCCCACGCCTTTTCCCGCCAGTTCGGATGATCCGGCAGGAAGGTTGTTTTTACTAGGTTCCATTCTGGCTCACCGTCTTGATCCATCTGGCCTCGTTTTCCCAACAGGACGTCCTACGGGCGAGGCCACAGACGGTTTTTCCTGGTAGATTGGGGGGGCGGTCTCCACAGTCCGCGCCCATCTCCAGAGCAGGGGTTCACCGAGCGGAAAGTCCCTCAGTGCCCCCTGGAGCCAAGCCTGACGGAGGCTTCATTGGAGCAAGATGTCCAGGTGGACCAGCATCCCGTGCCTCCAGTTAGCGTAACCCAGACGGTGACACCGCTCTCCAACTGAGCTCACCAGCATGCGCTCCAGACGGCCGCAGCGAACAACACGTTACGCTGTTGGCGTACACGTTCAGAGGCGGGAAGAGACGGTGGGCCCTCTGACCTTCGGCTCGCTCCGCTCTCGTAGCGGCTGTTCGCTAACGACGCTATCTGCCCCTACAGTACGCTCCGTCTACAGGGCAGCTGACGTCATCCCCAACCGGTGCGCCTCTTTTGCTGTCTGCCGCCCCGCTTCGCAGCCGGAGAACGAGGTCCCAGAGGTTCTCCTGGCTCATCACTCCACCTTCCTCTCAGGAGAGCTGCAGAAGCTTCTGTTGGAGGGCTTTTCATCAGCGAGAGATCATTTCAAGATGCTCCACGGCTGCACAACGCCTCCCCAGCTCTGCTACGCCAGCCCCTCCCGTCAGACGTCCCCGGCATCCCGAAGTTCAATTTTTCCTGGACTCCGCCAACAGGGGGCCCTCTAGGACAACAAACAGAGCTCAAGGGAAGATAACCAGGTGTCGGTTTGCTGGAGGTGTGTTGATGACACGATATGAAACAAACATCATTTTATGATTAAATGTCTTTTAGCCAGGCTGTCAGTACGGATGATCTGACAAGCGGTCCCATCACACACACTCCTCACGAATGAGCCTTTTAAGGTTGTTTTCATACACTGCCAGCGGTGCCAACACGCGCTCGAGCAGCCTTCACCTATAAGGCGCTGCGTTATGAAAGCACGCACGCAGCTCTCAGCGCCCGCAGTTCACATCAACGTTAACGTGAGACTGTGGTACGAGCCCAGTAACGTATCTCGCTCTTGGCAGGAGCGACACGCGTTTTCATCGCAGTGGTGTCAAACGCGCGCTCCCTCGGCGTCAACAGTTTCACAAGCCTCACAGCGGCTCCGCTCCTTCATCCTCGAAGAAGGTTTTCTGAATTAATACTGCAGCTCGTGGAATCAATCAAAAGCTCACGTGATTCCCAGCCAAGAATGAACGTGTTTCTGTAGATTGAGCCCAGTGGTAACCTCGCCCCACCGATGCCGCGCGCTGCTTCCTGACCGCACCAGCGTCAAACGCGCGCTCCCGCGGCAATCTTGGCTTAAGGCATCGCATGAATGAGGGCGCGCACACACGACTCTTCAGGGCACATTGGCTCATACGTGCACCCGCTCCTCGAGCGTTTACACGGAACAGCTGCACACAACGTGAGCACAACACATGAGCTGCATCCCACAGCATCAACAAACGCACAACGATTTGCATGCTCGGAGGCGCGCGTTTTTTTCTTTCTCCTTCAGCGCACACCAGCTCACATCAGCATGCGAGTTTCACAGCATAAATGCGCGCCCACTTTATAACTTTATAAACGAGTGGCAATGAGCGTGCGCTTCAGACGGATAGGCGAACAGTTTTCATCCGGGGATTCACGCTGCAGTACAGCTCAAACCTGGTGCGGAGGAACTCTAATGACGTTTTTCTGTCATTTCTAGAACAGATTTCGTCCTCTCTCGCAGAAGCTCAGGAAATTCTGATTTAAATGTAATTTTTCAGAGTCTCAGAAGGAGAGGAAAATGCAGGGTTCCTCTCTCGTCACTCCCTGGTCCCAACGAACCGGAAAGATGAGATTTATTCTAGATTTGTCAATTTTGAACTGTGAGAAACAACACTCCATTAATGTGCCCGAGCCGCTCTGCAGCCGCCACACAGAGCAGGGAGGAGGATTCTGCTTTATCTGGACACCTGCTGCTGCTGAGCAGTTTGTACAGACAAGTGGCAGTAGTGCAACTCACGTGAACGGTTGAGTGATATCAGCTGTTTCCGTCAGCAGACCTACATCACACATGTCAGACTTCACAGAGGCACACACATTTAACGAGCTGTGGGGGCGCCGTGGTTCTCCACACAGCAGCTCATTTAAATGTTTTTGTAGTGTCGCATGTTTTTTTTTAATGTGATTCAACACTTTGCCTTGAGCTGCGAATCATCAGAGTTTTTGATTCACACAGACAGCAAGTGACTGTTGCATACATAACTGACAAGAGATGTATGCGCTCAACCCATGTGCCACATTGTGAGACAGATGCTGTGTGGGGCACACCCAATCTGCTTTCCATTGGAGTAGGGTACATCTCATGTATTCTGAACAGGGGACGGATGTGATGTCCAAAGACGGTTCTTTGCGGCACGGGGACCTGGGACCTTCCACCCAGAGCTATGGCTCAGACACGGTAGAAATCCTGCCAGCGCCTGTGGACCTGTTGCAACACAAGAGAACGCTCGATGTCAACTATAATTATCGTGGAGACACGGGACGATCCACCGCTGGGGTGGATGTGTCTGCTCACAGCCTGTGGTTCTAATGCTTCTTCACCTCCCTCTCTCCCTCTGATATCACGGTTTTCTGAACCGAGCTCAGGAGGAGGGACTGACAGCTCCTCTGTCCCAAGTGCGTGAACGCATCATGGTTCCCAGGCCTACGACACTTGTTATCGGGGCGCTCATGGAACCTGCCGTGGAGGGAGGACGCTCTCCTCCAGGTGGGAGGAGCGATCAGGAGTTAATCAGAATAGGCCAACACCTGTGGTCTGGCCACTGTGCGGATCTTTTTGAGAGGATGGATCTCTCTCAAGATGTAGTGCGTACGATTCAGGATTCATGTGCTGTAACCACCACAGCGCTGTTCACATCAAGTGGTCAGTTTTTTAGCGCTGCTGTACAGAGAAAGGTGTAGAGGCCATTTCATGTTCACTAGGTGGTGTGCCGTCCTTTTCTGCAGCTGCTGATGGACAGAGATCTGGCGTTCAGCTCGTGTAAAACGTTCACTGCGGCCATCTCTTCCTGTCACAAAATTTTCGAGACAGAACAGCTTTAATCATCTGCTGATGAAACGTTTTGTAAAAGGTGTACAGAGAAGGTGTTGAGGCCACTTCATGTCCACTGGACGACATGCTGTCCTTTTCTGCAGCAGTCGATGAACAGAAATCTGGCGTTCAGCACATTATCGTATGCTACAGCCATGTTTTCTTCTTGTCTCAAAGTTGTCAGAGACAGAACAACCTTTAATCATCCTCTGACGGAGCATTTTGACTAGCAGCTGTGGGCCTGTTTGCGACACGAGAAAATGCTCAGTGTCAATTGTAGTATGACATATGCTGGATATATTCATACATTTTTCACGAGTTCTTCATTTTTCTGACTGTGTAAATGTCGTGCATTGAGTTTACCAGAAATGTAACAAGAGACGTTATTTAACTTTGACCCATCAAATGAATGCGGTCATTTATTTGCAGAATCAAAGTTTAACATCAAACATTTACATTAATTTGGCAAAATATGAAAACAATAACAATGGTAAGTTCACAGAAAGTGGACAATACGGCGATTGTCCTCACTTCTCAGCAGAACAACAGACATCAATCACACGGCGGTGATTGAGAACTTTGCTTCAGATATTTCTAAAATATCTGTAATGATTTTAGGAGAAAGGAGAGTTTAAGATGGAAAATGGAGATTTATCTTACAGAGAGATGTGTGAGGGAGTTTATCTGTGGGACCAGAACAACACGCTCTTTGGGGAATCAGCTTGGCCACGGTACACTTGGTCGAAATAGAACCTTCTACCTGGTTGATGATAAAATCAGCGTCGGCGTAGGGTTCCTTTCTGACTCTTTCAGCGTCTCCATGAGGACAGCCAAACCCTTAGAGAGTCGTGCGAGGTTATCCAAACAGAAGTTATAATTCCCCAAAATCCTCTCTGCATCCTGGATCGTCAGAATTCTGAACTCCTTCAGAACTCTCTTCAGAGAGTTAAACTCTGGAACTCTTCTCCATGAGCTGCATCAGAGAGTTTTTCATCTCTCTTCTCCAGGAGAACTGTCACTCTTTGTAACTCTTTTTCTCTTTCACTCTTTAACTCCGGCGAGAACCGGGAAGTTGCCACATTTAAATGAGTTGACTTCCGGGTCATTTTAGAGCTTTCTGATTGGTGGATGGACCAGATCAGAGGTGTGGTTTGTGATGTAAGGTGTTATCAAAGTCAAGGGCAGAGAATGAGATTACTTAAAACAGACAGAAAGATTATTGGAGAAAACGAGACTTCGTGGAGCCTCTACTCTGGTTATCTGCTGTAAAGATTAAACATGACATTTCTTCTCAGTAAACATTTTAGTTGACCGAAGCCTGAACTTTAACATACTTACAAATTTGCTCATTGAAGACAGAAAAATCAAGAAATGCATATTAACCTGATTTCTTCTTTGAATGAGGAATAAAAATCATTACTTACTGTTTATGCAAATAAAATGAGTAGTTCTCTTCAACCTGTAAACATTGAGTGAACTAACACAATTTGATTATCAAACATTTGTAAAATAGTAATGATCATAGAGAATTGTCTTTTCTACTTGATTACTTCAAGAAAGAAAGTCTCCAGATGGCTCAAACTGTATTTCTGGATGCAGATCAATGAAATAACAGTCTCTGTCCATCTGGTCAGTTTTGACATAGGCCTAGTCTACTACACAATTATGGTTTTCTATGAGCCCGCGAGACGAACCACCGCTGGGGGTGGATGTGTTTGCCCACAGCCCATGGCCCAAAATGCTTCTGTACGCATTTTCCTCCACCTCCTCTGATTTTACGCTTCCTGAACTGAGTTCAGGAGGAGAGATTGACAGCTCTCCTGGTGGCCCCCGAACGCGTGAGCGCACCATGGTTCCCAGTCCTGCGACGCCTGCTGTCGGGGCGCCGGTGAAAACTGCCGTAGAGGGAGGACGCTCTCCTCGAGGCAGGAGGAGCGACTAGGAGTTACCCAGAAATAGGCCAGCACCTGTGGGTCTGGCCGCTGAACGGATCTGCTTGGAGAGGATGGGTCTCCCACAGGATGTAGTGCGCACAATTCGGGTTTCACGGGCTGCATCTACCACAGCGCTGTACACATCAAAGCGGACAGCTTTTCAGCGCTGGTGTACAGAGAAGTGTGTAGAGGCCACCTCATGTCCATTAGGTGGCATGCTGTCCTTTCTACAACAGCTGATGGACAGAAATTTGGCGTCAAGCCTAATTAAAACGTACACTGCAGCCATCTCTTCCTGCCACAAAGGGTTCGGAGACAGAACAGTTTTTAATCATCCGCTGATGAAGCGTTTTCTAAAAGGTGTACAGAGATGCAGGCCTGTTTCACACCCACTTGTTCCACAGTGGGATTTAACACTGGTCCTGCAGGTCCTGATCAAAGCTCCATTTGAGCCTCTGGATCAGGTCCCACTTAAATTCTTGTCTCTTTAAACAGCCCTGCTGTTGGTTTTAACATCCGCTAAGAGAGTGAGTGATTTATCTGCCCTCTCTGTCGCTCCGTCATGTCTCAGAATTCAGGCTGACGGCAGCTCAGCTGATTTAAGACCAAACCCAGCTTTTATGCCTAAAAACATCACAAGCTCTTTTAATCAAGTGCGATATTGTTGGAGGGGTTCCCCCCCCCCCACCCCACACACACAGATCAGAAGAAGTAGCGTCTTTTCATCTCCTCTGTCCGGTGCGGGCGTTGACGTGTTACATAGCGTGCACAGCTGCAATGCGTCAACATTTGTTTGTGCATTTTAGAGATGCATCTGCAGGTCGCCCGTTATCCACCCAGCGCTTGTCACACTGGCTGTGTGAGGCCATTTCTGAAGCCTACAGAGCATCAGATTTAGAGCCTCCTGTCAACCTCAGAGCACACTCGACCAGGGGTATCGCATCTTCGACTGCCTTGCATAATGGTATGACAATGCAGGACATTTTGCACTGCGGCCGCATGGTCAACACCCTGCTCATTCATTCACTTTTATGTACGTGATGTGACGGCTCGTCCCATGACACATTCTGTCCTTAGTGTTTACAGAATGAATATTGTTGTTTCATGGAACTCCGTTTAACTCACACCTGTCTGCATGCATTACAGTGTGAGATGTTGTTATCAATCACAAATTGTGATTGTTATTTTGGTTCTGTTGTCACTAATCAGTTCACGACTATTGTTACCAATCAGTTCATTTGATTAATAATCAGCTCTCCTGTTATTATTAATCTGTTCATACTGTTCAGCCGTAACCGGTTGGTTCATGGCTCTTTTCTGCATTTTTCCCTCCCCGTTGAAATTTTTCCGGGGCGTTCATGCATTCAGAACGCATAGTTATACAACATGCGTCTGTGCATGGCACACATAATTACGCAATGCGTAATTACGTACATGGGGAGCTGAGTGACAAGACGTTTTTTGGGGGCAAGCTTCTGCTTCTTACGGTGTTCGAATGGACCCAGTGGGGCGAGGACAACATCCCCTTCGCCCTTAACCCATCAGCGACAGCCTTAAAGGGCGAAGCTTATATGAAATAGAACATTGGTTAGTACTGTAACCCCAGATTCTATGAGTATAAGCATAGCCCTTTAAGCGTCTGACCTCACTGGCTCCTAAATGGCTGAAGAAAAAGCTATTTTGGGAGCCGATTTCCCGCTCTTAACGTAATTTATACGGACCGGGTGGGGCCCACACAGCAGGTGGGCGTGGACTAAATTTTTTAGTGCAATGCTTCGCATATCGGGATAAACCCATCAGCAATGGCCTTAAAGGGCTACGCTTATACTCATAGAATCTGGGGTTATAGTACGTAACCAACATTTTACATTTTACATATTTTATAATAAATTGTTTGGAAATTTATTTTTGTACAATTAACACTTATTTTGTCATCTGTTATTATTTTACAGTTTCATTTAAATTAACATTGTAATCAATGAATTACAATTTTACAATAGTTGTAAGGCTACAATCAACTCGGATATCCAGGTACTTGGTTGCCATAAAAACAACAAGAAATACAACAATTATATTCAGGTCTTTCTTGTAAATGAGTCCTCGTGGCTCAATGGGACGAACCTGTTTAAATAAAGGTTGAATTAATATCTTCTATAGAAATCAAGAATTCATCCAGATGATCTAAGGTCAGCTGGAGCAGATCTGAACTGTTGCATGGAGGACAAGGTGGAGCGTTCTCATACAGAGATCATCAGAAATAGCTTTATAACATGTGTTATTCTGATCTTTTTTTAACGTGTGTAACGTTATAAAACACTGACATGGCTATATTGATCATTGTATTGCATATACATTTTTTTCTAACAAATATGTGTTTGCAGTCTCGTTTCCTTCTAAAATTTAATGATCAATGTATCAGCCGCTTCTAAAAATGCTTTGATAAAATGCATAGTCTGTGAGATAATCAATAATCAGTTCGTTACTGCTCAATAATTACTGGAAGACATCCGGTAAAGTAAGAAAAGTCGATTTTTGTGTTATGTTGCGCCAGCAGCCGTTCAAACTGACAGCGATGGGCTGTTTGGAACTATTGGGAGCTGCATGAACCACGTGACCGCGTATCGGCGAGTTCAAAGAGTGTCGCAACTCTCTCTTTATAGGGCTCTGGGCTCGACTGCACAGTGCAGTGTGAATGCAAATGCACCAGCTCAATTGTAAACAAAATGTTATGAATATTGGTCCCCAACCAAACAGTCTACCGGACTATCAGGTGTGAAAACAACCTTAGGTAGAAAAATAAAATGAAATTAAAGACAAACAAAAAGCTTAGTGCTACTTCTTGTTGTGTCATGCTTCAGTGTTTCCCCTACCATTATACAAGCGGGGTGCCCCACCCCGTCAATCGAATTGAGCACCCCACCTACCAAACCAAACTTGCCCCCCCACCTGCCCACCCGGCACTGACATAGCACTAAGCTAGCAGCGAGAAATACAGGTTCTCTAGCTAAAAAGCTAAAGGAAGCACTCATGTTGCCTCTTCCCTCATGCTAAACGCCCCCTGCCTCCACTCAAAAACTGTTAGTACAAGCTGCGCTCAGACAAGTGTCCGTCCCCCCATCAACAAAAAGCGTTGGTTACGTACTGTATCCCCAGATTCTGAGTATAAGCGTAGCCCTTTAAGGCTGACACTGATGTTGTGTAACTATGCGTTCTGAATGCATGAACGCCCCGGAAAAATTTCAACGGGGAGGGAAAAATGCAGAAAAGAGCCATGAACCAACCGGTTACGGCTGAACAGTATGAACAGATTAATAATAACAGGAGAACTGATTATTAATCAAATGAACTCATTAGTAACAATAGTCATGAACTGATTAGTGACAATAGAACCAAAATAACAATCACAACTTGTGACTGATAACATCTCACACTGTAATGCATGCAGACAGATGTGAGTAAAATGGAGTTCCATGAAACAATAACATTCATTCTGTAACACTAAGGACAGAATGTGTCATGGAACGGGCCGTCAAATCACGTAGATAAAAACGAATGAATGAGCAGGGTGTTGACCACGCGGCCGCAGTGCAAATATCCTGCATTGTCATACCATTATGCAAAGCAGTCGAAGACGCCACACCCCTGATCGAGTGTGCCCTGAGGTTGACAGGAGGCTCTAATGCCCCTTTTCCACTGTCACGGCGCGGGTCGGATATTTCCGGCTTGACGCGCGTTTGAGGTCTTTCCACTGTTCCTGTGACCGGCTCGCCTCGCTAAATTCTGGCCCGGCTTCTCAAGGGGTCCAAGCGAGCCGCGCCGTGACGTCAGAAACACTGTCGGTCACTGATTGGTCGGGGGGAGGAGTCTGTGGAGTCTTTCCAAACAACCCGATCCACCATTTTTTCTCTACCGCTTGCCATTAGCGATAACTCGAGGAGCGTATCTTTTAGTATTTTGAAGCTATAAAAAACAATAATGTCAAAGCCGTGGTCAAATGCAGAAGTGCAGGTGTTGTTGTGCTTGGTGGCCGACGAAAAAAGTCAAAGCGAGCTAGATGGAGGATTGGAGGGTGGTTTGGACACGGTTACTGCTCTACTTGAATCATTTACAGAAGATGGTGAGTGTTTTCTAACTTTAAACATATTTTAAGTTACTCATCCCATCGGTTCTGAACATGTTTTTAACTAACAAAAGAGGCTGACGCCATAATAGGACAACGTCGGTGCTACGATGCTAATCTAATTTGCATAAATGCTAACTGTCCTCCGTTCCCGTTTCTCACTGTATTTTATCCAGAACGTATTTCAGCACGTGACGGTTCATCTCTAAACTCCACATTAAACCCTCCAAGCCTCCCGGCTTCTGCCCCTGCTCCATCAGCAGAGTCTACACCTGACAGAGCTCCATCACAGCCTCGCAGCCCAGCTGCACCTCACAGAGCAGCACAACGCTGCAGCCTCTGTGCTTGGTAAGAACAGATGCAATATGTTCCACATCACTTTATTTGTGCGGATAAGGACTTGATTTATTTTATTTTTAAAGTAAAAAAAAATAAAATGTTGAATAAATACTGAATTGGGATGAAATTATGTACTTTGTGCACAGGGTCCCAGTTACAGACAACAAAATGTAAAAGAAAAACAGTAATAAGATCTAAGATATGAATTAAGAAAAATATCAACTAAAAAACATCTACTAATAAAACACTAAGCACTAATAGCAGTAAACAATCAAAACAATACATCAAACAGCAACATGAACTAGTTTGTGCAGCCTCATGAATATATAACACTGTGAAGAATCACATCATGTTGCTGCTGATCAGTTTCATGTTGCTGCTGATCAGTTTCATGTTGATGTGTTTATTCGTGCTCATCTGTTCACACAGACTCATGTCCGTGCTGCTGTTCGGCGTATTGTGTTTATTGTTTTTATGCTATTAGAGCTTATCATATTTTTAGTTGATGTTTTTCTTATTTCATATCTTTAGATCTTATTACTGTTTTTCTTTTATATTTTATTGTTGGATGTAACTGGGACCCTGTGTACATAATTTTGATCCACCACGTGTACCACGTGGTGCGAATGACAAAGAATATCTGCATCTGTATAATGCTTTCTGATTCATATATCCATTATTATCATTTTCATTATTTTTAAATCAATTTATTTATCATTTTCTTATTTGATCAGTTTATTATTATTAATATAGCTTTTATAGCTCTTAGCAGCACCTTTCTTTGTTTTATGCATTTATTCAAAAACATTATATCTTGAATTAACCACCTTTTTCTTCTTTCTAGTGAAGAGAAAAAGAAAAGAGTCCAGTAAAGAAAAGTCTTATTTCTTCACTGAATGAACATGAAGAACTGAACCGGACACAGCAGGAACAACACTTGTGTCTTCTTCTGGATGAAGCCCGTGAGACAAGGGACAGACAGATACACAATCATTAGTTGGATGCAGTAGTTTTTATTTTTGTACATTTTTCACTTCTTACTTTTCCTATTACACAATTTTTTTCTTAAGTGGTGTCCTTGAACATTAAATTTCCTAAACAAATTTTACAATGTTAAGTTCATATAGTGTTTGTTAAAATTCATACTGGAAGTTGAGAAGAATTTCCAATTGCATTTGGTCTTTAATGAATCCTAAGAAAATATAACCAGAATCTGCTCAACTGTTATTATGTTATAAATTTTTTGGTTCTAGGATGAAGTGAGACAAAAACAGTCAAAAATTCAGAAAAATCAGTTATCAGTGATCAGTTATCGTTTATCGTCCATACAACTGTGGCCCGAGAGATTCAGCTGAAAGTCCTGGTGCACCTTTTATTTGAACCTGCAGAGATTTGAACAGCTGATCTGAAGCAAACAGGCAGGAGTTCACCTGAACTGACCACTCCTGCTGTTTTGATGGTCTCCTCCTTCACCATCCGTCCGTCCATCCATCCATCCATCCATCCATCCATCCATCCATCCATCCATCATCTTCTGCTTCAGGGTTGTGGGAGCAGCATATTCACCAGGGAGGCACAGACATCAACAGCCACCTCTTCAACTCTTCTAGGACCCCATGGTGTTTTCAGACCAACTGACTATTTATTAAGTAATATCCTGATGCTGCTCAATAATCCAGGTAGAAAAATCTAAAAAGTTAAGTCTGGTCCTCTGGACATTCACAAAACAAACAATACAGTTTATAATAAATAAACTAAATGTTTTTTGTTTGTTTTGTTTTTTGAATGTCCAGAGGACCAGACTTAACTTTTTTTAGATTAATAAGTAATAAATTTATGTTTTTAAATTTAATGAAAGACAAATCTTTAAAATTCAAGGACAAAATTTAACCTAATTGTTTTCAAGTCAGTATCTTATTGTAAAAGCAGTTTCAAAGATTACAGCACAGTGGGATGTTTTGCAATTTTAACATGAACCTTGTGCATATCTGCAAATAATAAAAGTGAAGATATTTTTAATATATCTTTACTGTAAAAATCTATACTAAAATGACAAACACATGCGTTTAAAGCAGGCAGGGAAGGCAGTAAGGTAGGATTATGAATCAGGTTTAAAAGTTACAGTTCATGAGTCAAAGCATGACATCTTTTCCACAACATCTTGTGGCAAAGTCTTCAGGGTATTCTTCTTCTAATACGTTTAGTGGTGGCTAGTAAGTAGCTTAAGGGAGCACTACCGTCACCAGGTGGTAAGAGGAGTTGGATTCTAGTCCCTACCTACAGAACCGGTCCAGAAATGTACATGGAAACGCAACAGACCCGAGCCGATCTGAACCAACCCGAACTGATCTGATCCGCACTGTGACAGTGGAAAAGGGGCATAAATCTGATGCTCTGTAGTCTTCAGAAAAGGCCTCACACAGCCAGTGTGACAGGCGCTGGGTGGATAATGGGCGACCTGCAGATGCATCTCTATAAGGCACAACAAATGTTGAATTTGACGCATTACAGCTGTGCGTGCTATGTAACACGTCAAAGCCCGCACCAGACAGAGAAAATGGAAAAAACGCTTCTTCTTCTGATTTGTGGGGGGAAGGGAAAACCCCTCCAACGATATCACCCTTGATTTAAAAGAGCCTGTGATGTTTTAGGCATAAAGCTGGATTTAGTCTTGTATCAGCTGAACTGCCATCAGCCTGAATTCTGAGACATGACGGCGCGACAGAGAAGGCAGATAAATCACTCACTCTCTTAGCGGATGTTAAAGCCAGCAGCAGGGCTGTTTTAAGAGACAAGAATTTAATTGGGACCTGATCCAGAGGCTCAAATGGGGCTTTGATCAGGGCTCGCAGGACCAGCGTTAAATCCCACTGTGGAGCAAGTGGGCGTGAAACAGGCCTGCGTCTTTGTACAACTTTTAGAAAACGCTTCATCAGCAGATAATTAAAAGCTGTTCTTTCTCCAAGCCCTTCGTGGCAGACAGAGATGGCTGCAGCATACGTTTTAATCATGCCGGACGTCAAATTTCTGTCCATCAGCTGTTGCATATAGGACAGCACGCCACCTAATGGACATGAGATGGCCTCTACACCCTTCTCTGTACACCAGCGCTGAAAAACTGTCCACTTTGATGGGTACAGCGCTGTGGTAGATGTAGCACGTGAAAACTGAATTGTACGCACAACATCCTGTGGGAGACCCATCCTCTCTAACCGGGTCCGCTCAGCGGCCAGACACACAGGTGCTGACCTATTTCTGGGTAACTCCTGATCGCTCCTCCTGCCTGTAAGAGAGCATCCTCCCTCCACGGCAGTTTCTACGGGTGCCCCGACAGCAGGCGTTGCAGAACTGGGAACCATGGTGCGTTCACGCACTCGGGGGCCACCAGGAGAGCTGTCAACCCCTCCTCCTGAACTCGGTTCAGGAACCGTAAAAACAGAGAATGTGGAGGAAACGCGTATAGAAGCGTTTTGGGCCATGGGCTGTGGGCAAACGCATCCACCCCCAGCGGTGGTTCGTCTCGCGGGCTCAGAGAAAGCCATAGTTGACACTGAGCGTTTTCTCGTGTCGCAAACAGATCCACAGCTGCTTTGCCAAATTTCTGCCACGTCTGAGTCATCAGTTCTGGATGGAAAGTCCAGTCCCCGTGACGTGGACCGCCCCTGGACATCACATCTGCACCTTTGTTCAGAACACCAGATATGTAAACTGCTCTGATGGAGAGCAGATTTTGGTGAGCCCAACACAGTAGCTTTCACGCAATGTGTAACATCTGGGCTGAGCGCACACACCCCTGCCAGTTTATGTACGCAGCAGTCACCTTGTTGTCTGTGTGAATCAAAACGTGTTGATTCTACAGCACAGGAGCAAAATCTTGAATCACGTTCAGCACCGTGCGACACTCCAAAACATTTATGTGGGCTGATGTGTGATGGGGCCACAGCACCCCTATTGCTTGAGATAGGCATGCCCCCCCCC
>NC_056504.1:23164410-23191042 GCF_014905685.2 Nematolebias whitei
CCCCCCCCCCCCCCCAGCCTGACAGCGACGCGTCCGTGAAGACTGACGCATGTGACGTGGGTCTGCTGACGGGGACTCCCTCTGACAGAACCAGGGTGTTTCCCCAGTGTCGGAGGTCTGCCCTCAAGGGGGGAGGAACAGTGATCATCCGTCTCTTTTGTTTTACTGGGTCCACACGCAGACGCGCAAACCACCTCTGGAGGCGTCTCATGTGTAATAAACCCAGCGGGACCACTGTGTGAGCTGACAACATCATTCCTAACAGCTTCATGATGGAAACAGCTGTTACCACTCTGCCAAGTCTTACGTGGCTGAGCTGGTCTTTTAAAGTGTCGATTCTCGTTTGTGATAAACGAGCCCTTATGGTGGTTGAGTTTAGCTCCACGCCCAGATAAACAATTGTCTGGGCCGGGAAAATCGAGCTTTTCTTCCAATTTATGGCGAAGCCCAGATTAACAGGTATGATGTCAGCACCAGAGCCTGCATCACTGCTTCCTGTCTGGAGCGTGACAGTAGCAGCAGGTCGTCCAGGTAAAACAAAACTCTCATTCCTGCTCTGTGTAATGGATGTAGGGCTGTCTCACACACTTTGAGAATGTACAAGGCTCAGGGAATAATCGAACAGCAGCCTGTTGTACTGATACTTCATCCCTTGAAAGGAGAGACGCAGGAATTTTCTGTGTTTTGGGATGATCAGTATGTGAAGATAAGCATCTTTCAGATCGACGGAAACAAACCAGTCGTTTCTCTGAATGTTGTCCAACAGCTGTCTGGTTGTCAACATGTGAAAAGGTCTGTCCATGATCGCCTTGTTGAGAACTGACAGATCCAAAAGGGTCTCGTTCCTCAAGTCCATTTGGGAACCAGGAAGTAACGTGAGTAAAAACCCTGTGTTTTCCTCTCAGTTGGGAACTCTGGAGATTACTTCTTTTATCAGAAGCTCTTGGACTTCTGCATTTAGGGATGAGATTTGGTCTGGTGATGACAGGACCGTCTCTAAAATTCCTCCGAATGGAGGGGGTCGGGTTGCAAATTGTAACATGTAACTTTTGCATAACACCCTGGCCATCCATCTGTCTGGCGAGCATGTTTTTAGCCACTCCGCGTAATGTTCGTGGAGTGGACGTGCATTTAAGTGATGCGTCATGTTTTGTACGGATGTCATCCAGTCCGCCGCCTCGACCGCCGTCATGTGTCGCGGGAATGTTTTCCACGTGACCCAAGGCGAGGCTTCCTCGAACGGGCTCTGAATGCGCCCGTGTGCTGCGTTCGGACCGCGTACCAACCTTCATGTCTAGGTGGGCCGGAGTGTGTTGAAGCAAAGTATGTGACAGCTGATGACGCCGTGGGGCCGCACGTTTGACGCCACTACGGTGAATACGTGTGTCGCTCCTGCCGCGAGCTGTGTTTTACACTGGGTTCGCTTTGAGATCTCGCGTCTATGCCGCCATGAGCGGGCGAGCACTGCGAAGCGGTGAGTGTGACTTCATCTACGTGTGCCGTTTGAGTAAAGACTGTGAGCCCCGTGGGAGCACACGTTTTCTCTGGTGGGATGCGCGCCGCTCTCGCTGGAAGCGAGATTTGTCACTGGGTTCACTCAGCTGTCTCACGCTTATGCTGCCGTGAGCGGCCGAGCGCTGAGATGAAGACTGCCTGCGCCGCGGCGGCACGTGTTTGCTTTGATGCGGCGTGTGTCACTCTCACGGAGAGCGAGGTCCTCCACCGACCCGACCTGCGGTCCCACATTTATGCTGATGTGAGCCGGTGAACGTCGGGGAGCTGTGTGTGCACCATCATCAACGCAACGCCGTTTGGATGAAGGCTGTTTGTGTCGCGTGAGTGTGCGTTTGACACTGCTTGGGTGAGGATCGTGCAACTCAAGTTGACAACGAGTTATTTCGCTTACAATTGTGACATGTGAGCGTCTTGTCATGTCTTGGAGCAACGGTGAGTTTAAAAAACCCTTATTAAAGACGCCTTCTCGTTATGTGTGGAGGGTGTGCGCAGCCGCTGTGAGTCCATCCAAGCTTACAGACTGGCTAGAAACAGACACTTGATCATTGAATGAAGTTTTTATTCAACATTTGTGTCATCTTTACACACACCCTCCGCAGACCGTCATTTTGAATCTTTTCCCCCATGAGCTCTGGGATTCGTTGGCCCAGGGCGCCATCTGCTGGGGATCTCTGGGAAAACGTTGGACACTCTGTTGCCGGGATGAAGGGGGCGGGTCTCTGACGGACGGGCTGAAGCTCAGCAAGACTGCTGTGGAACCGTCTTGCCACCGGCTCATTTCGTGTGGAGAATGTGAGAGAGAGTTACTGTCAGATCATCTGAGCGGACAGGCAGGTTGAAAAATAGACACTTTCATCATTAAATGATGTTTTACTCCAAACTCGTGTCACCTACACACATTCTCTGCCAAAACCGTCATTTGCCCTGCCATTTGTTGTCCTAGAGCGCCATCTGTTGGCGGTCTCAGGGAAACGCTGAAAAACTCCGTCCTCCGGCTGCGATGCGGGCCGGCAGACAGCAAAGAGGCGCACCGGTTGGGGATGACGTCAGCTGCCCTCAGACGGAGCGTTTGTCTCCTCCCGCCTCTGAGCATGTACGCCAACAGCGTAACGTGTTGTTCAATGCGGCCATCTGGAACGCATGCTGGTGAGCTCAGTCGAAGATCGGTATCACCGTCTGGTTTACGTTAACCGGAGGCGCGGGACGCTGGTCCACCTGGACATCTTGCTCCGATGAAGCCTCCATCAGGCTTGGCTCCAGGGGGCACTGAGGGAAAAAATGCTTGGTGAAAACCCCTCTGCTCTGGTGATGGGCGCGGGCTGTGGAGACTGGCCCCCCAATCTACCAGATAAGCCGGCTGTGGCCTCGTCCCGTTGGACGTGCTGTTGGGAAAAACGAGGCCAGATGGGGTCAGGACGGTGAGCCGGAAAAGGAGCCTAGAAAAAGAACCCTCCCGCCGGATCATCCGAATTGGCGGAAAAGGCACGGGACATACAAAAGGTCCCTTCATGTCAGCCACTCCTGGGTTACGCCGGGCAACCCCAGAGGGTGCCGTCGGCTGGGAGCGGTGTGATCGCCGATGCGAAATGAGGTGGGATGAGGTGAATATTCGCTCAGCCCCCCTCCACCGACACTACGCTCTCCAGGAGGGAATGAGCCACGGGGGGCCGCTGCTGACGCTGCCTGTCCCGGAGGAACCATCCGATTCGCTCCGAGGGTCGGCGATAAAAGGAAAATTACAAGATGGCGTTGTCCAGCGTGTAGCGACCTGTCACTGAGAAATACTCCTCAGCGCTTACCTTGAAACAAGACTGCTTGTCAGCTTCTCCTCGGGGAGGAGAGCTCACCGGGACGACCGGAGGTCGACGTGACGGGCCAAGCATTCTTAGCAAAGGTTGGTCATCCAACAACTTTCCTTCTTCGTTCTTCTGACAGTGCTATTAGCTCGCTGAAGAAAAATGGGAGCCGATTTCCCGCTCTTTACCTAATTTATATGGACCGGGTGGGGCCCACACAGCAGGTGGGCGTGGACTAAATTTTTTCAGTGTAATGCTTCGCATAACGGGATAAACCATCAGCGACAGCCTTAAAGGGCGAAGCTTATAGGAAATAGAACATGGATGAGATGAGCACCCCGCCATGGCAAGTTAACTAGGGGAAACACTGTGCTTTCTAAAACAATTATTGAATCAAGTATTTACTTATGTAGGTAAACATATATGTTTTAAAACCTGTTAAAATATGCCAGAATGTAGGAAATAGCAGCTACTTTATTCAAAAAGTTATGGGGGAGGACCCACAGACCTCACACCAATATGTCCCCCCTACAAAAATTCTAATGCTAATACACACTGCGTAGTTCAAGCCAAGAGCCATTGTCAACACTGGGGGGCTAAGGCCCCTAAAAAGGGCTTCTAGAATCGCCCCTGGTGTGAAAAAATGAACTGAGAAAAATCTACTTTTGGCCTAAATTTAACACAACATAATTGTACACATATCTTAAATCTAAAACTAAAACAGTCATTATAATGTATATGCAACCAGTCTTTCACAAAAACTGGGATATTTTTACCAGAGAATGCTTTCACTAACAAGTTTGTTGTTGTACTGGCATGGTTACAGCCGACAATAACTATTTACACAATAAAGTGATAGATATTCACGTTTTCCTCGATTTCAGTATCCAGCAGGATGTCACAATATAAAAATAGGGATTTTTTTTACCGGAGAATGCGTGCACTTTATCCAGGAAGAGTTCGGTTGGTTTTTTTACATTACAAACAGCGACAGATAATGATGATTTTAACCTAAAAACTCACATAAAAAAGAAGAGCATAATTTTAAATAAAAAGAGACAAGGTGGAGAAAAATGCGCTGTTTGAGTCTGTTTATTTACTGACGGTAAACAAAGTCCGACTCCCCGCAACTCCTCACTGCAGCTGAGACTAAACGTTTAAATCAGCATAGCACCAACACAACTCTCATGAAGTTCAGGGTTATTTGACACTTTCCTGCCCGTTCTGTGAGTTTAATAGACAGACAGTTACTTCTTACCTTGCGTTGCAAACTTTTTCAGCCATTCGGTTTCTTTGGAGACTTCCCACCCTCTCGGTGAAAAGCTACGGTGTTTTGACTTCTGGGAAATGTAGTTCTTTTGACTTGTGTTAAAGTGAAGGCTTACTGAAAGAAAACTACAAAATAGCTGCGCCTTTTTTTTTTGTTTGTTTGTACGTTTCATTTTCATTTTTGGTTAATGGTCAGTTCCCGCTCCTGTCTGCTCCCGTTAGCTTTCAGTCCGGCCACGTCCCAGTCACATGAGTTATAATGAGGTCGACTCCGGTCCCGCCGGAATCTGTCCGGAATCACGTGACCCGCAGTACTCCCGAAAAAATGTCATCCTCTAGTAGACATAATCAGTAAAGTTCTGCCTGTCCCCAAAACAATCGTGTTTATCTGAATTTGGGTCCCTGACTGGCCTTGACAGGCCACCTTATCTTAATCTGCCTGGAAGCTCTGTAAACCTGATGTTCTGCCCTCTCCCCTCACCCACTGAGGAAGTCTATGGACTAATCAGGGGGCCCCGGCTGAATAAACATTCTGTCATCATTTCAGGACTCTTTGGATTCTATCTGACACGTCCTTGGTCGACCTCGGCACCCCCAAGTGTGTTAATGGATCTCTCCAGAGGGAACTGAGCAATTATACCACTCTCATCTGAACTCTTACAGTGCCTCTGTGAGTGTCCTTGGACACGCTCACCGCCATTTTGCGTCCCCCCTCCCTTGTGGAATGTTGGCGTCTTTACGTGCTTGTGTGCCAGTTTTTTTTGTTTGTTTGTTTTTATCATTTTCAGGCTATCTATCTTCGGCCAAAGATTGAGAGCCAGTTAGGATTTTTTTGCCCCAAACCCTATGTTGTCACTTCCCCCCCCTTTCATTGTCTGTCCAAATAGGTCTCACTCATAAAAGAGTCTTCGAGGCTCAATGTGATTTATCTGTATAAATAAAAGTTGAATAAGGGAGTGGTGGCACAGAGGTTAGAGAAGGTGGGCCTGTGATCAAAAGGTCACCAGTTTGATTCCCTTTGCCGACAACATCAAAAAATGTGGGTGAGAAATGTGAAGCACCCACACCTGCCTCGACCTTCATTTGCCCCTCTCTGTGCCCTTGAGCAAGGCCCTTAACCCCCAGCATCTGCTCCCAAACAGGTCTCTTTTGAAAATGAGTCCTCGTGACTCAACGAGACTACCTAGATAAATAAAGGCATCATTAATCTGAACTCAGTCACTGAAGTTGAATTTGTTAACTACAGGGAGTTGGTCCATAACAAACGAATATTCGTCTGAGTTTGCCTATTTTAAATTTTATTACAAAACCCCCCAATTCAAATAAGTATCATCAATGACAATAAACAAAACTGAACAACACTAATGGTGAAGGATATTTTTTGATGGCAGGCCTCAGACTGATGAAGGTGTTTCTGTGAGTAGCAAGTTGACCATCAGGCCTAAAACATTTGATTGTTGTACATGATGATTGATTGTTGGTCTGCACAACACTTTGGTTGGCCTTGTAGCTGTTTTAAGTGCTCTATAAATAAAATAGTATGGTATGGTATGGTATGTTGTGGATGGATGGTCCCTTTTTGCATGTTTAAAGCTCGTTTCTGGGAACGCCACAGCAGACAGGTTTGAAACGCATCAAGGTGGTGCTATTTGTAAGACAGATCTGGGTTGGCAGACCTCAAACTGATGAAGTCTTTCAGAGGAAAGACAAAATGTTTCTCCTTTAAAGATGACCTGATTTAACCCTTTTTGTTATTTACTTTCCTGGATGATTGAGCTTTCAAAACTTTTTTTAAAATCTGAAGAATAGTTTGAATCGCGTTAATCACTAAAACAATAATGAACAATCTAAACAATAAATAATCAGTTCCTCACCAGCAGCTGATGACGATCATTGAATAGAAACAAATATTATATTCTACATATTTAATGTGGCAAAACAGAAAATACCTTTTAGGTGTTTCCTAAAATAAATAGAAAAACAAACATATTTACCCCCTGATAATGTACCCCCCTCACACACACACACACACACGCACACACACACACACACACACACACACACACACACACACACACACACTCACACAGAGGTCAGTAAAGGTCAAGTCTTCATAATGTCTGTGTATGTTAATAATTAAGTTTTCCTCTCAGTCATAAATCAATGCAGATAAAACCGGAGCGCAGCGTACAAAGGTCAAAGGTCAAATGTCAGTCAGGTTAAAAAACAAGTTCTGCTCCAGAACATTATGATTTTTGGAAAGGTCAGAACATGTTTTTAACTTGTCCTTTTTTTACACTGTTCATAAAATGTCCAGATAAATAACAACAATAATTTTTTCATGTTCATTGGTGTTTGTTTTTTCTAGCAGTCAACAAACAAACACCCCCTCCTCCTCCACACCTGACATTTATCTCTAACAAATGAATGAAAATCAAGCAAGAAACAAAGGAAGCTACTGAGTTCTACAAACAGATGTCATGTTAGAGCAGGTAAACGAGTAAAAAGACAAATAAAAACAATGTAAACAAAAAATGACTAAATAAAATGAAAAATGGAATACATTATATCTACAGGTGCATCTAAATAAATTAGAATATTGTCAAAAACTTAAATTATTTTCACTCATTTCAGAAAGTGAAACTCAAATTATAGATCTATTACACAGAGTGAAATATTTCAAGACTTTATTTCTTATAATTTTTATGATTATGGTTTAACCAATAAAGAATAACCAGCATCCAGTGTCTCAGAAAACGAGAATCTTCCACAGCCAGCTGTTGGTACCTTTATTAGTGTTGGCCGGAGACGAGTCCTGCTGGAAAATGAAACCAGATCGTCAGCAGCAGGAAGCCTGAAGTATCTAAAATGTCCTGCTAGATGCTGCGTGGGCTGGACTTCAGAGCACCCAGTGGACTAGAACCAGCAGAGGACATGGACTCAAACCATCACTGACTGTGGAAACTTCACTCTGGACTTCAACAACGTGGATTCTGGACCTCTCCTCCTCCAGACTCTGGGACCTTGATTTATAAATCTTTCATGTGAAAAGAGGATGATGGACCTCTGACTGACAGACAGTCCAGTTGTTTGTCTCCTCAGCAGGTATGACACTGTCTCTGGTTCAGGTCTGGACTTGAGGAATGAAACATTTGTAGCTCATGTCCAGGAGTTAATCAGCTGATCAGGATGTGACACCATGAGTTTACAATATTCAACCTCTGCACAATATTCTCATTTTCTGAGACACTGGATGTTGTTTTTTCATTATTTGTAAACAATAATCCTCCAAATTACAAGAAATAAAAGCTTGAAATATTTCACTCTTTGTAATGAATCCATATTTGAGTTTCACTTTCTGAAATGACTGACAAAAAAAATGTGAAAATGTTCACAATATTCTATTTTTTTTTTTAGATGCACCTGATATACACATACATTTCCTGTATAATTTTTTTCTTTCGGCTGCTCCTTTCTTCAGGGGTCACCACAACAAACTAACTCTCATGAAGACTTGACAATTGTTTTTACACCAGATGTTCATCCTGACACAACCACAGACCACCGAGCTACCACAGCCCTCTGTGTGGAGCAGAGAGCTGAAATCTAGGGCGCCCAGGGAAGAAGATGGTGGGGGTTAAGGACCTTGCTCAAGGGCCTTGCTCAAGGGCCCAGAGTGGGTCAAATGAGGGTGGAGGCAGGTGTGGGTGTTTCACCTTTCCTACCCACATTTTGATGTTGTCGGTACGGTGAGTTGAGCCGGCGACCTTCTGATCACAGGCCTATCTTCTCTAACTTCTGCACCACCACTCCCTCTCAAATCATTGTATAGCTGTTCCTGCAGAAATATTGGGATATGCATCCTCAAAACTCCTGTATAAATACATACAAAATACTACTGGATGTACTGTACATTCATACAGTATATAAACAAATATCCACAAACATTTAAATAAATACCCAAAAAAGTTCAATCTGGTCCTCTGGACATTCAAAAAAACAAAACAAAGCAAAAAAAGTAGATATGTTTCGTCTCTCATCCAAAAGACGTCCTCATCTGAGGAAGTCTTCTCAGTCCCTCCAGTGCTCTGGTCACCGATGTGTCGGGGCAGTGTTGTTAGGGTTGAAAAAAGAACAATTTTCTCCAATCATAGCATAGGCTCCCCCCTTTTCAGCTAATACCATGTCCAGTGCCATGCGGTTTTGTATGGCCATCAGAGAGGTAGGTCCTAATTGCTCAGCCAAACCCTCTACAGCATCTCTAGTTAATTTTGCCAATCAGTTGCCCCCTTTGGAGAGAGACACAGGATAGTCCTTCCCGTAGCTTATCTGCGTACGTGGCTGAGAAGCCGGGGGTCCAAAATGGGCCATTATAGGCAATCACTGAGCACCAGGCTGGGTACCAGGCCACCAGTGCATGCAATTTATCCATACATCTTTTTTGGGTAAAATGCCGTCACACACAAATAAAGATCATACCCTCTCCAGCTGGCCTGGTGTTCTCCACACGCTATGACACTGCACAGGCCAAACTGGAAGGTGGTTGCCTTGCCCAAGGTGTAATTCAGCTTGATGCCCCCATAGTTGGATATGCAAAAATCTGCACATACTCCTGGAAGAAGTAAGATCAGGACCAGAACACTGCAGGGATTCCCCTTTTTTTTTTATCAACTTGAGTGCAAAGATTTCTGTTTTCTGTCTGGGCTGACAGTTTGAACTGTATCTGTTGGTTTTGAAAAGTTATTTAAATAAATTTATGTTAATATACAAAGGTCACTTACCAATTTTATGCCTGATGTGATGATTTTTTTCCTCCGCCTTTGGTTTTATAAGTCTGTGTACATTTCCTGTCATTAAGTGACCTTGTACGAGATGGCTGCTAAAGTTATCGGTTTTCAATCTTATACATCTGTAAAGTAACCCATATAAGTTATACATTAACAAACACACACTATCATTCATACAGCAGACACTCGCTCACACTCCAATATCATTCATGCAACAAATATACATGGCATTTATTCAATTCAATTCAGTTTATTTATATAGTGCCAAATCACATCAAAGTTGTCTCAGGGCACTTTACAGAAACATTCACATACCTAAAAGCCAATTAGTAAAGTTATCTATCTAAGGAGGCCAGCAGACAAGTTGAATCTTATGATGTTATATTTCCCTATACCTTCCTAACTAAGGTTCTTGTTTGTTCCTCAACTTGTAAAAACACATTTCCATCACTGCCTATTCTAAAAAGGGTATCAATCCCTGTCTTTAACCATAACAGCTCCATATGGTCATCTGCAAGTATTCTTCTTCTAGATTCTTTCTAGGAATCCTCCAAATATAGCTGTTTATTTTAAGGATTCTGCCATATTAGAAGCACAGCCTCGAACATGAGAAAAAAAAAAGTTGCTCGGGATGTATTGCTGACCAGTCTGTTTTCAACTACAGACCTAAGGAGGCTATAATAAACAGAAACCCGAGGTCATCAACTTCTTTTGAGGAGTTTAGCAAAAAACTCCCCACAGGCACCCAATAACCCAGTAGAGTTTTCTTCGAACTGTCACATGACCATACCTCTTGACGCTTTCCAGACGTCCAAGTTTTAACGTGTTTCTAATAAACAACAACGGGCAATTACACCCGGAACATCTTTCCGACTGAGCACGCTTCTTGTAAAGATTTTAACGTCAGCAAAAATGACATCACAATTTTTACATGGGGCTTTAAACCTTCAGCCACGTTGGATCCTTCACATGTCATCGACAAACAAACAACAATTTATATACAGGCATTTAAATCAACTGGAAAAAGCTTAAATTTTAGAGAAAAATTAGTTAGTGTTGAGGTCTTTCAAAACTATGAGAACCAACTTTCAAACACTTAGCTCAAAACTGCCTCAACCTGAGATCGTTCAGTGGAAGGAAGACAGAGTCAAAAACACAGCCTGAGAAGTGGTTCTGAATTCAGACAAAGATTTATTTTACCTTCACAGCGCTGGAAGGGAGATGCCTCACATGCACGTTACATCCATTTTACACGTCTCACACGTCTCACATGTCTCACATGTCTCGTCTGAGTTACAAATGTCTTTGCTTCGTTTTAAATACAGCCTTATCAGTTACATTGGGATTTCCTTATCATGATGTTATTCTCTGGGGCAGCTGATGTTCCTGGGTGTGGTCTGGCATGATCTTGTTTTTTCTCCCACTGCCCCCAGCTGACTGTGATCTGTTCTGGCAAGATAACAGTAGTCTGGTCCTCTTTGTACAAGGAGTTACGCAGATCATGAACTTATATGACGTACATCATGATTTTGCAGTTTTTACCATGCACAGAGAAATATTTCATGCCAGAGCATAGCAGAAAAGATGACATTATACAACATTTCCCCCTTTTGGTCCCCCCAAGGGGACCACCTCTTTGGCTGCAAACATCTGTCCCTGACGAGTGTCCAGAACTTGTGCCGGAAAAATCCCCAGGGCAACGGTGTAATGGTGCGAGGTAAAAACAGCACAACGCCTCACGCCCCCTTGTGACGACGACCAAGATGGTGTTCCAGTGCACTCTTACAATCACCCTTACCCTGTGTCATAAGTTTAACAACATTGCTGTTTAAATGATATAACAATTGCAATCAAATGAGCCATTAATAAGATAAATATAGCACAACTTAGTGAAAAAATGCAATACAATGTCTAAAAATGTAATTTCTCTGTCAGTTGGTTACAAAGCGCACAGTGGATGCCTGTATTTTAAAAGGACCACAACTTGTTGGCCTGCGTCTTTAACAGTGACTACGAATTGGTTGGACAATTAAGGTCCATCTCATAGAGGCATCGTCCGTCATGTTGCCACAGACTGAAAGAGAGAGAGAGAGAGAGAGAGAGAGAGAGTTTCAGTAAAAGTTAAAATGGGGCCACATGCATTTATCTAAGTTTCCTATTGCTAGCAGTATGATAAAATATCCAAACCAATACTCAACAGTAATTTGGAAGCAGGGGAAGCAAAGTAACACATGCAATTATAATATGTATAAGAATCAACTTAAAGCAAAGAAAAATGGTGTAAAACACATATTAGGAGACAGGTTGTGAAGCCAGTGTCAGCAGCTCTTGGGTCATGCCACCAGGGAGAGCTCGAATTCCGTGTGGCTTGAAGGATCGCTGGTTGACAACATCTGATATCCAGAAGGTCTATCCCCGCTCCCTTTCTCAATGGTCGAGGTGATACAACGCACCACGAGTGATCTTGCACAGGGCACACAGCAGCAACCACATACGACCAGTACACCTAGAAGGGTGGCAATGGAGACAAACCAAGACAAAACCACCGCCTTCCATTTCCCAAACACATCCGTGAACCAGCTGTCTAATGGGTTGTGCAGACCTGAGTGTTCATGCATGGTCTTACTCAGCGTCCTCAATCCCTCCAGTGCCCTGGTCACTGACCCGTCAGGAGCTGTATTATTAGGGATGAAAGTACCATACCATACCATACCAATTTATTTATATAGCACTTAAAACAGCAACAAGGCCAACCAAAGTGCTGTACAAAAGAACCAAACATGCACAGCAGACAGGAAAACATAAAATAGAAATACAAGTACAAATAGCAGCAGAAGCTAACTAAAATGGCCAACAGAGTAGAGAACAGACCGCACCAAAACAAATCACACCGTGTTAAAGGCAAGCGAATAGAAGTGGGTCTTCAAGCGAGACTTAAAGACTGAGAGTGTGGGAGCCTGCCGGACACTCAGTGGCAACTCATTCCACAGTCGTGGACCTGCAACAGAGAAAGCCCTGTCACCTCTGAGCTTACGACGGGTTTCTGGGACTGAGAGAAGCATCTGGTCTGCTGACCTCAGAGAGCGCGGTGGGACATATGGCTGCATAAGATCAGTGAGATAGGATGGGGCGGAACTGTTCAGTGATTTAAAAACATACATGAGAATTTTGAAATGGATCCGAAGGTGAATGGGTAGCCTGTGCAGGGAGGCCAAAACTGGCGTGATGTGCTCTCTATAGCCTGTACCAGTTAAAAATCGGGCTGCAGCATTTTGGACCAGTTGTAGACGAGCAATGGAGGACTGACTGATTCCAAACAGAAGTGAATTGCAGTAATCAAGCCTAGATGTTATGAAGGCGTGGATCACTGTCTCAAGGTTCTTTTTGGAGAGTATAGGCTTCAGCTTAGACAGCCGTCTCAGCTGAAAAAAACAGGATTTGACCATCATGTTTATGTGACTGTTGAGTTTTAAGGACGGGTCCATTATCACCCCCAGATTAGTCACCTTTTGTTTCTCTAGCGGGGCTAGAGAGAAAAGGTCAATGTCATGGTTCATGAGTGAGCCACTGGGATGGAACAGCATGACTTCAGACTTCTTCTCATTGAAGCTTAAGAAGTTTAAAGCCATCCAGTCCCGGATGTCAGTCAGGCAGTCAAGAAGAGGCTGAATAGAGCGTGTGCCTCTGTGCCTCAGGAGGAAGTAAATTTGGCAATCATCGGCATAGAAATGAAAGGGTATGTCATGTTTGCGGAAGATAGCACCTAGTGGCAGCAGGTATAAAGAAAAGAGAAGGGGACCGAGGATGGACCCCTGCGGTACCCCCCACTAGAGTGCGGTCGATGCCGAACTAAAATCTTTGATATTGACACAGAAGGTTCTGTCAGAGAGGTAGGACCCAAACCATTTAAGGGCTGACCCTGTGATGCCCACCCACTGCTCCAGTCTAGAAATGAGGATATTGTGGTTGATGGTGTCAAAAGCAGATGTAAGGTCCAATAGGACAAGCAGCACAGAATCACCTGCGTCTGTGGATATGAAAATGTCATTAAAAACCTTCAGTAGAACAGTTTCAGTGCTATGGAGAGATTTGAAGCCAGATTGGAATAACTCAAGGATAGCGTGATCCCCCAAAAACTGTTTCAACTGAGACTCCACAATTTTTTCCAGTAGTTTAGAGGTGAATGGGAGTCTGGAGACAGGCCGGAAGTTGGACATGACTGAGGGGTCAAGGTTAGGTTTTTTCAGGAGGGGCTGGACAGCAGCATGTTTAAAAGTCTTTGGCACCACACCTGAGGATAAACTGCTATTCAGAATAGCGAGGATAAAAGGACCCAGGGTAGGAAAAACTTCCTTTAGCAGTTGAGGGGGGACCACATCAAAGGGGGAACCAGATGGCTTCATGCTGCACATTACCTGCTCCAGAGAGGACAGAGAGATGGGCTCAAAGTGGTCAAACACAGCCACACACTGAGAAGGGATGGACAGATCATGAGCTGGTGGAGAAATGAGTGCCCGGGTATTTGCCACTTTTTCTAAAAAGAAATGGAGGAAGTTTTCACACAGCTCAGTTGAGGCTTCCAGAGGTGAAGGCTCACTGAGGTGTAAAACTGAGTTCAGGGTGGAGAAAAGAACTCGGGGGTTGTGGGAGTTGGAGACAATTAAATCAGAAAAGAATTTACATTTGGCAACTTTAACGGTTTTCTGATAGTGACGCCAACTCTCCCTTAACATTTGAAAAGACACCTGGAGCCTGTCCTTCCTCCACTTTCGTTCAGCTTTGCGACACTGCCGCCTAACGGCTCGCGTGACGTCATTCAGCCAAGGCTCTGATTTAAGTTTTGTTTTTCTGGTCTTAAGGGGAGCAACACGGTCCAGAACATTTAAACAGGCAGAGTTGAACTGAGAGGTTAGCTCCTCAGTGGTAAGAGACACCGAGAGCTGTTCGATCCTCTCAGAATTAAAACCTTCATTAAAACGAGCAGCAGTGAAATGGTTAATGGAACGCGTACGTGCAGGAACGCACGTCTTAGCAGTATGACAAGGGGGGGTGAAGTCAAACAATACAGGCATGTGATCTGAAAAAACATTGTCACCGATTTTCAAATTAGAAACAGAGACATCGCGTGTTAAAACGAGGTCCAGCGTGTGACCATGTTCTTGGGTGGGGCCGCTCACCTGCTGAGTTAAATTAAAAGAGTCCAATAAATCCAGAAAGTCCTTCACTAAGGGCTTCTCCTGACAACACACATGCAAATTAAAGTCACCAATAAGCAAAAAGTGAGTGTATCTCTGTGTGATATCAGCCAAAAAGTCAGAGAATTCATTTATGAAGTCCTTAGAACGAGGTGGGCGGTAGATGAGCGCACACAGGACCGGAGGAGAGTGTCCAAGTTCAAAGGCGCTCAGCTCGAAGCTGGCGCGGGACACCGGGATGGACAACTGTTTACACGCAAAGTTTGCTTTAAAAACTGTTAATAATCCCCCCCCCCGCGCCGACCTGATGGCCGCGGGGCATTGAAACATACACAGTCCGGAGGTAGTAGTTCCACCAAGGCGCTGGACTCACCATCAGAAATCCAAGATTCTGTGACGAACAGAAAATCCAACTCCTCATCTTTAAAAAAGTCATTGAGGATAAACGTCTTGTTGGAAACAGACCTTGCGTTGATTAAACACATCCTGATATTGTCCGACACAGGCACAGCCGTGGAGGGAGACGCGCGCGCCAGCGGGCGCAGGTTATGAAGAACAGCTCTTCCTGGTCTGCTGGTGCGGCGCACAGGTAAACAACTCCAGGTGTTTCCATGGACTGAGTGCGCGGGCAGCTGGCCAGCAGCCGGGCCCCGGGAGCACCACGGGTCAGAGAGGAGATGATCAGATCCAGAGCGAGTCCTGTTAGAATAATCCACACTTTGCCTCAGTTTCACCAAAATCCCTGCACGCTTCCCACGACGTCTGCGACGTTTCCTCCATGGAGAAAGGCCAGGGTCACGCAGAAGGAATGCAGGAATCTCAGATAGGACCGGTGGGGGAGAGTGCTGGCCGCTGTTCAAAAACTCCGCGGGAATTTCAGCAAAAGTACGGAGCTCCAAAAGTGCCCGACGATTATACTGAAAATATGACTCGGCACACTGCACAAACCATTGTAAAAATAACAAAAATAAAATACAAGCAGAGAGCGAGAGACGGGCAGCCCTACACACCGGCGCCATCTTGGTTTTCCTGGTACAACACATATCTCCAAACATAGCACACACTCCCCCCTTTTCAGCCAGAAGCATATCTAATGCCATCCTATTTTGCACTGCCATTAGAGAGGTGGGGGCCAATTGTTCTGATAGTCCCTCCATCGCGTCTCTAGTCAGATTGGCTAGCCGCAGAACATTATAGTGCACGTAATTTATTCGGTCTACATTCTTCTGAGGAAGCACTGGAAAATAGGCAGAGATGATTGGTAAAGCTTCAAACCCGGCGGCTATTTGGTTAGCCAATTTGTATTTGTCAGGAACACCACGGGGAACTCCGATAGCGTCAATATAAGTGGGGGAATTAGCAGACAAATCAAATGTGCTGGCATATCGTTTTCTCCGGATGTGGCGTCTTCTACGTCGGGTGGCAGTGACGGGGGAGGGTTGTTCTGGGGAAGATTTCAATGTGTTTCCTAGTAACATCAGTGGAGTTCTGAGCCGTATCATGGCACAAACACCCTTCATCTGATGAGTGATACGCAACAGAAAGTTTTGTCCACCGCAATAATAGAACAACCCACTTCGTGCCCATTTACCAATCCTTTTTCCTGAAAATGTTCTGTTACACCAATCTGGGCTGATGCTTCCGATTTCGGTGTGTCCGTCTGTAAAATTAAAACATATATAATGGGCCTTCACGGGGACGGCCGGAATGATTCTAGTTTGATTATCAATTGGAGGGAAAAGACTGGCTAGGGTCGTGCAATTGGGTGGAGTCACGCTTTTCGTTAAATTCAACATACACTGAAACCCCCACTCGTCCTTTGGATACAGAGGGGCGGGTTCCGTGTATATGGTGGGTCTTCCTGCAGTGCAGGTGACACAATTTGACATATTACTTTCTTTTGCAGTAGCGGCGATCCAGTCCAACCACATGTTGGTGCTGGAGTAACCCGTAGCAATACGTACCAAATCGGTGGATTTTAATTTCGAATAGTCAAAGGTGATAACTGGTCCTGTTTTCTCCCCCGAATCCTCAGTCTCCATGAGGCTGGGCTGAGTATAGGGTATCAAATTAATTTTAATCACTCCCTCGGGGAATGTTGGAAACCAATAGTGAGAACTATACGCTTCTCCCAGAGTCAGATATACAGAGTGACATTGTTTTTGGGGCGCTGTAGAGTGGCCACATACATGGTGCCATTCAATTGTTTAACTGACAGCAGGAGGGGATTACTCCCTCCTGGACCTCCCCCCATGTACTGTCCCTTTTGCAAGGCCCATGGTGTTGCCACGCGAGGGCTCCAGGAAGTCCCTGTATACGCTACAACGTGATCCCAAGAGGGACACATGCTGCTTTTCGCTTCAATGCGCCCCTGGGCAGAAATGCCACTCTGGGAGCATGACTCTTGGGCAGGAGCACTGTGACACAGGTACACATCATACTCTATCCAATCCCCAGGGTGTGTCCCACAGTTTATGACTTGACATAGATCAAATTGGAACGTAGTAGTCGTATTCAGGGTATAATTTACTTCCAGCCCTCCCCACGTCTTTATGCAGTCGTCCATTCTTTCCTGTTTGTCTATCACCTGGGTGGTTACGGACCTACGGTGCCGGTGCGAATCAGTACAATTTCTACCCCCCGGAATGATGCATGCATGTTCGAGTAAAAAAATGATCGTACACAAAATCACTGATATGATTCCCAGGACTATAGTAGTCCTCCATGGATTTTTTTCCCACAACATATGTCTAACTTGGGTCTGTTGGCTTGCTTGTGTGCTTTACCAATTCCCGTCCTGGTTCCTCAGCTGGAGCACACTGAGACCAGTGATACCAGATTTCACCTTTTCCTCTGAGGCGGACGGCGTGTGAGGTCCTTTCAATCACCTGGTGTGGTCCTGTGAATCTGGGTTCTGACCACTTTCGTTTGATGACCTTCAGCCACACCCACTGGACTTCTGGAGATGTGGGGGCAGGGTCTTTGTTTGAGGACTCTCCTTGGATCCTGATGAGTTCCTTCTGCACACTCTGTAACTGATGAAAATAGTCTTTATGTGTCAATGTCTGCAGATCACCTTTGTTATCCAGTGGCGGACATCTTGGTCCAGGAAAACACTGTCCCGTGGTCAGTTCAAATGGGGTGTATCCTGTGGCAGAATTGACAGAGCATCTGATTGACATCAAGGCTAGAGGCAAAGCATCAACCCAGGACAATTTATTCTGTGCACAGATTTTGGCCAATTTGTTTTTCAAATTCTGATTCATTCTTTCTACCTTCCCCTGGGACTCTGGGTGGTATACGGTGCCAAACCTGTGTTTGAGGCCCAAACAGGCCTCCACTTTCTGCAAGTCTTGGTTTTTGAAGTGGGTACCATTGTCTGTCCGGATTTTCTCAGGAAACCCGTGCCTGGGGATATAATAGTTAATCAAACATTTTACAACTGTTTTGCTGTCTTCTCTGGCAGCGGGCCATGCTTCTGGCCATCCTATAAATGCATCAACACACACAAGCAAGTATCTTTTCCCTTTGACTGTCGTTACCATGTCTGTGTAATCCAATATAATTTCTTTTCCTGGACACATCAATAAAGGAAACTTTCCTTGTGTTGGTGTCAAAGTCTTTTTCGGGTTGAACTGTCCACATACTCTGCATGTTTTAATGAAATGTCTTACCATGTGTGACATAAAAGGATGCCACCACTCATTCAGATTTTCAAGCATTTGTCTCGTCCCTACATGTCCTGGTCCATGTGCTTCCTGAAAAAGTTCCTGTTTTCTGCCAGGTGGAAAGACTATTTTACCATCGTGCCCTCTCCAGCAACCGCCCTTCTCAGTCGCCCCCCTTAGTCTCCACATGTTCTTTTCTTCTGTTGCCGCCCCCTTTTGAAGTTCAATAACCTGTTCAAGTGTAAGTTTGTCTTTTATCTCCTCCTCTGCTGTGACTGTCATCATCAGGGGAGAGTATCCTACTGCAGCTTTTGCAGCATTGTCAGCTGCTTGATTGCCCTGAGCTATGTAGGAGTCACTGTTGTCATGTCCTTTGCATTTCATTACTGCCACTCTCAAGGGCAGCAGAAGGGCCTTTGCTAACTCTTTCATGTCTGCTTCGTGTTTAATGGTTTTTCCTCCTGCTGTCAAAAAACCTGCTCTAATCCATTGACAAAGTTCCACATGGACTGCTCCTACTGCATAGGCGGAATCCGTGTAAACATTCACTTTCTGATTCTCTGCTAGTTTCAGTGCTTCTACCACTGCTCTGACCTCTGCTCTCTGTGCAGATGGTGCACCTTCTAGCTGCTCTGCTTTTATCACTTCATAGCCTGTATCTGTTTTTTCCACTATTGCATAACCTGCTTTCAGGTCTTCTGTTGGATGTCTGTAACAACACCCGTCTGTGAATAAGTGTCTTACCCGTATTCCCCAAAGTGGGGATGCTTCTAGATCTGGCCTCATCTTCTCCAGCTTGACCACCAGCTCTTCACATCGGTGAGGCTCACCTTCTGCAACACAATCTGCCATATTTATTCCCTCATGTGAGAATGTTATGTTGGGGGCTTCTAAGATTTTTGATAGTCTGTGTTGTCTAAGAGCTGTCATCGTAAAACACTGTGAGTTCACATAGGCAACCACACTATGTGTTGTCAGCACCTGCAGGGCGTGGCCCATGACTATGTGTGCTGTTTTTTTAATCAGTTTTGCTATCCCGGCTGCATGTTGTGTGCATGGAGGATGTCTTTTTTCCATGTTGTCCATCATAAGTGAGAGGTACTGTAATACTTTCCTCTCTCCCCCTTTTCTCTGAAACAAAACGCCATTTATTGCGTGTTTTGTTACAGAGACATCCAGGAAGAAAGGACAGCTGTAATCTGGTAAGGTTAATTCAGCTGCCGATGCCATGTGTTGTTTTAGATGAGTAAAGGCATCTTCTGCTTCTTTTGTCCAGTTTAGTGGACTATTCAAATTTCTCATACCTTGTTCCTTGACCAGATGGCGCAAGGGTTGAGTCAGGTCCGTGTATGCTGGCAAGTAGCTACGACTATAGCCGGTGAGTCCAAGGAAAGATAACATGTCCTTCACCCGTAGTGGTTTTGGATGTGTCAGAATGCTCTGCTTATGTGCTGAAGACATGCTAGTGGTTCCTGCGGAGATTACACGGCCCAGGAAAGAAACCTGTTTTCTACCAATCTGCAATTTAGTTTTACTAACCTTAAAACCAGAGCCGTGTAAGTGTTGTAGGACAAGTCGTGTAGCTTCCACGCAGAGATCAGCAGTGGGAGCGGCCAACAGCAAGTCGTCCACATACTGGATCAGTGTGGTGTTGCCGGGAAGTGGACAGGTTTTCAAAACGTCCTTCAGGACCTGGTTAAAAATCCCTGGAGAGAGAGAGAATCCCTGTGGAAGTCTCGTGTATCTCCACTGTCTGCCTTTGTAGGTGAATGAAAACAGGTCACGACAGCTGTCCTCTAGAGGGAGACAAAAGAACGCGTTAGCCAAGTCAATACAGGTGTACCATTGTTGAGAAGGTTCCAAGGCTGAGATGGATACATAAGGATTAGGAACAGGCACTGTTGGAGTGGACAAGATAGCATTTATGGCTCTTAAATCATGGGCCATGCGATATTTTCCTGTCCCTTTCTTTTCTACTGGTAAGATGGGTGTATTCCAGTCAGAAGTTGAAGGTTCTAAAACCCAAGCCTCTATTAGACCTGCAATAGTGTCGGCGATTCCCTCCTCAGCTTGAAGCTTGTGGGGATATTGTGGTACCCAGATTGGGGTGTTTGTGTTTACCTTAAAGGTGATGGGAGCACAAGAGACATGTCCAACATCAGTTGGAGACTGTGCCCAGAGAGAGTCAGGGAGTGAAGCCAGCATGTCCTCAGCAGTGTGGTAATCTGTCCGTTCTCTCCCATGTTGGCGAGTCAGCAGGTCATGTTCAAGGTCGATCTGTTCAGAACTTTCAAACTGTATTGTGTATGTGTCGCATGATTTTGAATAATACAGACCTGGTGCTGTGGTGCGCGTCCAATCTGTGGTAGCTAGAGAGCGTTTAACCATCCCTCCTAACTCCTTGGCTTGGCGCTCAGGATTTATAGAGAGAGATAAATGGGGGACAGCTTCATCACTCATTTGATACCAGCTAAGCTGTTCAGTGGTCAGTGTTACTGCCGCTGATACTCCCTCAGGAGCTACATAAATATTTTCAATTTTAATTTGCCAAGTCTTACCCTCAAGGTCAGATGAGAAGGCTTCTTGGTACCAGTCTGTGTGTTCCCGGTCATAGAAGAGGGTGACGTGAGGCGGGTCAGCAGGAGAAACGTAGGCACGCAGACTGATGAGCCAGGGCTTCCAGGTCTGGAATGTTTTCAGGAGACAGCTCGACTGTTCATGTGTCAACCGGCCCCAATAGATGTCTGCGTACTCTGGAGTGACAGGGTGTAACAAATATTGTCCATCTGTGATTGAGTCTCTGCAATGCATGATGGAGCCATCTGGTAGCGAAACTGTCAGCCCATCTGCACCACACAGTACGGTAGCTCCCAGCTTGATCAGCAAGTCTCTTCCCAGTAAGTTCACAGGAGTAGATGGGGAGCAGACAAAAGAATGTTGCAACTTCTGGGCCCCTAGGTTAAAAGTCAATGGTTTTGTTAAGTGCAGACTCTGCTCTTTCCCTGAGAACCCTGTCAAAGACACAGTTTTTGATGTTAAACTGTTGATGGGGGTGCTGTTTATAGTCGAATATGTGGCTCCTGTGTCCACTAGAAAGTTCATAGGTTGACCTCCCACTCTGGCAGATAACATGGGGTCTGCAGAAGTCATGTTACCTGACCGGGTCTCAGGAGTGTGTCAATATCGTTGGTACACGTCTTCTTCCCACTGCAGGTACTGGCCCCCGGCAGGAGGCGGTATGTTAGCAGGATTGTGTGGAATCATACCTTGTGACCTTCCGCCTTTACTCCCCTGCATGGGTGGGGCTCTGCACTGTCTGGCCCAATGGCCAGGTCTCCCGCAGTTGTAGCAGATTTCGTCTTGCAGGTTCCTTTGCCCGGGTCCACCCCAGCCCCCTCGTCCACGCGCCATTCCTCCCTGTGCACGACCACCAGCACGCCAACCTCCTCCAAGTCCAGTCCCACCAGACCTGCGCGCAAATGGAAAAGACGGGAAGGGAAAAGAGGGATCGGGATATGGAGAGGAGACAACTCCTCCTCCAGGATACTGATTAGTCACAGGTGCGACATTGTTGTGTGCAAGTTGTGAAACATTCCCTGTTCCCGCAGCTAACATCATTTTCTCAGATTTATCCTTGTTCTTTGATACCTTCTGTCGTGCTTCCTGAAGTTGTAACGTGATGAGTTGATTTTTTAGGTCAGCTCTTTCATCTTTTTTCTTTTTTAACTTGTCCTGTGCCGCCTGCAAATGATGTAGTAAATGTTTTTCCCACTTAGCATGCTCACACCCTGGGAGATCAGGATTTTTCACCATCAGCTCTGACACATCAGGTACTCCCTTCAAAACTGCTTCTCTGAACAATTCAGTCAGATTAGACGGTTCACCTTTTGGATTAACTGTTGTGTGTCTCATCCAAATCTCTACTGCTTGAGTGATGTAATCTTTCGGGTGGACCTTAGGGTCCCATTCAAATTTTGGTATTGCTGCCGGAGTAGACAAAGGGAACTGTCGCTTAATTTGTCTGGCTAATTGTGTAATTACCACTGCTAAAGGAGTGTGGTTTGGCTGAGTGTCAGTGCGAGCGTCTCGTTCCAACTCATGTCCCACCATAGGGGTGACACAACGTCCTAAAATTGCCCTAAAATCTCCTAGTGCCAAAGTCATTCCTCTCGTGAGTCCATCCAGCTCAGATAACCATAAGCTTCCTCCTGCCGAGATACTAGGAAGCTTATCAACCAACGCGTCTCTATCTCCCAAGGGAAAAGGTACATATTTCAGTCTCCCTCCTGCTGATTGCAGTAAGGGGTAGTTTCCCTGCACCTGTCTTGACCGGAATGTCATGGGGTGTGTCTTCTCACAGTACTCCGCACAAACTTCTCTTTCTTCTCTCTCATAATCTGCTAACAAGTCCTCGCATGCTCCTAGAAGCTCTTCTTCTGTCAGAAAACCTCCTTTTTCTCCTCTCTCCATGACCTTTCCCTTGGCTACCAGAGAGATGTTAACTCCAGTCTCATCTATACTCCTTTTATTCTGCTTTTGCTTCTCTGCCTGTTCAAGCTTTAATCTAATTCTGGTCATCTGTTCCTCAGTCTCATGCAGTGTTTTTTCTACGTCTTGAAATAACTGTACATGATCATCCAAATCGTCTCTCCTCCTATCTTCTTTGTTGTCCACCTCCTCCCCTGACACAGAGGAGGAAGAGGTGGGGCTGAGGGTTTTCTGTCTTTTTTCTGAGTCAATATCTCCTCTTGGCATAGAGGCGATTTCAAGTTCTGCCCCTATCCAGAGTGGGTTTTGAGGGGGTGGTGGTGTACATTCTCTGGCAGCTGGCTGCACCAATAAACTTCCATCTAGGATTTCAATGATTGGGTACAGCCCCTTAGGGGCTGTCCGTTTGTCTGGTAATGGACCCGCCTCCTGAGTGGGCCCCTTACCACTCAGATAAGGAGGTGGCAGTGAGCTGGAGGCCACATCCTGTTTTTTCTGCACTAGACTATGCTTAATTCCCTGCCAGGATACCAACATTTTTTCACACTTCCTCAACTCTCTCTCGACTTCCTCTCTGTCTCTTTTACATTTATTTCTTGTAAACACCTTCGCCTCCTGTTCTCTGGACATGCACTCAGTCAATTTAGTTTTCAACCCTCTCAGGTGCTTCAGCAAAAAAATGCCCAATGGCCCGTACTCAGTGATGCTGGCTCCCTGTTTAACTATGAGTTCTTCCATTCTGGTCTTAATCTTGCCTCCCTTTTTCTTGTCATTGTCGTAATGTTCTGTTAGGTATGTTACTAAATTGTCAATCTGTGCCTGTAAAGTCACCCATGGACCAGTTCCCCATTGGCTGTCATGTATTTGTTTGTCAAATTCTTTGTCCATCATAACAGCTTCCTATTGTGCAAACAGTCTTTGTCAAAATTCACATTTTCACAAAATAAAATAAAATAGTCTTTGTCAAAATTCACATTCTCACAATGAACACACACACACACACACACACACGTGTTTCCGCTGCAAAGCGAGGACCAAATAAATAGACCAGCAGAGTAAGGACCACTAGTTCTGAAAAATAGACAGTAGCATAGATATATAGCTAATACAGCTGATTACCACTGAAAACAAAGTGAGGACCAGGCAAATGTCCTCACTTCCCAAAGATGACCTCACTTTGTTGGTTAAGAACTTATGATGGTCCCCACTCTGTAGCAAAAACAGGAACACACACACACATATTTCCTTTCTCTCTACGTATTCAAAAAATAATAAACTAAACTAAACTAGGTCACAAATTCCAAAACATGTTCAGTCTCATTTGTTATTCTCTGTTGTGCTGTCAACAAAAACTATACTATAACAAATATTCCCCACAATGAGATATTTTACTCACTCATTCAGCGTTATCTTTTCCACACACATGTTTTCACTTCCTGCACAATCCTCGCCTTAACTTTCTCTAGAGTTCAAACTCACAATTTTAGCTTCTCACATGACTGTGAGTAAGTCCACACAGCGGTGGACGATCAGTTATGCTCTGACAGTCAAGTCACGCCACCAACTGACAAACAGAGACCAGAATAGACAAATTACACGGTCACTAGTGTAAATTACCTCTTAATATAGGAAACAACATTGTTTTAATCTTTTAGTCCTCTCATCACCAGGTATGGGTCTCTGAGGGACTCAGTGCTTTTCTCTTATTTTTTTTCTCAGTGTAGTCAGCTTTCTTGTTTCATTTGTGAGGAGTCACGTCACGGGGGAAACTCAATAAAAAAACGCAGCAATCATCTCTCCCCGTGTCCGGTAGAGAGTGGGGTATGCCATTTATCCCGACTCCAGATCCCAGATGTCTGCTGACTCACACAAACTATTTCTCTCTCTCTTTAAGCAATATCAACTTCTTAAAACAACCAAATCACCACAATCAAGGCTGTTAATTTTAGCAGATAAACTGACGCTGCACATCCACACAGTGAGGAAAATTCCTCTTGTTTTTAGCCGGCTAGTGCAGGTGCACAGAGTCTGTCTACCTGGATTCAATTCACATTTAACAATTACTCCTGTCTTCATTCACACTGCCCGCATCCTCCACCAAATTGTTGAGGTCTTTCAAAACTATGAGAACCAACTTTCAAACACTTAGCTCAAAACTGCCTCAACCTGAGATCGTTCAGTGGAAGGAAGACAGAGTCAAAAACACAGCCTGAGAAGTGGTTCTGAATTCAGACAAAGATTTATTTTACCTTCACAGCGCTGGAAGGGAGATGCCTCACATGCACGTTACATCCATTTTACACGTCTCACACGTCTCGTCTGAGTTACAAATGTATTTGCTTCGTTTAAATACAGCCTTATTAGTTACATTGGAATTTCCTTATCATGATGTAATTCTCTGGGGCAGCTGATGTTCCTGGGTGTGGTCTGGCATGGTCTTGTTTTTTCTCCCACTGCCCCCAGCTGACTGTGATCTGTTCTGGCAAGATAACAGTAGTCTGGTCCTCTTTGTACAAGGAGTTACGCAGATCATGAACTTATACGACGTACATCATGATTTTGCAGTTTTTACCATGCACAGAGAAATATTTCATGTCAGAGCATAGCAGAAAAGATGACATTATACAACATTAGTCAGTTTGCAGGTCCGGTCTTACTTTTTCCAGTGTGGTCACAAGCTTTTCACACTGGTGCGGTTCTCTTTCAGAGATGTAGTCCACCATGTTTATTCCTTCATGTGTGATGATGATGTTGGGGGCTTCTAGTAATTTAGATAACCTGTGTTGTCTTAAAGCGGTCATAGTAAAGCATTGAGAATTTACATATGCCACCACACTGTGTGGTTAATACCACTAGGGCGTGACAATGTGTGTTGGTTTTTTTTTTATTAATTTTGCAATCCCTGCTATGTGTTGTGTGCATGGGGGAGTGGGGGGGGTGGGGTGCTGTTTTTCCATATTATCTATCATTGTCGATGAGTACTGTAGTACCTTTCTTTCACCCCCTTTTTTCTGAAACAAAATGCCATTTATGGCTAGTTTTGTGACAGGAACATCTAAAAAGAAGGGTAGGTTGTAATCAGGTAATGTCAGTTCTGCTGCAGATGACATGTGTTGTTTGAGTTTTATGACGGCTTCTTCAGTTTCCTGTGTCCATATCAAAATGTTGTTCAAGTTTTTCACGCCTTGCTCTTTAACCAAATCCCTCAGGGGTTGTTTAAAATCTGTGTATTCAGGAATATACCCTCTGCTGTATCCTGTTAGGCCCAAAAAGGAAAGCATGTCTTACACGTGTCAGTTTGGGGTGTGTCAAGATACTCTGTTTATGAGTTTTGGACATGCTAGTGGTTCCTGCAGAGATTATTCATCCCAGGAAGGAGACCTGTTTTCTGCCAATCTGTAATTTATTTTTACTAACCTTAAAGCCATTTTTGTGTAGTGAACCTGATCTGACCCCAAATCTTGACCAGATGAACAGAGACTGTTATTTCATTGATCTGCATCCAGAAATACAGTTTGAGCCATCTGGTGACTTTCTTTCTTGAATTAATCAAGCAGAAAAGACAATTCTCTATGATCATTACTATTTTACAAATGTTTGATAATCAAATTGTGTTAGCTCACTCAATGCTTACAGGTTGAAGAGAACTACTCATTTTTATTTTACATAAACAGTAAGTAATGATTTTTATTCCTCATTCAAAGAAGAAATCAGGTTAATATGCATTTCTTGATTTTCTGTCTTCAATGAGCCAAGTTTTGTAAGTATGTTAAAGGTCGGTTTTCGGTCAACTAAAATGTTTACCGAGAAAAAATGTCATGTTTAATCTTTACAGAAGATACAGAAGAGTTTGACTCCACGAAGTCTGGTTTTCTGCAATAATCTTTCTGTCTGTTGTTTAAACAATCTCATTC
>NC_056504.1:23191142-23210009 GCF_014905685.2 Nematolebias whitei
TCTGACCTCGAATTTGATAACATCTTACATCACAAACCAACCACACCTTTTCCTGGTCCATCGACCAATCAGAAAGCTCTAAATTGACCCGGAAGTCAACTCATTTAAAATGTGGCAACTTCCCGGTTCTTGTAAGAGAGTGCTGGAGTCTGAAGTCTGAAGCCAGACGCTGAAGATTAATGGAGCTAAAAAGAGTCTGATGCTGCAGAGCTCTGAGAGTTCCACACAGAGTGCTGATGAGTTGATGGAGTTAGAGTTCTTGGATGCAAACGCGTTCAGGATGATCCAGAGACGTTTTGGGATTATAACTTCTGTTTGAACAACCTCGTACGACTCTCGAAGGATTTCAGCTGCTCAACGGAGACGCTGAAAGAGTCTGAAGGATTCTATACCGAGCTGATTTATCATCAACCAGGTAACGATCTACTTCAACCGAGTGTACCATCACAAGCTGAGATCTGATGGAGCGTGCACGTTCTGGTCAAACAGATTAATTCCCTCACAAATCTCTCTGTAAGATAAATCTCCATTTCCATCTTAAACTCTCCTTTCTCCTAAAATCAGTACAGATATTTAGAAATATCTGAAGCTAAGTCCTCAATCACCGCCGTGTGATTGATGTCCATTATTTGTGAAACTTGTCTGTTATTATTTTCATATTTTGCCAAATTAATGTAAATGTTTGATGTTAAACTTTGATTCTGAAAATAAATGACCGCATTCATTTTGATGGGTCAAAGATAAATAACGTCTCTCGTTACATTTCTGTTAAAATTCAATGCACGACATTTACACAGTCAGAAAGATGAGGAACTCGTGAAAAGTATGAATATATATCCTATATGACATACTACTACATTTGTGTAGATATTCCAACATCAACCTAGTTGCTTCTATGCAGGTGTCAGGCGTGGATGCTACTGGGGCCACTCCACACACATCGACTGGCATCTCTCCTTTCGAGATGATGACGGGTCGACAAATGACTCTCCCTCTACACCTGTTGTACCAACCTGGAAAAATCGGCTGAAGGACGCAAAGCGTACTACGACCAAAAGGCCTCTCACGAGGAACTCCAAGTGGGAGACAGGGTCTGGTACTACACGTTCGCCCCCACAACTGGGAGAAGAGAGTCCGGGACCGGAACTCTCGCCCGTAAACTGATGCCCAGATGGACTGGACCCCATCTGATAACAGACAAACTGTCTCCAGTTGTCTATCAGATAAAAATCAGCAAAGGCCAAAAGAGCCAACTGTTAAATGGGTACATCGAAACCAGGTTAAACCACACAAGGCGTGCAATAACTCCTCAGGAGACAAAGATCTCACAAAATCTGACCTCGTGGGAATAAGGGTCATCCAAGCAGAAGATAATTAATGGATAATAAACTTAACCATAGTTTAAACCCACGGGTCCTACCCCTGACAGTTAAGAAGCTAAGACCTATCTCTTTGTGTTTTCATAGGACATTGATGGTACCACTCCTGGTAATCTTCACCCTCGTGGGTGCCATCCAAGAAGGGCAAGCCAAGATTGTAACCCCTGGACCCACCTCAGGCATCGCTCTGAGGGACCAGCCGGGACTGCTCATCACAGACTGCCGCCTATACACTCGGAAGGTCTTCGTCCGCTTCGACCCCCAAACTGTGATCAAACAACACATTAACCTTAAAAACGAGTGGTTAAACAAAACATGGTATACAGTATCCCTAGAGAGTGCTAAAGCAGAGATCCAACACGTCCTAAAGCAACTACATAAGTTCACCTACACCCAACAAGAGTTGGGCGGAACACGTAGAAGGCAAAAGCGCGACATCGGCGGGCTTTTACTCGCTGCTTCCTCACTCGGATCGCTGTTTAGCCTGGGTTTGTCCGCATACAACACTGTCAGTATAACGTCCCTAAAACAACACGTGTTTGAAGTAGAGAGCGAGGTCCCAAAGATCCGAGCGCAAATGGACCTTCAACTAACACAATTGACACAAGTGACTAAAACCGTAAAGGATACTGTTCTAGTTCTGAATACTCACACCCAAGAAATCAAAGCCCTCGTACATGCGGTAAATGAGTTAACCCTTAAGGTTGAAGTGGATTACGCTGTCGCACACCTGATGGATAGGATTTTTGCTGACATGCTTAGAGATATCTGTTCATCGGTAGATACACTAGCCACCGGCAGGATCCCACCGTATCTAGTCTCTCTACAGATGGTGAACGACATCCTCAGCTCCGCTACGTGCGAAAGAGTTACGCAAATACAGGCTCACCTGGCGTACACTCTCGGTAGCGCAATCCCAATCTTTGTCAATCACAAGGCGTTTGAAATGGCGTTCATTATCAACCTACCGATAATTCCCTCAAATGGCGTATACAGATTCAGGGACGTTGTTAATGTTGGCAATTGGCACGGTGAAAACCATGTTTAAATTGACACACCAAGGATGGTTGCGTACCACGACGATAACCCCTCAGTTTATCTAGCTCCAAACCTTCAGATGTGCGTTCTCACTCGGGAGATACATTATCTGTGTGCGAGTAAGCCGTTTGTTTGGAATCAAACCGCGGGCTTATGCGGGTTGACACCTATTCCGAAAAATTCTAGGTGCTCAACGACCATAACGCCTCGACACCTGGCTAAAGCCGCAAAGGCGGAAATCGTTGGCTCACGTTGGCTAGTGAACGCTCCCCAAAGAAAGGCGATCATAGCCTACGATCAACCTGGGGCAAATAGACCTTTGACGTTACCGGACAAAACAATGTGGATCAGTGTTCCCCAGGGGACAACCATACACATTGGTGATTTGACGCTCTATCACCTCGATCCGGAACAATGGGACGCGACTCTGGACAACTCAGAGTACCTAGTGAACATGACTATAGACATAGATCCAGAAACTCTGGGGAGGATCCGTTTTGAAGGCACCAAAGTCGTCGACGTGGAACCAATAAACCGAGTTCTCAAGTCCCTCAGGTCCAGAATTAAGAACCCGATCCAACCAATTGCCTATGCGTGGTCAAGCGCGGACACGTTAATCGTAGCCCTGCTAATGACGATAATCCTCGTATTGTGTGGGATACTCACATCCCTGTTCCGGGGCCTCACGTCACTCCGAGTCCAACTGGATCGCCATGCAGCGCAACTCGATATGATTATGTCTCGCGTATGCGGGTCTGCAAAGAAGCCACTCACACGGGACAGCGTGACTGAATCTGACAACCAGGGTGAGGTGAAGCAGTGAAACGATGTTTCTAGTTGCTTAGTCACTACTCTTGTCAATGTTGAAACGTTATTTAATTGGTTTTGGTATTGTTTCTGAGGTAAGAATGAATTTTGTGTGTAAGTTAAGTTAGAGACTAAGAGGCCTTTAACTATGCCAACATGCAGTTCATTTGTTAAAATGTAATCTTTGCGGAGTCAATGTAGATTATTGCTACCTTAAGTACCATAATCTACATTGGTCTCACAACGCTTAAGCCGAACCTACTCGAACAATTTTATTCGGGGGGATAGCTAATTCTTTTTGATGAGTCTCGCCATAGACTTCCAAAAACATTTATGGGGAAACCAAACACCCAATCTCAAGTCGTTCGTCTAAAAGACAACAGACAATTGACCCAAACTATATTTTACCATGTAAATCTAACTTAAACCAAGTTAGGAATGGAAAAATAGTTTGGAACACCCTAGAATAGGTATAAATCCCTATTACTACCCTTTTCAGCATGTTCCACCCCTTAACTGGTAGCTGTAGCTGTTCCCAATCATAATAGCTTACACACCAGGTGCATATAGGTTAAGGCCTTAAGTAAAATCCCCTTCATAAGCCCACCTTAAACCACATAATTGCATGACACATTGAACCAGAACGGCATCGACTGGACATCCACCCAGCGACGACCTTCGCTGGAGGAGACCTGCAATCCTGACGTTGGTCTCCAATCTTCATCCAGTGGCCGCATCTTCAGTTCAATCCAAGGGAACCCCTCTATTCGTGTGGATTTACCGTTGTGGATTATATGACTTTTTCCAATGGATTACAGACTCTGTTTCCAAGGGGTAAAGCATTGCTACAATGGAATTACCAACAACATTATGGAATTACCATCAACACAATGGAATTACCAAAAACATTGTGGATTACATCCTTTGACTTTTGTTTTCCTTGCTGGATTACATCAAGCTCAAGGACATTCGAAGGCGTAAGTTCATGTTGGACTTCATCCCCATGGACTGGCGATGATTTCCAAAGGGGGGACTGTAGTGAACTAAGCCTCAGGTCAAAATCTGGCCTTGAGGGCCTTCCTGGGACAAGAACTGTATTTCATTGGAGTCCAGAAACACAAGATTAAGTTCATCCAGAGACTTTCTCTTGTCCTACACTGATCAATTGAAAGAATACTCTTTTTTATTATCATTACTATTTTACAAATTTCTTGATAATCAAAGTGTGTTTAGTTCAAACCATTTTTAAATGTTGAAGTGAACTACTCATTTTAATTCAACTGTGAAACAGTATTAGTGATTTTTCAATCCTCATTCAAAGTAGAAATCAAATTGGAATGTGTTACGGAGTAATTCATGCATTTTCTGATCTTCTGTCTGAAATGAGCAAGTTGTGATGTCGGTCAAAGGTCGAAGACAAGTTGTTGGAACGAACTGTCATGTTTTTATATCCTCTCAGACGTAAATAGAGAAGCTGGCACCTGTTTTCCCCCAACTCGTCTAAACATTTCTCTCGTCTTTCTTTAAAACATTTCCAGTCTGTTCCAAAACATTCTTTCTGTTTTTCTGACTTTTAATAACCTCTTACATCACTAAAACACACCCCTGTCTGGTCGATTGACCAATCAGGGACTTCCCAAATGAACCGGAAATAGAACTCTTTAAATGTCGGCACTTCCTAGTTCGTTCAGTCGAGAGCAGTCGAGCCCAGTCGAGGTCGGTTCGGAGAGCAAACCGAACGGAAGAAGTGCTGGAGAGAACAGGAGTTCCAGACATGATCCGGAGTTCTTCCGAGTCTTGTGGGAATTATGAAATCTTCCACATCTGAGTGGAGCCTCTGACGGACTTACTCCTCTTGTGAGTCCACCGAGAGGTGAACCTGTGTCGGACGGAATACTGGCACTACTTCGGACGATTCACAGCTGTTCCTACGGAGACGCTGAAAGGGTGCGTTAAATGGAACTCCGTACCAGTGGAGACACCTGCTATAGGTAAAGAGTTGATTTACACCACCTAAGTGTACCGAGGAGGAAGCTGGGATCTCAACGGAGCGTGCCGTTCTGATACTGACACATTTCCCTCATCCATCTTTTCCTCTCCATTTAAACTTCATTTCCATCTTTAAACTCTTCTATTTTGCTAGAAATCATTCCAGATATTTTCAGAAATGTCTGTTGTGAAGCAACGGAAAACCATGGCCGTATGGTTTTCCTGACTGTAAAGCTAATTAATTAAGCTGTTGTTATTTTCAATTTTGCCAAATTAATGTAAATGTTTGATGTTAAACTTTGATTCTGTTAATAAATGACCGCATTCATTTGATGGGTCAAAGAAAATTAACGTCTCACGTTACATTTTAATTATTCAATGCACGATATTATTCAGTCCAGAAAAATGAATGAATCCGTTTCATTTATGAATATATCATAGTATATGTTCACTACAATGCCAACAACAGGTTGTCCACATATTGGATCAGTCTGGTGTCGCTGGGGAGAGGGCAAGACTGTAGTACATCTAACACCTGATTAAAGATACCTGGAGACAGAGCAAATCCTTGTGGGAGTCGAGTGTAGCGCCACTGCTGTCCTTTATATGTAAATGAGAATAAATCTCTGCAGTTTTATACCAGTTGTGTGTAGGGTCCAGAGATGAGATAGAGACATAAGGATTTGTAACAGGTAATGTGGGTGTTTTTAAATTTCATTAATGGCTCGTAAATCGTGTGCCATTCGATATTTACCGGTTCCTTTTTTCCTCTACAGGCAAGATGGGTGTGTTCCACTCAGACTGCGAGGGTTCTAAAACTCCTGCAACAATCAATCCCTGAATTGTGTCTGCAATTCCTTCTTCTGCTTGTTTTTTATGTGGGTATTGTGGGACCCAAATGTGTGTATCTGTGTTTACCTGAAAGGTGATTGGGCTGCACTGTGTCTTCCCCACGTCTGTGGGGGAGGCGGCCCATAAGCCCTCAGGTATGGAGGCCAACATTGCTGCAGCAGAATGATGATCAGTCTTCTCTCTCGTGGTCACGAGCCAACAACTCGTGTTCCAGCACCACCTATTCTTCTGTGTGAGAGGAGATTCTGTATGTGTCACAGGAATTTGAAAAATACAGACCTGGTACTGAGGTGGGAACCTAGTCCGTAGCTGCCAGAGAACGTTTAACCATTCCTCCCAGCTCCTTTGCTTCGTGCTCGACATGGAGAGAGAGAGATATATGAGGCACGGCTTCATCACTCATTTGATACCGCAGTAATTGTTCATGAGTTAACTCCACTGCCGCTGCCACCCCAGCTGGGGCCACATAAATGTTTTGTGTGTGAATTGTCCAAATCTTACCCTCTAATTGAGCTGTAAACTTTTCTTGATACCAGTCTGCATGGCTCTTGTCATAGAAGAGTGCGACATGCAGGGGGTCGGGAGGAGAGACATAGGCATGTAGACTCAGGATCCAAGGCTTCCATTGTTGGAACAGCTTCAGCAGTGGACTAGATCATTCAACAGTCATGCAGCCCCAGTAGATATCAGCATGTTCAGGAGCCACTGGTTGCATCAAGTACTGTCCATCTGTGCACAGTTCACCACATCACAAATAGGAGCCACCTGGGAATTGAACTCTCACCCCTTGTGCCCCGCAGAGTACAGTTGCCCCCAACTTTATCAGTAAGTCTCTTCCCATCAAGTTGACTGGTGTTGCAGGTGAACAGACAAACGGATGTTGCAATTTTTGTGTTCCTATCTGAAATGGCAGTGGTACAGTCAAGGGCAGATGTTGCTTTGTCCCTGAGAACCCCATTAATGACACAGTGTTTGTGGATAGGTAGTTGACAGGAGCTGTGGTGATTGTAGAGTAGGTGGCTCCTGTGTCCACCAAGAAGTTCATTTCTTGTCCTCCCACTCTCACTGGTAGCATAGGGTCTGCTGTGCCCATACTACCCTGTTGGTTCTCAGGGGCGTGTCAGTAAGTACCAGGAGTGGGAAAGACTTCCCACTGCGGATACTGCCCTCCTGTGTTCAGAGTGCGTATTGCTGCTGGGTTGTGTGGCAGCATACCTGGTTGTCCACTGGGTGGTGCTCATCCTTGTGGTGGAGCTCGGCAATCTCTGGCCCAATGGCCTGGTCTTCCACAGTTGTAGCAGATGTCAGGAGCGGCTCCTCCTTATCCACCTCTTCCCCTTTGTCCCTGCCCCATGCATCCCCATCCTCGGCCACCACCAGCACGCCAGCACGCCAGCCCCCGCCGCGACCAAAGCCAGCAGACCTGTATTAATTTTGATAAAAAGGAGGAGGAGGGAGAGGGTTTGTAGGATAGAGAAAATGAGAAGGAGGAGGGGCTACTCCTCCAGGATATTGATTAATATAGTGTGCCCCAGCAGGAGAAGGCATCGGCTGTGGAGCCGCTGCAACCATCACATTCTCTGTCCTCACCTTCTTCTTTGTTGCATTTTGTCTAGCTTCCTGAAGCTGTAATTTAAGCAATTGATTTTCTAATTCAGCTTTCTCATTATTTATTTATTTATTTTTTGTTCTTCTCGTATTGTTTGTAGGTGGTGTATTAGATGTCTTTCCCACTTATCCTAGTCGCACTCAGGGAGATCTGGATTCTGTCTCATCAGTTCTGCCACAGATGTGGGCACTCCCTTCAGGACTGCCTTTCTAAATAATTCAGTTAAATTAAAGGGTGTTCCTTTAGGATTTACTGTTGTGTGTCTCATCCACTTTTCAGCTGCCAGGGTAATATAATCTTTGGGATGGACTTGAGGTTCCCACTCAAACTTGGGGGTAGCTGCGGGAGTGGATGATTGCACATCCTAACTCTGTTATTACTCGACTCAGTGGGACCTCGTTGCCCAGTTTACTGGTGCGTGCTACTGTTTCTAATTCTCTGGCTACCAGGGGCATCACACACCGTTTCGGGATTGCTCTAAAGTCTCTTAGGGCCAGGGACATTCCACTAGTGATACCACTTAGTTCGGAAAGCCACAATCTGCCTCCTGCAGAGATGCTTGGGAGTTTGTCAACCAGAGCATCTCTGTATCTCATTGGGAAGGGCACATATTTCTGGCAACCCCTGGATGATTGTAGTAACAGAAACATGTACTCAGCCTCATCGAGTTTTTTTAATCTAATCCTCTTGTTGTCATTGTGTGGGTTCTACCAGAGGGATGGGCTGTTTGTGAGGACTCAACTTCTCGTAAAGGACCTAATGGGGTTCTTAGTTAGTCAATTTCAGGATCTATTTCCTTCTCTGTTATCAATCAGAAATTCTCCTGCTCTTCCTGTTCGGGTATCAAATGTCCTCTAGTGGTCATTGATACTCTGACGGGTTGTTTTCCTTGTGTATCCTGTAGCTCATGCTCTAATTTCTCCATCGCTCACATTGTTCAATCATTTCTTTGCTGTGAGCCACTGCTTTTTCTAAAGTTTCTTTTATATTTTCTATTTTATTTGCCTCTTAGTTCTTTCCTGAGCCCATGCTGTAATTTAGGTTGGACTGACTGCCACCCCCTGTTCCTCTTTGTTTATGAGTGGAAGAGGTGCAAAAACCTTTGTTTTGAGCCATGGAGGTGCTGAACAGGTCAGGCTTTTCAGGCTGTTCCTCCAACAGTCCACATGATGGTGCTGCTGCTTGTCTAAATGGGTTGGTGTTGATATTTTCTAAAACCAGCGTCCCCTGTGTTAGTTCGATGGATGGGTACAGCCCCCTAGGGGGGTTTCCTCCCTGTTAGCAGAAGTCCCTCCTTTTGAGGCAGTCTGTTCCGGTCCCGGATACAGGGGCAGAGACAACTTCACTTGCTGTGTGGCTGCTCTACCCCTCACTTCCGGTGTTGCCTGCTCTAGAATGTGTTTAATCCTTTGCCATGACACAATTAATTTTTCACACTTTCTCAACTGTTTCTCTGCTTCTTATTCTTTCTGCATATTGTTTGTTACTTCCTGTCTCAAAGTTCGCAGTTGTTTTAGTAAAAAATCCTCCTAAAGTTTTGTATGGATTCAGTGGGGCTTCCTCTTTTATTACTGCCTGAGTCCATCCATCCATCCATTATCTTTTACCCGCTTATTCCATTTCGGGTCACGGGGGTCGCTGGTGCCCATGTCTAGCAGTCACTGTGCGAGGGGCGGGGTACACCCTGGACGGGTCGCAAGTCCATCACAGGGCCACATAGAGACAAACGAGACAAACAACCATTCACTCTCTCATTCACACCTAAGGACAATTTCGAGTTACCTATCAGTCTAACATGCATGTTTTTGGTCTGTGGGAGGAAACCGGAGCACCCGGAGAAAACCCACGCATGCACGGAGAGAACATGCAAAATCCACCCAGAAAGGCCCCTGGACCAGGGTTTGAACCAAGGACCTGCTCGCTGAGAGGCAGCAGCTCTACCAGTTATGCCACCGTGCTGCCACTGCCTGAGTCATCTTCTCTTATTTTTTCTGATTTTTTTCTTTGTCGAGTCGTCATGGTCCGTCAGGTATGTTACTTGATTGTCGATCTGAGTTTCAAGAGAGAGCCAGGGTCCCTGAAGCGTCAATGTCTGCATCAAATTCACTATTCATTTTGTCATGTTTTGTCTGTATAACATTATGTTTTACACAAAATGACTCGTTTTCTCACTCGGCGGTGAGAAAACTCAAGCTCGCTCGGCGGCAAAAAATTAAACCACCAAAATCACACTGCAAAGAGCTTCTCATCAAACACACACTTGCTGCGCAGCTCTTTCACTCAGTCACTCTTTCTCATCCAATCTCGTTTTGGACAGCTTTCAGTTTGTTTCTCACAAAAAATAAACCTTTCTTCAATAATCATCAGAATATGTCATCACCATTTAAGTTTCTCTGACAGTTCAAAAAATACACTTAAATAATCATCTGAAACTGTCATCACCATTTAAGTTTCTCTGACTGTTCAAAAAATACACTTCAATGTCACGAATCACGTTCCATAGAGTATATTTTCTGTCACCCTGATCACTCTTTAAAGTTTGCTATAGATCTTTTCTGTGAGTTTCATTTATTCGGTCCGCTCTAGTAATGTTTTTTTGTACGTGAGTTTTAGTTTGTCTTCTTTGCATGCTGGTTGAGAGTGATGTCACGGTTGTTTAGTTTTGTCTTCACTGCAGCCAGCAGCAGCTGATTGAACTCAACTGGCTGCACCTGTCTCTCTCACCCTTTAAAAGCTGCACTCTTTCTCCTCTTCGGTGCCCGGTAGTTGAAAACAGTTCACTGCAAGTAAATACCTCGCGTTTATGATCCTGCCTTGTTTCCCCATAGCCTTTGCGTCCCCTTGTTATAGTTTACCTGTCTCCTTGTTCCTGTCCTGCTCCTGGTTCTTGTTCTCCCCTCTTGGCTTGACCTCCCGGCTCATGGACCCACGACTTACCTGGACATCGTCTCTCGCTCGTCCCTTTGGATTATTACATCTTCTGCTTTCGGTTCTGACCTTCGCCTGCACGACAACGCTTCCTCGTCTTCTCCTCCGGTACCTCCTGTCTTCTGCTCTCCAGTTTTGGACCCTGGCTTGTGTGACCATGTCTCTTCGCTCAACGGACTCACCACCCACCTGTTGCTGCGGCCGGTTGCAGCCTCTCACCGGACTCAGCCTCTCTTGCAGCAATCCGGATCAGTTTGGACCTCGTCAGTCTCCAGAACCTTCAAGCTCATCTGAGACGGTTAGTGGTCCTCCTCATTCTGACTTTTGCTCTCCATCATCTCTTGTACGACCACCAACCAATCACTGTCTCATAGACTCTTTCCTGATCCGGAACCAGAACTCGAACCAGAACCCAAAACCAGAACCAGTACCAGAACCGGTCCAATCTGCTATACTTCACCTTGAAAATAAATATAATTTAATTTTGACTTTTTGTGTGGTGATTTTGGTCCAACCTTTAGGTGGTTCGTTACAGAACTACCCGGCCAATATGGACCACTCACCACTAGCAGATTGGCGCTCTGGGGTAGAAGGAGCTATTATTAAATTAGAGTCTGGCATGGAGGACGTGATCCGCATGCTCAAAAACTTAAACCCTCAGATGTCCCCTCATGATTCTGTGGTGATCAGACCTCACTCAGAGCCTGTCAGAGAACCTAGACTGACTCCACCTGAACTGTTCACAGGGGAACCGGACCAATGTCGTCCTTTCATTACCCAATGCGAAATCCACTTCTAATTACAACCCTCATCGTTCCCCTCTGATAAGGCAAAAGTGGCATATATTATTTCACTACTTTCCAGCAAAACTAAGAAATGGGAAACTGCTGAATGGCAAGAGACTCTCCTAATATCTACTCTATCCAGGCTTTCACAAAAGAGCTCTGCAGGGACTTCGATCCGGTCCTTCCAGAGCGAGAGGCTGCCAGACGGTTATTCTCCATAAAACAAGGTAACAGGAGAGTAACTGATTGCATCATCGATTTTCACGCCATAGCGTCTGGCAGCCACTGGAATGAGGAGGCCCTCACCGACGCTTTCTACAGAGGCCTGAACGATAACATAAAGATGGTTTGGCAACCAAACGTTACCCTGATTCTCTACAGGACCTTGAAGACTTGTCCACCAGGGTGGATTTAAGACTGGCCGAACGGGCACGTGAACGAAGACCCAAGACTTCTCCAGTTTCCAAAACTGCTGGTGAGTTGCGGTTCTCACCACGACCTGCTGACTCTACTCCTGTTTCTTCTTCCCTGCCTGCAAAGGAACCTATGCAGTTGGGTAGGAGCCAACTCACGCAGACAGAACGCGAGAGGAGACGCAAGGGACATCTCTGCTTCTACTGTGGGGAGGCAGGTCACATTGTCGCCAACTGCCCGGTAAAAGGGGGGCGCTCAGTAGATGAGAGGAGATGTCTACTGAGTCGAGCCAGTCCCAAAGAACTCTCCTCACCATTTATTGTATCAGCTCACCTCATTACACCGGAAAAGTTCCGGTCCACAGTTAAGGTGCTTATTGACTCTGGGGCTGACCCTGAATTTATAGACTATGATTTTGCTAGATCTGATGGAATTAAACTCTGTAAATCATCTCATCAACTCTCTGTTGTGGCTCTCGATGGCCATCCTCTGAACTCCTCCTCGTTGGTGACCGAATCGGTGGTTTTGTGTCTTGGTGGTAACCACAAAGAGAACATTACTTTTTTGGTTATAAAATCTCCCCAGGCTCCTATTGTGTTAGGAGCCACTTGGTTAGCCAAACACAACCCACATCTTGACTGGAAGAGGAAGGAGATCTTGGGGTGGTCAGAAGAATGTTTGACCACATGTTTGTTTGATGCTGTGATACTTATCGAAGCCATTACCCACAAGAGAGTTATTATCCAGACATTTCCAGAGTTCCAAAAGAATACCATGATTTAAAGGAGGTGTTCAATAAAACTAGGGCTACTTCATTGCCTCCACACCGTCCATATGACTGTGCAATAGATCTGCTCCACTCCTCCAAGAGGAGCTTTGTATTCCCTTTCCGCTCCGGAACAGCAGTCCATGAAGGACTACATCCAAGACTCATTACGTTCCGGCACCATCCGACCATCTGCTTCACCTGCTGGGGCAGGGTTTTTCTTTGTGAAAAAGAAAGATGGTTCACTTCGCCCCTGCATAGATTTTAGGGGCCTTAATAAAATCATGGTCAAGAATAAGTATCCTCTACCACTTATGACTTCTGCTTTTGACTCTCTGCAAGGAGCCAACATTTTCACTAATTTAGACCTTCATAACGCTTATCACCTGGTCCGTATCCTTCAGGGTGATGAGTGGAAGACCGCCTTTAACACCCCCTCTGGTCACTACGAGTACTTGGTCATGCCCTTTGGTTTGACCAACGCACCAGCTGTTTTCCAAACACTAGTTAATGATGTATTGAGAGACATGATAAACAAATTTGTATTTGTTTACTTAGATGACATTCTTATTTTTTCTAAAGACTTAGATTCTCACTGCAAGCAAGTGAGATCTGTACTCACCAGACTCTTTCAGAACGGCCTCTTTGTAGAGGCCGAGAAATGTGAGTTTCATGTGTCAACCACGTCGTTTCTCGGTATTATTGTTTCTCCCAACAAAATGGAGATGGACTCTAATAAGGTTTCATCTGTGGTGGATTGGCCCACCCCTAAGGACCGCAAACAGCTTCAGCGGTTCTTGGGGTTTGCCAATTTTTACAGATGTTTCATCAAAGGCTATAGCCAGAAGGCTAAGCCCCTTCACGAACTCACCTCCACCAAGATTCGTTTCCAATGGTCCACCGCAGCAGACACCGCCTTTAATGACCTTAAATCCTTGTTTGTTTCTGCTCCCATTCTCCAGGCCCCCAACCCCGATGAACCTTTTATGGTTGAGGTTGATGCTTCCAGCACTGGGGTGGGGGCCGTTCTGAGTCAGTGCGGCCAGGAGGGACGTCTTCATCCTTGTGCTTTTTTTCCCAGAGTCTCTCCTCGGCTGAGCGCAACTATGATGTTGGAGATGGGGAGCTTCTTGCTATTAAACTCGCCCTGGAGGAGTGGCGTCACTTGCTGGAGGGCTCCAGGTTCTCGTTCCAGGTGTGGATGGACCACAAAAACCTGGAGTACCTCAGGTCCGCTCGCCGCCTTAATCCTCGCCAGGCCAGGTGGGCACTGTTCTTCTCTCGTTTTAACTTCACCCTGTCATACCGACCCGGTGAGAAAAATGTTAAACCTGATGCCTTGTCGCGTGTTTTGGAGGAGGATAATTCCCCCTCAACTCAGGAGGAGAGCTTTATCATTCCTGAGAGTGCTTGCCTGGCCATTACCCAGTTAGAGCTGGACCTGAGGAGCTCCAGCTAGTCACGTCCCCCTCCTGCCAACTGTCCCCAAGACCGTCTGTATGTACCCACTAACATGGTCAAGAAGGTTTTACATTTCTGTCACAACTCTCTGTAATTTTATCACCTCGGTTTCACTAAAACATTATTTCTTGTCAAAGCTCAGTTTTGGTGGGAGACCATGTCCAGAGATGTCCGTGCCTATGTACGTTCTTGTCCGGCGTGTTCCCAGTCCAAGACCTCCAGACGCCCCCGTTCGGGGTTACTTCATCCTCTTCCTTGTCCATCACGTCCCTGGTCGCACATAGGTATAGACTTCATAACCGGTCTCCCATCTTCCAATAACTTCACTGTCATTTTAACCATCATTGACCGCTTTTCTAAAATGGTTCACCTAGTTCCTCTGCAGAAGCTACCCTCCTCCAAGGACCTAGCCCACATTATGGCTCGGGAGGTTTTTAGGCTCCATGGACTGCCTCAGGACATTGTCTCAGATCGGGGGCTTCAGTTTGTCTCCCACTTCTGGAGAGAGTTTTGTGACCTCTTGGGCATTTCCGTTAGCCTCTCCTCTGGCTTCCACCCTGAATCTGATGGCCAGACAGAGATGGCTAATCAGGAGGTGGAGGGCAAGCTGAGGCTCCTCTGTCAACAGGATCCAGAGAAATGGAGCTCATCACTACCCTGGATTGAGCATGCCCTTAATTCTGATCCCTCCTCAGCCACCGGTTTGTCTCCCTTTTATGTTGTTTTTGGTTTTCAACCCCCTGCAGTCTCGGTCCAGGAACGCGAAGCCTCTGTCCCTTCAGCTCACATGGTGGCCCTTCGCTGCCCGAGAGTCTAGAGGAGGGCCAAAAAGGCTCTCTTAAAATCCAGGGTGGCGTACACTAGAAAGGCTGACCGCCACAGAACCCCACAACCCGACTATGCCGTGGGACAAAAAGTGTGGCTAGCCACTAAAGACCTCCCTCTTAAGGTCTCATCCCACAAACTCGCCCCCCGATTCATTGGACCCTTTCCCATTTCCAAGGTTATCAACCCCATGTCTGTTTGTCTGACATTACCCAAGTCCTTACGTGTTCACCCTACTTTCCATGTTTCTTGTGTTAAACTGGTCATTTCCTCCCAGTACCACTCCCCTGTTTGTTCCCCCCCACCTGCCCGTCTGATTGACGGCTCTCCCGCCTACACTGTTCGCCGACTCCTCCGTTCTAGACGAAGGGGTCGGGGGATTGATATTTAATAAATCAAGGTAAGTCTAGTTTAGGAGACTGAGAATAAAGTCATAAAAATGGGGTCAGGAAATAGTAAATCAGATGATTATATTCCTTGTGGTCCAGAAGATGACAGGATTCGCAGATTGCACGGAGATTCATGCCTCAGATTCATTTCCCAGTGGCATTTCAAATTTAATTTTCCAAGAAATGTTTCTTTTGACCCAGCAGAAATTCAAAATTTAGAACAACATTTATTAAGGCAGAAACAAAAAATGTGTAAAATGAAAAAGATTCCACAGGACATGCTCACAGCAATGCATAATCATGAACAGGCATTTAAACTATGGAAAAATAAATCCAAATCAATTGCTCAAAAAACAGCGTCTAAAACATTTCAGCTGGCTCAGAAAATTGAAAAGTCATCCCAATTGGCTCTAAAAAAATGAGACAATGACAAGTTCACAAAATACTCAAAAAGCTAAGTCAGGAAAAGAAGCCAAATAATTTGAAGACAAACTAAACGTTTCTCTCTCCTATTTTTCTTTTTCCTCACATGCACCAGAGTCCTGTGGATCTCCGCCTCTAACAGCATCTCTCTACCCATCCCTGACCGGCTTCACCGCTCCTCCACCCTAAACATCATCAGTTCCAAGAAAAGACAAAAAGAACAAGGAAAAACTGTCTGCCACCTCTGCATCATATCTAACACCCACCCCAGTATGGGCGCTCGATTCAGATGATGACTTTCAAGGCTATGGTCCCGTTTCAGAGGAGGAGAACAAACCCACTGATGAACTCTCTCTGGGAGAAGGAACTTCGGCCCCAACATCTGATTCAGAGGGAAAAATTGATGAAACCTCACCAGTGTCCTCGCTGAAGACCCCAGCTGATAACAGAGGTCCGGTTGCTGGAACCAGTACTACAGTCGTCACAAGACAAATGGGAAAGATTAAGGCCTTTAAAGAAGTATCCTGATGCATGCTCAATAATCTAGGTAGAAAAATCTAAAAAAGTTAAATCTAGTCCTCTGGACATTCAAAAAACAAAACAAAACAAAGCAAAATAACAAAAAAATGTAGAAACGTTTCGTCTCTCATCCGAGAGACTTCCTCAGTCTGAGGTGCTGTATTCAGCTCAGTCTCTTAAATAGCACCTTCTCAGAGTGGATCAACCAGTTTTGCTGCTGACAACCAAAACCAGCTGATCACATGCTCAAGAAGGACCATCAGCCTAACAATGGTCATTAGCACACTGATGGCTGTTTACTATTCACAGAGGGCTGAGTGATACTAGCAATCACAGCATTGTAAGAGGGGGACAACTGAACACGTAGGCCTCCACCCCTGTTTAACGATGGACAATTTCTTTTCACTAAGATGGCCTCCTTTACTCCTCTCTCAAACCATCGTTCCTCTCTATCCTGTCACGCTCAGCGGCCCCCGCTGCCCCCCCATCTGCCTAAGCCTCTGCTCTTCATATCACAGCCCCTGTTTTAAGATCATTCACGTTTTTTCCTGCCTCAGTTTCTGTTTATTTCATCCTGTTTGGTCCTGCACTGCCTATCACCCATTTTCTGCTCCTGTCACTCTCTCTCTGCAATCTGCACTCATCTGCTGCACCCTGTCTCTGCAATCACCACTCACCTGCCACACCTGTTCAGCTCACTACTTAAGCTCCACTCTCATTCTCCTCAGTGCCAGATTATTGAAAGCCTCACAGCCAGTAAATTATCCAGCATTCACTTGTTCCTAGTTTCTTTGTTTTTGACCACAGCTTCCCTCTTGACTCCTCGCTTTGTCTTTGCCCTTGTCTGGATACCACAGTCTCGGCCTACATGGTACAACCTCGCTCTCCTCTTCGACCACAACTACGGATTATCCTTTTGCCTGTTCACACAGCTCCTGGCTCTCGACCCCTGCTACGTCCCTGGATTCTGTTTCCTGCCCAGCCCTCCAACGTTCTCTCTCAGCCCTGCTCCTGCCACAGAAGGTTAGTGATGTGCACACCGACTCTCTCAGCTCCCAGAACCTTTTTGCAGTCACTAACCTGTCTGTCTTCATAGATTGGACCAGAACTGAGGCTCGGATCCTCCCCAGACAAACGCCTTTAATAAATAAAACCTTTTATTTTAATGTCCTGAGTCAGGTCTTGTGCTGATCCATACAGACTCGTTACATATCCAGGATGTGAACATCTTCATCCCTGAAAGAGTGACCGCTGGCCTTGAGATGAGTGTAGACCGCAGAGTCCTGGCCTGATGATGTTGATCTTCTGTGCTGGGCCATCCTTTTGGCCAGTGGCTGTTTAGTTTCCCCGATGTAAGACTGATCACAGCCCTCCTGACACTGAACAGCATACACAACATTACTCTGTTTGTGCCGGGGGACTGGATCTTTGGGATGAACCAGTCTTTGCCGTAATGCATTTTGGGGTTTAAAAGCCACTGGGACGTTATGTTTATAAAATAAACGTCTCAGTTTCTCTGATACTCCCTCAACATATGGAATGACCACTGGTCTGGGTTCCTCCTTTTCACCTGTTGGCTGACTGGAGTCCTGTTTGGGTTTCTTCTCTGCTTTCAGGAAGGCCCAGTTAGGATATCCACATTGCTCTAGAGCCTGTCTTGTGTGGGATTTCTCCTTCTGCCTGGCTCCTGAGCTAGTGGGGACACTGTCTGCTCTGTGATACAGAGTCCTGATGACTCCTAACTTGTGCTCCAAAGGGTGATGGGAGTCAAACTGCAAATACTGGTCTGTGTGGGTGGGTTTGCAGTACACCTCAGTTTGCAAATGTCCTCTATCAGAGACTGAGACCTCACAGTCCAAGAAAGCCAACTTGCCATTTTTTTCATCTTCTCGTGTGAACTTGATGTATTTATCCACAGAGTTGATGTGGTCAGTAAAATGTTGGACTTCCTGAGATTTAATTTTAACCCAGGTGTCGTCAACATACCTGAACCAATGACTTGGTGGTGCTCCTGAAAAGGACGTCAAGGCTCTCTTTTCTACCTCCTCCATGTACAGGTTGGCAACAATAGGAGAAACTGGAGACCACATAGCACACCCATGTTTCTGCCTATAATATTGCTCCCCATATGTGAAGTAGGTTGATTGCAGGCACAGTTTCAAGAGTTGACACAGTTGTTCTGTGGAAAGTGTGGTCCTGCTGCTCAGAGTGGTGTCTGATTTTAATTTTAAACTCTACTGCCTCTACTGTATCATCAACAGGAATGCATGTAAAGAGTGATGTGACATCAAAAGAGACCATTGTTTCATCAGTCTCCATGATGACATCCCTCACCTTATCCACAAAGTCCATGGTGTTCTGTATGTGGTGTTCTGAGCTGCCAACTAAAGGGACGAGTACAGACGCCAGATATTTGGAAACATTGTAAGTGACAGAGTTAATCATGCTAACGATTGGTCTTAAAGGTACACCTTGTTTGTGGATTTTAGGTAAACCATACAGACTAGGTGTGGCCTCCCCTGGGTACAGTCTGTGGTACAGAAAACGGTCAATAGCCTTGTCCTGCTCCAAAATTTTCAGGCAATCAATTTCTTCTTGTAACCACTTCCTAGATCTCTTTTCAGAGGTTCATAAGCGGTTAAGTCACTAAGGAGTGTCATAACTTTCTCATGATAGTCTTTCT
>NC_056504.1:23210109-23216485 GCF_014905685.2 Nematolebias whitei
AGGATAGCGTGATCCCCCAAAAACTGTTTCAACTGAGACTCCACAATTTTTTCCAGTAGTTTAGAGGTGAATGGGAGTCTGGAGACAGGCCGGAAGTTGGACATGACTGAGGGGTCAAGGTTAGGTTTTTTCAGGAGGGGCTGGACAGCAGCATGTTTAAAAGTCTTTGGCACCACACCTGAGGATAAACTGCTATTCAGAATAGCGAGGATAAAAGGACCCAGGGTAGGAAAAACTTCCTTTAGCAGTCGAGGGGGGACCACATCAAAGGGGGAACCAGATGGTTTCATGCTGCACATTACCTGCTCCAGAGAGGACAGAGAGATGGGCTCAAAGTGGTCAAACACAGCCACACACTGAGATGGGATGGACAGATCATGAGCTGGTGGAGAAATGAGTGCCCGGGTGTTTGCCACTTTTTCTAAAAAGAAATGGAGGAAGTTCTCACACAGCTCAGTTGAGGCTTCCAGAGGTGAAGGCTCACTGAGGTGTAGAACTGAGTTCAGTGTGGAGAAAAGAACTCGGGGGTTGTGGGAGTTGGAGACAATTAAATCAGAGAAGAATTTACATTTGGCAGCTTTAACGGTTTTCTGATAGTGACGCCAACTCTCCCTTAACATTTGAAAAGACACCTGGAGCCTGTCCTTCCTCCACTTTCGTTCAGCTTTGCGACACTGCCGCCTAACGGCTCGCGTGACGTCATTCAGCCAAGGCTCTGATTTAAGTTTAGCTTTTCTGGTCTTAAGGGGAGCAACACGGTCCAGAACATTTAAACAGGCAGAGTTGAACTGAGAGGTTAGCTCCTCAGTGGTAAGAGACACCGAGAGCTGTTCGATCCTCTCAGAATTAAAACCTTCATTAAAACGAGCAGCAGTGAAATGGTTAATGGAACGTGTACGTGCAGGAACACGCGTCTTAGCAGTAGGACAAGGGGGGGTGAAGTCAAACAATACAGGCATGTGATCTGAAAAAACATTGTCACCGATTTTCAAATTAGAAACAGAGACATCGCGTGTTAAAACGAGGTCCAGCGTGTGACCATGTTCTTGGGTGGGGCCGCTCACCTGCTGAGCTAAATTAAAAGAGTCCAATAAATCCAGAAAGTCCTTCACTAAGGGCTTCTCCTGACAACACACATGCAAATTAAAGTCACCAATAAGCAAACAGTGAGTGTATCTTTGTGTGATATCAGCCAAAAAGTCAGAGAATTCATTTATGAAGTCCTTAGAACGAGGTGGGCGGTAGATGAGCGCACACAGGACCGAAGGAGAGTGTCCAAGTTCAAAGGCGCTCAGCTCGAAGCTGGCGCGGGACACCGGGATGGACAACTGTTTACACGCAAAGTTTGCTTTAAAAACTGTTAATAATCCCCCCCGCGCCGACCTGATGGCCGCGGGGCATTGAAACATACACAGTCCGGAGGAAGTAGTTCCACCAAGGCGCTGGACTCACCATCAGAAATCCAAGATTCTGTGACGAACAGAAAATCCAACTCCTCATCTTTAAAAAAGTCATTGAGGATAAACGTCTTGTTGGAAACAGACCTTGCGTTGATTAAACACATCCTGATATTGTCCGACACAGGCACAGCCGTGGATGGAGACGCGCGTGCCAGCGGGCGCAGGTTATGAAGAACAGCTCCTCCTGGTCTGCTGGTGCGGCGCACAGGTAAACAACTCCAGGTGTTTCCATGGACTGAGCGCGCGGGCAGCTGGCCAGCAGCCGGGCCCCGGGAGCACCACGGGTCAGAGAGGAGATGATCAGATCCAGAGCGAGTCCTGAAAGAATAATCCACACTTTGCCTCAGTTTCATCAAAATCCCTGCACGCTTCCCACGACGTATGCGACGTTTCCTCCATGGAGAAAGGCCAGGGTCACGCAGAAGGAACGCAGGAATCTCAGATAGGACCGGTGGGGGAGAGTGCTGACCGCTGTTCAAAAACTCAGTGGGAATTTCAGCAAAAGTACGGAGCTCCAAAAGTGCCCGACGATCATACTGAAAATATGACTCGGCACACTGCACAAACCATTGTAAAAATAAAAAAAATAAAATACAAGCAGAGAGCGAGAGACGGGCAGCCCTACACACCGGCGCCATCTTGGAAAATCTTAAGCTAGGGCATAAAGCCCCTGACAGCATAGCTCCTAGGATCATTGGGACACTCAAACCCCTCCACCACGGTAAGGTGGCAGCCCAGGGCAAAACCCACACACAAAATACTTAAACTACGTAACCTTACACTCTGTACTTATACACACCTATGTAAGTACAGTGGTGCTTGAATGTTTGTGAACTCTTTATAATTTTCTATATTTCTGCATCAATATGACCTAAAACATCATCAGATTTTCACACAAGTCCTAAAAGTAGAACCAAGTTAAACAAATGAGACTAAAATATTATACTTGGTCATTTATTGAGGAAAATGATCCAATATTATATATTTGTGAGTGGTAAAAGTACAAAGGATAATGAGTTACAACAATGTTTAATTTCTTTTTGGGATTAATAAAGTATTTTTGATTTGAATTTTCAGCATTTGAAAGTTTTTTCTGTGCTTGTTTTATCTGTTTTTGGCTCATTTTAGCTTCTTTCTGTTAATTAGAGTTTTTGGCTCATTTTTATCATTTTTCCATTTTTTTACTGCTTTACTGCACTTTTTCTGCTTTTTTTTTTTTTTGCTCTTTGTGCTTCTTGCAGCTTCATCTTTCAAATTTTGAGCTATTGATGTATTTCAAGTAAACTCTAGCTGTTTATGCAGCTTTCAGCAATCATTCAGCAGTCAGCATTCCCACTGAATTTCACAGGAAATGTAATTTCTCTAGAGCATGAGCATGCATCGGGGTAATTTCTCTAGTTTAATTTTTTTTCAAAACCTTGCTGCAGTATTTTTGAAGCATATCTTAATATTTCTGCAGGAACAGCTACACAATGCGTAAACAATAATAATGTAATATAATACAGTGTATTAAACAGCAGCCTGAACATGAGTCTGTTGTGGACAGATGGATATAGCAGCTTATGGGGAAGACATCAGCAGCATGGATAATCAGCAGCACAGATAAAATGACAAATCTCCAATTAAAGAAGCATTACAGTGATTATCCTCGTTTGAGATTCAAGAGTCTAACAGTCTCTGGGTAAAAATTGTTCCTCAGTCTAGTGGTTCTATACTTAATGCTCCTTAAACTCCTTCCTGAGGGGATCGGGACAAAAAGTGTGTGTGCTGGGTGAGTGGGGTCCTTCATGATTCAGGTGGCCCTCTTCCTACATCTGGAGGTGTAGATGTCTGTGATAGTGGGGAGACTGACTCCAACAGACTTATGTGCAACCTTCACCACTCTCTGCAAAGCTTTTCTTTCTGCAGCTGTGCAGCCTCCATTGATGCTGGAGCACAGCTTGCTCTCCACTGCACACTTGTAGAAGGAGGTGAGGACTGAGCTTCCCAGACCAGCTCGCCTCAGCCGCCTGAGGAAGTAAAGTCTCTGATGAGCTTGTGTTGTTGCCCCAGCTGATGTTGTCGTTCAGGTGCACACCCAAGTACTTGTAGCTGGAGACCACTTCCACCGCAGTTATATTGCCTCAGTTTCAGGGACACTATCAAGGAGGGGTCTGGGGAGGGCCAATAATCACACCTTAAAACTTGATGGAGCCCAAGTGGTCCCCCTTTTACCAGACAGTCTCATCCTGAGTTCCAAGCTTTAGTTTGGTGTGCATTTTTTATTTTACCTTGCTGTAATGTTTTAGAACCTCATAAATATACAAGCATTGTTTTTGAATGATTATAAAAATCTAACTTAAAAAATAATCTTGCTGAATTAGGACATCTGGTCTTGGCTGAACAAAATAAAACACTGAGGTGTAGAAACACAATGTCATCCTGGGATGCAGGGTCACAGGAGGTGATATGCATAATGTTATTTTAGAAACATTAATCTGGGGAAAAACAAACTCTAATAAGTAAAGTAGTGACTGAAGCTGATTATTTTTCTAAGATCTGATCGTAACATGACAAAACTACAAATGTATTTATTTAAATATCCTGATGCATGCTCAATAATCCAGGTAGAAAAATCCAAAAAAGTTCAATCTGGTCCTCAGGACATTCAAAAAACATCATCTTTCTCCCAGCAGACAAAGGAAGGTGCACAGTGATTTTGAACCAGAAAGACTATCATGAGAAAGTTATGACACTCCTTAGTGACTTAACCGCTTATGAACCTCTGAAAAGAGATCTAGGAAGTGGTTACAAGAAGAAATTGATTGCCTGAAAATTTTGGAGCAGGACAAGGCTATTGACCGTTTTCTGTACCACAGACTGTACCCAGGGGAGGCCACACCTAGTCTGTATGGTTTACCTAAAATCCACAAACAAGGTGTACCTTTAAGACCAATTGTTAGTATGATTAACTCTGTCACTTACAATGTTTCCAAATATCTGGCGTCTGTACTCATCCCTTTAGTTGGCAGCTCAGAACACCACATACAGAACACCATGGACTTTGTGGATAAGGTGAGGGATGTCATCATGGAGACTGATGAAACAATGGTCTCTTTTGATGTCACATCACTCTTTACGTGCATTCCTGTTGATGATGCAGTAGAGGTGGTCAGTTTAAAATTAAAATCAGACACCACTCTGAGCAGCAGGACCACGCTTTCCACAGAACAACTGTGTCAACTCTTGAAACTGTGCCTGCAGTCAACCTACTTCACATATGGGGAGCAATATTATAGGCAGAAACATGGGTGTGCTATGGGGTCTCCAGTTTCTCCTATTGTTGCCAACCTGTACATGGAGGAGGTAGAAAAGAGAGCCTTGACGTCCTTTTCAGGGACACCACCAAGTCATTGGTTCAGGTATGTTGACGACACCTGGGTTAAAATTAAATCTCAGGAAGTCCAACATTTTACTGACCACATCAACTCTGTGGATAAATACATCAAGTTCACACGAGAAGATGTAAAAAATGGCAAGTTGGCTTTCTTGGACTGTGAGGTCTCAGTCTCTGATAGAGGACATTTGCAAACTGAGGTGTACTGCAAACCCACCCACACAGACCAGTATTTGCAGTTTGACTCCCATCACCCTTTGGAGCACAAGTTAGGAGTCATCAGGACTCTGTATCACAGAGCAGACAGTGTCCCCACTAGCTCAGGAGCCAGGCAGAAGGAGAAATCCCACACAAGACAGGCTCTAGAGCAATGTGGATATCCTAACTGGGCCTTCCTGAAAGCAGAGAAGAAACCCAAACAGGACTCCAGTCAGCCAACAGGTGAAAAGGAGGAACCCAGACCAGTGGTCATTCCATATGTTGAGGGAGTATCAGAGAAACTGAGACGTTTATTTTATAAACATAACGTCCCAGTGGCTTTTAAACCCCAAAATGCATTACGGCAAAGACTGGTTCATCCCAAAGATCCAGTCCCCCGGCACAAACAGAGTAATGTTGTGTATGCTGTTCAGTGTCAGGAGGGCTGTGATCAGTCTTACATCGGGGAAACTAAACAGCCACTGGCCAAAAGGATGGCCCAGCACAGAAGATCAACATCATCAGGCCAGGACTCTGCGGTCTACACTCATCTCAAGGCCAGCGGTCACTCTTTCAGGGATGAAGATGTTCACATCCTGGATATGTAACGAGTCTGTATGGATCAGCACAAGACCTGACTCAGGACATTAAAATAAAAGGTTTTATTTATTAAAGGCGTTTGTCTGGGGAGGATCCGAGCCTCAGTTCTGGTCCAATCTATGAAGACAGACAGGTTAGTGACTGCAAAAAGGTTCTGGGAGCTGAGAGAGTCGGTGTGCACATCACTAACCTTCTGTGGCAGGAGCAGGGCTGAGAGAGAACGTTGGAGGGCTGGGCAGGAAACAGAATCCAGGGACGTAGCAGGGGTCGAGAGCCAGGAGCTGTGTGAACAGGCAAAAGGATAATCCGTAGTTGTGGTCGAAGAGGAGAGCGAGGTTGTACCATGTAGGCCGAGACTGTGGTATCCAGACAAGGGCAAAGACAAAGCGAGGAGTCAAGAGGGAAGCTGTGGTCAAAAACAAAGAAACTAGGAACAAGTGAATGCTGGATAATTTACTGGCTGTGAGGCTTTCAATAATCTGGCACTGAGGAGAATGAGAGTGGAGCTTAAGTAGTGAGCTGAACAGGTGTGGCAGGTGAGTGGTGATTGCAGAGACAGGGTGCAGCAGATGAGTGCAGATTGCAGAGAGAGAGTGACAGGAGCAGAAAATGGGTGATAGGCAGTGCAGGACCAAACAGGATGAAATAAACAGAAACTGAGGCAGGAAAAAACGTGAATGATCTTAAAACAGGGGCTGTGATATGAAGAGCAGAGGCTTAGGCAGATGGGGGGGCAGCGGGG
>NC_056504.1:23216585-23232589 GCF_014905685.2 Nematolebias whitei
ATTGCGTCTCTGCTTTTTGCAGATGATGTGGTCTTATTGGCTTCATCAGATCGTGATCTACAGCTTTCGCTGGAGCGGTTCGCAGCCGAATGCGATGCGGCCGGGATGAAGATCAGTTCCTCCAAATCCGAGGCCATGGTCTTGAGCCGGAAAAGGGTAGAGTGCCCTCTTCGGGTCAGGGAGGAGGTCCTACCCCAAGTGGAAGAGTTCAAGTATCTTAGGGGTCTTGTTCACGAATGAGGGAAAAATGGAGCGTGAGATCGATAGGCGGATAGGTGCAGCGTCTGCAGTGAAGCGGGCGCTGTACAGGTCTGTCGTGGTGAAGAGAGAACTGAGTCAAAAGGCAAAGCTCTCAACTTACCGATCGATCTACGTTCCCACCCTCATCTATGGTCACGAGCTTTGGGTTGTGACCGAAAGAATGAGATCTCGGATACAAGCGGCCGAAATGAGTTTTCTCCGCAGGGTGTCTGGGCTCTCCCTTAGAGACAGGGTGAGAAGCTCGATCATCCGGGAGAGACTCGGAGTAGAGCCGCTGCTTCTCCACGTCGAGAGGAGCCAGTTGAGGTGGCTTGGGCATCTGTTTAGGATGCCTTCTGGACGCCTCCCTGGTGAGGTGTTCCGGACACGGAAAATATATACTCAAGTATATTGTATTGTTTTAGTTAAGTTTTATGCATATTATTTCAGTTAAAGTTGTGATATTTATTTCAGACCACCCGTATGCCATGTTCTACTGAAACATCTGTTTTTTCTTTCACACCATGGGACAGGAAGTTAAAGGGGTCTCGATGTGTGTGAAATCATCAGAATCTTGTTTCCCAGATACTGCTCACACAAATCTCCCACACAAATCTCCCAAACAGGGGTACCAGACAAGGAATTGTTTGTTCTAGCCCTTAAGGCGAGAATCCACCATCTGGAACCTGTCAGCTGCCTATGAGGCCAGGGATGTTTTATGACATGTGAAAGTATAAAATGAAGCTTACTGCTCATGTTTTTTGAGCTGACACAGAACCATGAGCTGTGTGTATCCATGCGCTTTTCCTTCTGCAGAAGAAAAAATAAACTTTACGTGTTTTTAAACAAAGTTCTCAGTCTCTAAATTTTACTTTGAACAACAAGTTTGATAAAACTCTACAATTTGGCGTCACTGAACAGGATCCTTCACTAGCCTGCCTACTTCACTGGAAGCCAGGACGGTGGCTGATCACTGGGAATTATCGTATTCTCCCTCCGAACCTCCAGTAGGACATTGAGAGTGGGAGGACGTCCTGGTGTTTCAGAGGAGGGGGCCGACTTTGACAGGATCCGGATTTGACTGAGAAACCCAGATCAAAACAAAGGTAAAAACAATTTTATATAAAATAGGTTTATTATAAAACCGAGGTGTTAAGGTCTGTGGGTGATGTCAAAGGTGAACGGTTTGAAGCAAGGACTAAACAACTTGAGGTAAAAAACAATTATATTTATTGGTTCAGGTGAAGCTGGTATAAACTCAAACTCAGGATGGATCCACTGTGGAAATAGAGAGGAGATTGGCGGTGAACGACAAATCGTCTTGAGGAGATTTTGGAAATGTTGATAGTAATCCAAAAATAAGCTTACTTGTCGTTGTTCCAGGAGCATGAGAACAGGAGACAGGATCCGAATCCAATAATCCACGGTGGGATCAGGTGAGTATATTAACGAGTGTATTTACAAAAATCACCAAGGGAGCCGGGGTGGAGGTGAGGAGAAACCAGGAACCAGGTGAGGCACACAGGAGTAAAGGTGGAGTAGGAGAAACGCTGCTGTCATGCAGGGAGACCGATAAGGAGCTTGAAGTCAGCCAGCCAGTAGTCACAGGAACATGGAGCTTGGTAGAACTTTGCTCTGGCACTGATCTGGAGTGAGGCTCCAGATTAAATAGCTCCTCCACCTGGTCCAAAAGACAAAAAGAACAAGAAAAAACTGTCTGCCACCTCTGCACCATATCTAACAACAACCACCCCAGTATGGGCGCTCGATTCAGATGATGACTTTCAAGGCTATGGTCCCGTCTCAGAGGAGGAAAACAAACCCACTGATGAACTCTCTCTGGGAGAAGCAACGTTGGCCCCAACATCTGATTCAGAGGGAAAAATTGATGAAACCTCACCAGTGTCCTCGCTGAAGACCCCAGCTGATAACAGAGGTCCGGTTGCTGGAACCAGTACAGTCGTCACAAGACAAATGGGAAAATTTAAGGCTTTTAAAGAAGAGAAACTGGACAACATTAAACAGCAGGACCGAAAGAAAAAACAACAAAAAAGAGGATCATCATTGACCTTACCCAAACTGCAGATGAAGTGGACAACCCTGCAGACCTGCTCACAAACTCCATGTTGGAGGTTGGTGGACCGACTGGCCCTCAGCTGGTGTACCGAGCCTGGCCCAAGGCGTCCCTGATCGAGATGGCGAGCCAGCACTTGCCTGACCTGGCACAAGGGGGAACGGCTGTTTCCACCGCTGTAAAAGACATGGTTTCTGTGGTTCGACCCACTTTGGCAGAACTCAAGCTGATACTGGCTTCTGTATATTGCTTCATTAACACAGTGGGGAATAACCTTTTTGACGATGCTGATGGTCAACGGCTCGCTCATGTCAACTTTGAGCACTTAGACAACGCTTTCTACAGAAGAAAGCTAGGAGAAATCAAGCAGCGGATAGAGGAAGCCTCTTTCCTCAAACTCCAAGCTTCTCAATCATCATAGACACCGTACAAAGACCGGATGAAAGTCCACAGGATTACTCCAGCAGATTACTTCCTGTTTTCAGAACACACTCTGGTATCACTGCACCCCTCAATGACTGGCGTGAAACACTCCAACCCTTATCCTATGAGACCATCTTCTGCCAATACCTGATGAGTGGACTCATATCATCCATCCGAAAAGCTGTCCAGAGCACGTATATAGGGTGGAAATCTGGCATCCGTCTAAATGAACTCCAGAGGCATGCCACGCACGCGTGGGACCAACACACCGCAGAACATATGATCACACAAAAAAGGAAACAAAGGCAGACTGAGGATGCTCAGCTTACGTTGCTTCAGGCTGCTACACAGCTGACATTAAATGCAACCAGAGCCCATCCACCTCAAGCACCGAGACCCCCACCACAGCCTGCCCAGCCAAATCAGGATCAAACTGATCCTGCTGGACTTCAACCATGTTTTCTGTGTGGAGGTTTGGATCACTGGATCAGAAATTGTCCTCATAAGAAAAACCAATGGCGTGGCAGGAGTCGCCTGCCATACCAACCCCGCTCATATGGGCCGAGGCCTCAACAATACAGCCCAAACCAGCAACAGTCACAAGATGGACATAATTTTTTTCCCAAACCCACACCGACGAGGTGGGCGTGGTTTTGGGTACTCAGGTGGCCAAGGTCAGAGGGGTGGGCAATCTACCTGACTAGTGCCGGGAGGTCGAGACCCAGGACTCCAAATTGCAAGTACCAGCACACACACACCTGTTTTTCAGTCAGACACAGGCGAGATTGTTCCCACATATTACAAATACACTCAGGCAGCGTATCTGAAGTTACCTACCCTTACAGTGTTGGTTGAAGACGTCCCTGTTACATTTCTTGTAGACTCAGGAGCGACACAATCTTTGATCATGAAAAAATGTTTTCTTAATGCTCCTCTCTCAGGCAAAATTGTACATTCCACTAGAGCGTCTGGACAGACTGTTCCTGAGGTTGTCATGGCTCCTATGAAAACTATAGACCCTTTCGATCAATCATCACATGAACATCAATTTTTGCTGTCAGGCTCCTGCCCAGTAAATTTACTGGCTAGAGATTTGATTCTAAAATTTAGGTTGACCCTCAGCTTTGGATCTGAAGGTCTACTTGTGTCAAAATAGGAAGAGAATCCAAACACTCTTGTTTCTCTCACTCCTGAATTATTGTACATTTTTGAATGGTCGTTAACAGATCAAGCTCAGCAAAACTCTCTGCTCACCATAGCCAGAGATAGACTTTCACCCACAACTTGTTTAATGTCTGAACAGCGTCTACACTGCACTGCTCGTTTGACTTCAGACCCTGCTGATAATTTAGGAGATTCATTTTTGCTGACACCACACACAAAACTTGTCACTTCGTCCATCTGTTGGACACATGACTGTTGTTTTGTTTTGCTGACCCTGAATGACAAGGTGATACCCCAAACACCCTATTTCACAGTGACTGACTCTTTTCCCCACATTTCACTGGCAAAACCACCTGATTCACAGTGGTGTTCTCTGGGTCCTTTAGCACTCAGAGCTCACACTGTCTCAGTCTGGGAACCATGTGATAGTTGTTTTTTCTCATCCTCTCTCAACATGTACAGACAAGATTTTTGTCACATGTGTAGTGAACTAGGCCTCCGACCACAACCTGTCTCTGAAGACCTTCATGGGACAGGAACTGTTATTTCATTGATTTGAATCCAGAATTACAAATTAGCTCATCCAGAGACTGTTTAATTGTATCCTGAATTAATCAAATGAAAGAACTTTCTTCTTTTTATATTATCATTACTATTTTACAATATCTTGATAATTAAAAGTGTGTTTAGTTCATATCATTTCTAATGTTGAAAGTAAACCACTCATTTAAATCAACTGTGAAACAGTATTAATGATTTTTAAACCTCATTTAAATTAGAAATCAAGTTAAATGTCTATTTACAAAGTAATTATGCATTTTGATCTTCTGTCTGAATGAGAAGTCAGTGATGTCGGTCGAAAGTCAGAGACAGTCAGAAAACAAGGTATTAGAACAAACTGTCTTGTTTTTAAACCTAGCAGACAGTAAATAACTGCAACTGGCATCTGGGTTTGTCTCACTTTGCCATAACATTTCTCTGTCTGTACTATCCATCCATCCATCCATCCATTATCTTTACCCGCTTATTCCATTTTGGGTCACGGGGGTCGCTGGTGCCCATGTCCAGCAATCGCTGTGCGAGGGGCGGGGTACACCCTGGATGGGTCGCAAGTCCATCACAGGGCCACATAGAGACAAACGAGACAAACAACCATTCACTTTCTCACTCACACCTAGGGACAATTTAGAGTTACCAATCAGCCTAACATGCACGTTTTTGGTCTGTGGGAGGAAACCGGAGTACCCGGAGAAAACCCACGCATGCACGGAGAGAACATGCAAACTCCACCCAGAAAGGCCCCTGGACCGGGGTTTGAACCAAGGACCTGCTCGCTGAGAGGCAGCAGCTCTACCAGTTGCGCCACCGTGCTGCCCTGTCTGTACTAATCATTCCTAAACATTCCTGCATCCTCTCTTGACTTTTAATAACCCTCTGACATCACTGAAACACCCCCCTGTTGGTTGTTTCAACCAATCAGGAAGTACTAAGTGACCGGAAGTGAGAACTCTTTAAAAGTCAACACTTCCTGGAACTAGTCAGTCTTTGACCGCAGTCTTTGACCGGAGTCTTCCCTAGAGTCTTCTGAGTCTAACTCAGTCTTTCATGGAGTCTTCTTGGAGTCTTCCACTTCTGAGTGGAATCTCTGTCTGAGTCACGGCACCTCGCTGTGAACTCACCCGGGCGTAATGCCTACAACTTCGAAGGAAGCTTGTTCTGTTTGACGGAGTAAACCACAAGACTTCTGACAATGACCAGCCGCTTTAACCGGAGACGCTGTAAAGGTAGCGTTGAAATGGACCCTGTACCGGAGTTGATTTATCTTCTACAAAGGTAACGAGTCGTCACGCACCGAGTGTACCGGGGGTTTGAGCTGGTGTTGAAAGAAGCGTGCTAATTCTGGTCAACAAAACATACATCTTTCCTTTATCCATCTCCTCTTAAACCTCTAAATCTCTCCTCTTGTAAATCTTTTCGCCCGTAAATCAATCTAGATGCCTTCAGAAATGTTCTGTTGTCTTGCTAGTAAAGCGTGCCAAGTTTTTATTAATCAGAACCAGATCAGCAAATCAAGTGTACATGTTTTGATGTTTAATTTTGATTCTGTTAAATAAATGACCGCATTTATTCTGATGGGTCAAAGAAAATGGCGTCTCATGTCACTGATTAAACAATCCTCACATTTATCTCGTCACATGGCATTAATTTAACTCAAAAAAGAAAGAATCCGTTGTAATTAAATAATTAATATTCTTCTGAATGAGTCACAGCGTTAAGAATGGTTAATTAGTAGTGAAGCGACAGTTAAGCTGTCTCCCACATTCACTACATTTGGTGGCCCGAACGGTTTCTAAAGAGATATAATAATGTGTGACACGAGATCTGTGTTATTGTAAAATAACGCTCATGTTGACATAAGAAGTCCAAGTTTTGACCTTGAACGGACATGATTTAAATTTAAAAAGATTTAAAGCTGAAATCATGGTCAATCTGTTTGTGTAACTAAACTGTAAGCAGTGAGAATGACGCATCCATTCTGTTTGAAACTGTAGCAGAAAGGGGGTTCTGCGTGTCTGACCCGGTTCTGTTTACTGGACTCGTTCGAGTTGTGTTTTTGAATGGTGGTACGTTTGTTTGAAGCTGAGCGCCGTCTCAGGAGCTGCTCCGATGCTGATTTTTTACGTTCACAGTAAAATTGTGCAATTTTGAAGTTTTAATGGGCGATAATTTGACCGGAATGTTGATGCTAACTGCTAGCTTAAAGCGAGTACACACGAGCTGTGATTGGTTGAGAACCGCTGTTTGGGTCGTTCTAATTCCCTGAGAAGCTGGTGACATATCCTTGTACGTCTACTCACTCTGATGTCAGTGCGTAAAGCCCACTCTGATGTTCACGTGTCTGTAAAGTCACGTGACCCCGGAAATGAAGCTCGTTTTAACTGAGTCCTCCTTTGTGTTTAAAAAAAGCTGAATAAAGTCCTGACACTTGTTCCTAAACTCATGAGTACACGCAGAAAAGGCGTGCTTGTTGAGAGACGCGACGTTTAAGCTTTAAATCCGTCCATAAATGCTGATTTGACCCATGTTCGACCGTTTGCTACATGTAGCTAACGGCTAACAACCGGATGTCAACAGGACGGTTCACAGGAAGTCGTCAGCGACTCCTACCGGTAAAAGTAAGCTTATACCGCCACCTGCTGTTGAAAAGGAGTATAACAGTTTTCCAGAAAGTAAGCTGTACACTCGCCTTTCATTTAAACATTTTTTTCCTCTGTTAATCAGAGCCTGGTTTCTGTGTACTGTTTAAATAGCAGATTCTGGTAAATTAAACTGCTTAAAGAGTGTTTAAAACTACAAGTTGCTGTCAGACTTTTTAGAAAAAGTACAGGTTTATTAATTTTAAGTGCATTTGAGTAAAATAAACACTGAAATGGCCTGGTTCTTGTACCTGTTAAAAATAAGCATATTAAGTAACACTGCCAGCAGGAGGCATTTACTTACAATATTTATGGGGTAAGGCCTGAACAGGGGCCCATTTATTGAAAAGTTGGCTTATAACAGTACTGTTGATGGAACCCAGAGCTAAAATAGTGTATAACACTCACTGCTCATTTAACTAAAATAGTTTACCTGTTAAAAACTTTAAGTTTGCAACTGTTTAACCAGATAGGTTTGCTGAACAGTGGATAACCATGGCAGATTTAACAGAAGCTGATGTTGGTCCATGTGATAAGAAGGACTGGCTGGAGACAGTCCTGACGCTGCTCACAGAATCCTTAGATACACATGGTGAACAGGTGGACCGCATGAACTCAACAGAGTTATTGGAGGAGCTGAAGGCCTATCTGCATGACCTTGACTTCTAATTAAGAAGCTATCCCAATGCTACTGTTGAGGATAAAATAGGTTTGATCCGGCTCACTTCAGCCAGGATGGTGTTGTCCTTTATAGAGCGTGAACTTGATGCCACAAGAAAGGATTACCGCCTGTTATGTGCTGCTCTTATGAAAGAGTATACCCCTTGCGCGGGACCTGGTGGATATCCAGCCGCCGACAAGGTCATGCAAGGTAAGAATGAGCACCCAAGGGCATATTATTCCAGAATTTTGCAGGCTTATTTTGGTTACAGGAACAAAACCGGCATGGAGGAGGAGGAAGCGTTTAAGTTCGTTTTCAGCAAAAATCTCCACTCTGACATAAGGATGTCAGTGCAGATGATGGCTAATTTCAAAGAGAAAACCATCAGTGAGATAAAAAATTGTGCTGTGAATGTCTTTGAGGCCCGTTCACATGCCAAAACACCCATTGAGGTGTTCCCAGGTGAGAGGATTCCTGTCCAGTCATTAGAATTGGAAGGGACGAGAGCTTCAGCTCCCCCTCCCAAGAAAGGCGAGAGGAAATGAGATTTCCCAGCAGCCAAACCACAACAGATGAGTGCCCCCTGGTCCAGGCAAGATCCTAAATGGTTTCCTAAGAAACCAGAGGATGAATGAATGTACCAGAAGGGGGGCGCACGCCCTAAGGGTAAAAAGTATGGCACCAAAGGTGACCAATACAACCAGGGATCCCACTGGGAACCCCAGAGGAGGGGACTTGCTCCCCCTCCACGTCGGCCTGAACAGCCTGAGACGAAAAAGAAACAGCAGCAGATCCAGAAAGAGAGCCCCAGACCTCTGAGCTCGGACGAGACAGAGAGTGTGCGTCGGTTCTTGGAATTGTTGAAAGGTGTTGCCACGGACGAGCAACCTAACGCGTTGTTTGGCAATATCATTGCTGATGAGTCAGAGAACACAAACAACACCGTTACTGCTGTCACAGACAGTCACCATGATGTTGTTGTTGTAAACTCTGACAGGCCCTCATCTGAAAAAGGGAGGGTACAATCACACGCCACCGACGGTGACCCGTCACAAACTGAAACCTCAGAAACAGCAACAGCTGTGCTAACGGTTCAGTTAAATCAGGGTGACACAAACAACAATGTTGCCGCTGTTCCGGACAGCCACTATGACCTTGTTGTTACAAACAATGAGAGCTCCTCAACACACAGTGAGCGGGTTATCTCATACATCAAGGAAGGAGGCCTGTCAAAAACCAAACTCTCAGGAGCAGCAGCGACTACACCAACGGTTCGGAAAAACTAGGATTACACTGGCAAAGGTAAACGTAAGAAGAAACGTTGCCCAAAACCTACAAGGTTCCTGTGTAACCTGATCAGAAAGGGGGTTGCTAAAAAAGCTTACCTGTCAATCACACTTGAGGGGGTCCTTACACATGAAGCCCTACTGGACAGTGGAGCCGACGTAACTATTATGTCAGCCAAACTGTTCGAGGAGCTCAGGACTGCCGTTAACGGTGTTCACAGGGAAATACCTCTCATAGAATGTGCTATAGGACTGCAGGGCCTCGCAGAGATGAGGACAACCCTAACAGCTATAGCTATGATTCACATGCAGGTTGGCAAGATGACACTATACCACCCGGTACATGTGTCTATGGTTGACTCATTACCATTTTTGATTGGCCAGGATTTTATAAATCGCCTTGACGCGATTATAGATTATGGTGAACAGACAATGTGGGCCAGAGTGAGCAAACCCCTGCCAATACTCATGCCTCCTGAGACAGTCACAGACTGCCCAACAGCAGGCACCGCAGAAGGCACCAAGGATCTCTCAGGGACAAGCTATTACCCTTAAACAGGCGTACTTTCAACCATCTCCTACGTTTTTCAAACTAGGACTTTCCATTGAGGCTGCAAGCCAAGTGAGCCTCAACTCCAAAACCACATCTGTTGCTGTGTGCAACACAGGCACAGAGGAGGTACTGATCCCGAGAAACACAAGGCTAGGCTTGTTGATCTCCACAGATTTTCATGATTTTGAACTTGGCATTCCATTTCTGGGAGGACTCCCAGACAACCTGGTATCGAGTCAAGAGACTGGTCCAGTTTGGTTCATGAAACCAACACAGGCCATAGCTCTCTTCTCAACGAATGATGTCGATTTAGGACCTTAAACCTATAGTGTCTTACCTATAGACAGGTCTGACGACACAGAAGGGGACTCACTGGAGTTCCCCAAACATCAAGAACCCTTAGCAATTGCTTCACAGATTGAACAGGTGGTCGCCCAAGCCAATGCCCTGATGACTGATGAAGAAAGGGACAAACTCCGCCAAGTTCTCATGAAATATGAGAAGTCATTCTCGACTGACTCAATGGATTGTGGGTTGACCTCGCTTCACACAGTGTGCATCCCAACTCCGCCAGACTCACCGCCTACATTTGTCAGACGATACAAGATTCCCCTGGCAACACATCAACCTGTCAAGGAAATCATTGATGACCTTTTAGATAAAGGCATAATCAGACATTGTAATAGCACCTACTCTGCGCCTTTATGGCCAGTTTTGAAACCAAATGGTATGTGGAAACTTACCATAGACTACAGAAAGCTAAACAAACAAGTTCCTTTATCTAGGTGGCCAATGACCCAGATCCAACAGGAACTGCCCAAGGTCACCGATGGTAAGTACTTTTCCACCCTCGACGTTGCCTCTGGTTTTTGGACCATTCCTGTGCACGCCGAGGACCAACAGAAACTAGCTTTCACTTTTGGTAGCCGACAATACACCTTCACCAGGTGCCCCATTGGCTACGCTAACTCACCAGCTGAGTTCAACATCTTTTTGAACAAAGCATGTCCAGATGCCCACAAACGTGGGACACTGATCTACGTGGACGATGTCCTTTTGAGGCAGCCAACACTGAACTTACACTTGGCTGAGATCGACCACGTTCTGAATCAACTGACTACTGCTGGTGCTAAAATCTCACTGTCAAAATGCCAGTGGTGCAGGACCAAGGTGGACTACGTTGGCCTACTAGTAGGTCCAGATGGAGTACAACCACAATTGACTCGCACCCAAGGCCTAGACAATCTCAAAGTCCCCACCAATCTCAGAGAACTACAAAGTTTTCTGGGCGTGTGTAACTACTCACGCCAATTTGTAGAGAACTATGCAGACCTTGCAAAACCACTGACTGAACTCTTAAAGAAAGACGTCCCATTTGTCTGGACTGATAACCAACAGTAGGCAATGAACGCTCTCAGGGACAGACTCAAGTCAGCCCCATGTCTAGTCTACCTAGACTACAACAAAGAGTTTCACCTGGAAGTGGGCTTCTCAGCTCACTGCATGAGTGCAGGTCTGTACCAGATGTACAACAAAGACAAGCGTGTGGTGGCCTACACTAGTAAGACAATGGCAGGCCCCGAATTAAAGTTCTCAGACTGTGAGAAAGCTCTACTGACCACTGTGTGGGCAGTTAAACACTTCTCCAGTTATAGCGGTGGATAAAAAAATCATTGTTAAAACACAACACCAGCCAGTGACTTTCCTGAATAGCCAACACATCAGAGATGGTGTGGTGACAAACTCACGGGTAGCCACGTGGCTCATGGTGCTTCAAAGTTTTGACCTAGACATCCGCTACGGACTGTAGTGAACTAAGCCTCCGGTCAAGACCTGCCTCTGAAGACCTTCATGGGACAGGAACTGTTATTTCATTGATTTGAATCCAGAAATACAAATTAGCTCATCCAGAGACTTTCTAATTGTATCCTGAACTAATCAATTGAAAGAACACTCTCTTTTTTATATTATCATTACTATTTTACAATGTCTTGATAATCAAAAGTGTGTTTAATTCTAACCATTTTAAATGTTGAAGTGAACCACTCATTTTAAATCAACTGTGAAACAGTATTAATGATTTTTAATCCTCATTCAAAGTAGAAATCAGGTTAAATGTCTATGCTACAAAGTAATTATGCATTTTTGATCTTCTGTCTGAAATGAGAAAGGTGTGATGTCGGTCAAAAGTCGGAGACAGTCGCAAACAAGTTTATTGGAACGAACTGTCATGTTTTTAAACCTCTCAGACAGAAACAAGAAGGCTGGCACCTGTAAGTCTGTCATTTCTCCAAAACATTTCTCTGTCTGTTCCTAAACATCTCCGCTGTTTTTCTGACTTGTAATGACCCTCTGACATCACTAAAACCACACCCCTGTTGGTTCTTTCAACCAATCAGGACTTCCCAAAAGTGACCCGAAGCAGAACTCTTTAAAAGTCGACACTTCCTAGTTCCAACAGAACAGAAGTTCCAAAAGTTCAGAACAGAAGTTCAGTTCTGGAGAAAGTTCTGAAGCTGGTTCTGATGGAGTTCGGCTGGAGTTCCTGTCGGAGCCACGACGCCTCGCTGTGGCTCCACCCGGCGAATGCCCTATAACTTCTGAGGAAGTTTGTTCTGTGGAACGGATTATCTCACGACTTTCGCCGAGTCGCAGCCGCCCTGAGGAGACGCTGAAAGGTAGCTTGCCAGGGACCTCTTGACCGCAGCTGATTCATCCTCTGCCAAGGTAAAGAGTCGTCACGAGCTTCACTACCAGTGTACCGCGGGCGAACTGCTCTTGAAAGGAGCGTGTTGTTCTGGTCTTCAGACATACATCCTCATCCATCTTTTCTCTCCATTTAAGCTCCTCCATTTCCCATCTTTAAACTTCTATCTTGCCAGTAATTAATCCAGATATCTTCAGAAATGTCTGTTGTTTTTATTAAGTAAAACGTGCCAAGTTTTATTAATCAGAGCCGATAGCATAATCAAGTGTACAATGTTTTGATGTTAAATTTTGATTCTGTTAATAAATGACCACATTCATTTTGATGGGTCAAAGAAAATTAACGTCTCATGTCACTGATTAGACCATCTCCAACACTGTCACATATCTGTCAAGTAGCTCGAAAAAGTGAGAACCCGTTATTAAATATTGATTGTAGTGGAGCTCTTAAGCTAACTGAAGCTAACCTAGCCCTATCTCACTACAGGACAAAACAAGAAGTCAGATTTGGGCACCGACCTGGCAGTCTACCAGGACTGTACACAAGATGTACCAGCCACCCATCTGCCAGCTGTGGAAAAACCTTCAGTAAGTGATGACCCAAATCACCACTACTTTGATGACAATATCTGCAAAGATATGACAACATTGTACGTGGATGGATGCTCATTCCACCACGAACAAACCTGCAAGTCAGGTGTTGGAGGGATCCTCCTCCAAGACCAAGAAGAGGTCACTTTTAGCTATAAATTAGGCTCTCAGACTTCTCGGTACGCTGAGATAGCAGGAATCCTAATAGCTCTCCAGATGGCAGTAGAACGCTCCATCCAAACGCTAGTCATCTGCACGGACTCTAATTACGCTCGACTTAGTTTCTTGTGTTATCTCGCTCTGTGGAAACAGAACGGCTTTCTCACAAGCAACAAGAAAGTGGTCAAACACAAAGAGCTTTTCATGGCATGTGATCACTTGGTGACATCACATGACCTAAAGGTCTACTGGAAAAAGGTTCCAGGACATTCTAAAGTCCTAGGCGATGACAAGCGGTATAATGACCTTGCAGACTTCCTAGCCAAAGACGGAGCCGTGGTCAGCCCTTTGTGGTCCTTTGACCCCTCCTGGCTGCTCGCAACTCTGTCAGTACAACCTACAGCCGAGGTAATGGCAGTCACATGTGCACAGGCTGCAGCCAAGCCAGCTGACAACACAGTCTCTGTACAACCCGTGCTGACTGACCCAGACATCATCCAACTTCAGAAGTTGGATCCTGCGATAAACTCGATGATGCTGTATTTGACTGACCCAGAGAAAAACACTTCGTCCGAAGCCGACCTGGATTCAAATCCAGACCTTGAAGTCCTCTTTCAGCTGCGCAAACAGCTAAAACTAATCAAGGGCATCCTAACTTTTGTTCATGGACCGACGTCCTCACCCGTGTTCGTGGTCCCCCATGACCACAGGGGGGTGATGTTAGTTCATGCGCATGACCTCCCGTCCGTAGGACACAAGGGAGATAACGCCACGCTGAAAGCATTAAAACAAGTTGCTTATTGGCCTGGAATGAAAAAGGATGTCAAAAACTACATAAAAGGGTGCCTGGTCTGTGGCCAGTTTCAGCCATTCAGACCACACCACAGAGCACCACTGCAAAGTAGAGGCATTGCATTCCCATGGTCTGACCTCCAGATCGACTGGGTTGGACCACTTACTAAGAGCACTAGAGGAAATAAATATTTCCTCACGGTAACTTTCGCATTTACCAAATGGGTAGAATGCCTACCAGCTCCTAACGACACAGCACAAACAACTGCTATGTTACTAATGAATCATGTATTTTCAAGGTTTGGACTTCCCCTCAGGGTGAACTCAGACCAAGGTACACACTTCACAGCTGAAGTGATGAAAGAACTGTGGAAGATGCTAGGCATCAAAGTCAACTTCCATGTTGGCAACCACCCACAGGCCTCAGGCCAAGTGGAGAGAGCAAACAGAACTGTGGTAAGTATTTTGAAGAAATACGTAGCCACAAACCACAAGGACTGGGACGTGAAACTCCCTCTGGTCCTCATGGCCATAAGGGCCACTCCACACACATCGACTGGCATCTCTCCCTTCGAGATGATGACGGGTCGACAAATGACTCTCCCTCTACACCTGTTGTACCAACCAGGCGATGCCACCATGGCAAGAGCCTACACTACACAACAATACGTGAATGATTTGGAGGAACACCTTAAAAACACCTTTGCGTTTGCCCAGAAAAACCTGGAAAAATCCACTGAAGGACGAAAGGCATACAATGACCAAAAGGCCTCTCACGAGGAACTCTAAGTGGGAGAAAGGGTCTGGTACTACACGTTCGCCCCCACAACCGGGAAAAGAGAGTCCGGGACCGGAACTCTCGCCCGCAAACTGATGCCCAGGTGGAATGGACCCCACCTGATAACAGACAAACTGTCTCCAGTTGTCTATCAGATCAAAATCAGCAAAGGCCAAAAAGAGCCAACTGTTAAATGGGTACATTGAAACCAGGTTAAACTACACAAAGCGTTCAATAACTCCACAGGAGACAAAGATCTCACAAACTCAGACTCAGCAAGAGTGAATTTTGTTTGTACTTTAGTTAGAGACTAAAAGGACTTTAACTATGCCAACATGCAGTTCATTTGTTAAACTTCAATCTTTGAGGAGTCAATGTAGATTAATGATACCTTAAGTACCATAAACTACATTGGTCTCACGACGCTCAAGCCAAACCTACTTGAACAATCCTATGGGGGGGGGGGGGGGGGGGGCTAGCTAATCCTTCAGTTGAGTCTCGCCATAGATTCCAAAAACATTTAGGGGGAAACCAAAAATCCAAACCTCAAGTCGTTCGTCTAAAGGGACAACAGACAATTGAACCAAACTATATTTTGCCATGTAAATCTAACTTAAACCAAGTTAGTAATGGAAAAATAGTTTGGACTGCCCTTCTATAGGTATAAATCCATATATATAATTTTTCAGCATGACCCACCCTTTAATTGGTAACTGTAGCTGATCTAAACCATGATAGCTTACACACCAGGTGCATTTATGTTAAGGTCTTATGTAAAATCCCACTCATAAACCCAACTAAAACCACATAAATGCATAACACATAGAACCAGAATGGCACCCACTGGGAACCACCAGCAGCAACCTTCGCTGAAGGGACCTACCACTCCAACGTGGGTCTCCAAACTTCATCCAGTGGTCGCCTCTGCAGTTCAATCGAGGGAACCCCTCTACATGCTGATCAATCAACACCTCCAATCGTTGTGGATTTACCGTTGTGGATTATATGACTTTTTCCAATGGATTACAGACTTTGTTTCCAAGGGGTTAAAGCATTAATACAATGGAATTACCAACAACATTATGGAATTACCAACAACATTATGGAATTACCAACAACATTGTGGAATTACCTAAACCGTTGTGGGATTACCTTCTTTGACTTTTGTTTTCCACTTGCTGTATTACATCAAGATCAAGGACATTCGGAGGCGTAAGTTCATGTTGGAATTCATCCCCATGGACAGGCGATGATTTCCAAAGGGGGGATTGTAGTGAACTAGGCCTCAGACCACAACCTGTCTCTGAAGACCTTCATGGGACAGGAACTGTTATTTCATTGATTTGAATCCAGAAATACAAATTAGCTCATCCAGAGACT
>NC_056504.1:23232689-23233771 GCF_014905685.2 Nematolebias whitei
TAATCGTTCCTAAACATTCCTGCATCCTCTCTTGACTTTTAATAACCCTCTGACATCACTGAAACACCCCCCTGTTGGTTGTTTCAACCAATCAGGAAGTACTATTGCCCCTTTTCCATTAGTACCGATACGGGCCGACTGGACCCTACTTGGCCCGGTTCTGAGGCTTTTCCATTAGTACCGGTATTTAGCACCTGTTACTATTTTCAGTACCCTTGGCTCTGTGGTTTTAACCCGAACGAAGAGGTACTAAAACGTGACGTCAAAACACTGTCGGTCACTGATTGGTCGGGGGAGGAGTTGGGGGCGGAGTGACTGGATCCTTCAGAAACTTTTCAAAACAATAATCCGCCATTTGCGATTTCTCGGACTGTAGCAGCTGCTGGACTTATTTTAAAGATTTTAAAAACAATACTGACAAAATTTTGGTCTAATGCTGATGTGCTGGCATTTTTTGTGCTTGGTGGCCGACAACATAATTCAGAGCAAGCTGGTGTACCCCAATCCTCCCTCCGGAGCCTCAGAGCGCCAGGCCGGGCAGGGCGTCATCTCCCCGGCTCCAAGTTCAGCTGGTCACCGCAGAAGATCCTTTGATGTGCCGACTCGGAGGCTCGGGTTCCGGATACCAGCCTTGTGTGCTCAGAGCTCTGCTGGTCACTGCGAAGCTGGAGATGGGGAATCGCAGATGGCCGTTGCCAGACCCCGGCCACTCGTAATCATGAAGGCTGAATCCCGATCCCACCCGGCAGTCAGGCGGACTGGACAGTCTGGGACGGACGGTTTTTAAAAAATTGCTGGAGCGATTAAATTTTTTTTTTTTTTTACACGTAAAATGTTTTTTAAAATCGCTTCCACCGTTCGTCGCAGACCCGACTCTGTCCGCCTGTTTGCGCGGGTCGGGCCTTCATGATTACGTGCGGCTGGGGTCTTGGAACAGCCTCTGCGAGTCACCAGCTGAGCTCGGAGCTGGGAAGATGAGCCTGCCCATCCTGTCTCCGGAGGAGAGGATCATGTGAGACCAGCAGAGCTGGTCATAAAAAAATTGTATATATATATATATATATATATATATATATATATAT
>NC_056504.1:23233871-23234134 GCF_014905685.2 Nematolebias whitei
AATAATAAAATAAATGGTGCCAGCTTCATCATGAAATCCTGTTTTCACTCTAATGACTGTTAACTCAGCTGAAAATCATAGAAAGAAACAAAACTATTGGATCTCAGGAATATTTCCCTCAAACATGTTTAAAGAAAAGAGACTACCTTCAGTTCAACTTTATTTTAACCCACAAATCACAAAAGAAGAACTTTAAAGCAAAGTTAAAAATAAAATGTAAATATGTGAACAAGAAAGAAAACCATCCGGCGTCTCGGGGGGGG
>NC_056504.1:23234234-23236686 GCF_014905685.2 Nematolebias whitei
ATGTACATACACACATACATGCATACATACATACACACAACTTCAAAATAACATAAATTCTCAACCTGTACTGAAAACAGTTTCTGCCTCTCAGCACCACCAGCTGGTGAGTGGTGGTGACGTCAATTTGAACCCCGCCCACTGGAACCGGTACTGAAAGCATAATGGAAACACAACCTGTACCGTACCGAGTAGAGTAGAGCCGTGCTGTACCGGTACTACAGGTACTAATGGAAAAGGGGCATATGTGACCGGAAGTGAGAACTTTTTAAAAGTCAACACTTCCTACAACTAGTCAGTCTTTGACCGCAGTCTTTGACCAGAGTCTTCCTAGAGTCTTCTGAGTCTAACACAGTCTTTTATGGAGTCTTCATGGAGTCTTCCACTTCTGAGTAGAATCTCTGTCTGAGTCACGGCGCCTCGCTGTGAACTTACCCGGGCGTAACGCCTACAACTTCGAAGGAAGCTTGTTCTGTTTGATGGAGTAAACCACACGACTTCTGACAATGACCAGCCGCTTTAACCGGAGACGCTGGAAAGGTAGCATTGAAATGGACCCTGTACCGGAGTTGATTTATCTTCTACAAAGGTAACGAGTTGTCATGCATCAAATGTACCGGGGGTTTGAGCTGGTGTTGAAAGAAGCGTGCTAATTCTGGTCAACAAAACATACATCTTCCCTTTATCCATCTCCTCTTAAACCTCTAAATCTCTCCTCTTGTAAATCTTGTCAAAATCGTGCCAAGTTTTTATTAATCAGAACCAGATCAGCAATGTAGTGTGCTAAAAGGCTCGATTAGCTTCAGAGCTCCACTACAGTCATATTTTAAATTAACAGGTTCTCACTTTTTCGAGCTACTTTAGATATATGTGACAGAGGTACTGTGCGTAGATGGTTTAATCAGTGACATGAGACGTTAATTTTCTTTGACCCATCAAAATAAATGTGGTCATTTATTAACAGAATCAAAATTTAACATCAAAACATTGTACACTTGATTAGACTGATCTGGTTCTGATGAATAAAACTTGGCACGTTTTACTTAATAAAAACAACAGACATTTCTGAAGATATCTGGATTAATTACTTGCAAGATAGAAGTTTAAAGATGGGAAATGAAGGAGTTTAAATGGAGAGAAAAGATGGATGAGGGAAAGTGTGTTGACTAAGAATGGCACCCTTCATCCGACCCCAGCTCAGCCCCGGTTCACTCGGTGCATGGCGACTCGTTACCTTTGCAGAAGATAGGTCAGCTCCGGTACGGAGTTCCATTTCAACGCTACCTTTCAGCGTCTCCGGTCAGGATGGCTGAGAATCGTCCGAAGTAGTGACGGTACTCCGTTCAACAAACACGCTCATCTCCCGGGTGGATACACAGCAAGCTGTGAGTCCGTCAGAGGTTCCACTCAGATGTGGAAGACTCCATAGTCCCAACTCGACTCAGAAGACTGAAGACTGAGAAGACTCAGAAAAGCCTCAGAAGAGACTCAGAAGAACTGAAAAGACTCAGAGGAACTGAGCAGACATAGAAAAGACTGCCAGTTCCAGGAAGTGTCGACTTTTAAAGATTTCCTGCTTCTGGTCACTTTTAGGAAATCCTGATTGGTTGAAGCAACCAACAGGGGTGTGGTTCTAGTGACGTCAAAGGGTTTTTTCAAGTCAAGAAAACAGCAGAAATGTTTAAGAACAGACAGAGAAATGTTTTGGCGAAGTGAGAAACACTGTAGGTGCCAGTTCTCTTGTTTACTGTCTGAGAGCTTTAAAAACACGACAGCTCGTTCCAACAACTTGTTTTTGACTGTCTCCGACTTTTGACCGACATCACTTTCTCATTTCAGACAGAAGATCAAAAAATGCATAATTACTTGGTAAAATATATATTTAACTTGATTTCTAATTTGAATGAAGATTAAAAAATCATTAATACGGTTTCACAGTTGATTTAAAATGAGTGGTTCACTTCAACATTTAAAAATGGTATTAACTAAACACACTTTTGATTATTAAGATATTGTAAAATAGTAATGATAATATAAAAAAGAGAGTGTTCTTTCAATTGATTAGTTCAGGATACAATTAGAAAGTCTCTAGATGAGCTAATTTGTATTTCTGGATTCAAATCAATGAAATAACAGTTCCTGTCCCATGAAGGTCTTCAGAGGCAGGTTTTGGTCGGAGTCCTAGTCCACTACAGCAAATCAAGTGTACATGTTTTGATGTTAAATTTTGATTCTGTTAAATAAATGAACGCATTTATTCTTTTTTATATTTTTATTTTTTTATTTTTTTTGTGATGGCCTCCCTTCTCTCCTTACAGCCATCCTCTCCACACCATTATTATGAAATATTTATTCCAGTGACTATCTAGTGTAGTTTTTTAATAGGATAGAAAGAAAGAAAAGACAAAGTAAGACTCCAAAATATAAGAAATATACACAAAGAGAGCACACG
>NC_056504.1:23236786-23239806 GCF_014905685.2 Nematolebias whitei
AAGCGGTAACTACATGACTCGGGTGGAAAATAAGATAGAACACAACAATTTGGAGGTCCCACCGAGATGTGAGAAATAAGTTACCGAGTCTTTCACACTGATAACGGCGCGCCATTCACAGAAGGTAAGCAGAGCCTGTTTATTATTACGAAATCTGTAAATTGGGCTTAAAATAGGCAAATTTTTGTTCAGTGTGTCTGACTCCAAAATAAATAGTTTTAAATAGAGAAGTTTATGTCGACTGTAAGAATAAAGATAAAGTAAATAAAACCAGTCCCAGGGAAAACACGCAATTGTCGAGCCAACCAGAGTCTGACGAGATTCTGGATCAGAGGGGGTGGGGTTGTAGGATAAAATCATTTATCCGCCGCTACCTCTGTAACTCTGAGACAAAGTTGAACTGTAAACTTGTTAGGGTGGTGTCTAACTTAAAACAGTGTTAATTTAAGCTTACTTAAAAATTGGAAGTTCATTAAGTGAGTATGGGACTTGGGTGAGACATTAATTAATTAAATACGACGCACGCACCGAATAGATTAAAATAAAATTAGAACTAATAATTAGATTTGTTGAATAAAATAACTTATGATCTGTGATGAGTAGAGAAGTCACGGGTTCACAAATATTGCTGTCTTCTAGGATATTAAAGGGGAAGTCAACACATTTTGTTTTAAAACAACAACAACAACATTTTTAAGGGTGACCATTGTGAATATTTCTGGCGTCTGTGACTTGCGTGAATGTTGAAATAAGTGGTCAGTATCTTGTTTGTTTATTTTGTGTTTGTGTCTTTGTCAAATATAAGACCACAGTATGAATGTGTAGAAAAAAAGAAGAAAAAAAAGTTCCAGAATTTTCCAGTGACAATAAAAAAGAGGTGTGTGTGTGTGTTTGGATTTCCTGAGAGAATGGACACTGAGGGGCAGCAGCGTCTCAGGTTACAAAAGTGTGAGCAGGAAAGTTTTAAACCAGTAAAGGAACAAGTTGAAATTGTGGGAAAAGATTAAAGAATGCTCGAGAGATGAGGATAAGTTTGACAAGAGAGAGAGGCAAACGCCTTGCAGGAAAGTAGATACAGAAAGTTAATGAGGGAGGTTATAAATGAAAGAAAAGAGTGAGGAAGTGGGTAGTTCAGTTCCCCATCCTTATAACCCAAGCGGCAATCAGTCAGCACATCCCCAACAGGAATGTACCCCATATATCACATACCAGATGGAAGGTTCCAGGTGGGGGAGGTTACTGACACCCCTTCGCAGCTGAGGGGGGGGAGTCACCCATTCCAGTTAAAACAAAACCCCTTGTGAATTTTTTCTTCTCTGCAGTGGGAGGATGAGTTTAATTAGGCCCACAAAACATAGAAGGTAGCATTTAACTGCATACAGCATCCATCTGAGTTTTTGATCAGGACTCTTGGGTGCCGGGGGCCGGATCAGATACAAATGTGTTCAGGTGGGCGCTGACGTTGGGTCTGTGAAACTGACAACAACAAAGAACTTTTCAGCCAAGTAACGTGACTTTTCAAAGATCTAACAGTCCAAGAGCAAACTGAACTAACTGTCCAGAGGGGGTCTTGGAGTTCGTACACAGCGAGAACAAAGTCAAGTCTTGCTGTATGCTGAGATATGAACTGCTGCACAAAGCTGAACTGGTCTCCAGACAGACGGTGCTGAGTCTGAAAGGCTGAAAGAAGAACTGGTGGTCACTCTGTCCAGGGTCACTAACATCAATTGCAGCCTGATGGAGGTGTCAACCCCACATTTGGTCTGTGAGGGTCATCTAGGCACTTTGGGGGTTGTGATCAAAAACTGCAGCTGGATTTGATAATAATCATTCACATAGACTCATTTTAAAACAGGTGACACAACATGACACAGACGTACGGAGGTGGGAGTGCTGGACGATTCGCTGCTCCAACTGCTCTGAGATGGAAATTGTTTTATTACCTCAAATGCTCCACACCCCTGAACAAAATATTGATTTTAACTTTCCGTTTATACAGGTCAGGAAGTCTCATTCAGGAGAAACCTGAGACCTGATTTGGATGAAGTTCACTAATGTTTTCTAAAATAACACTGGATGATTGTCTTTGCCTTGAAGGGGCTAATTTTGGTGGGTCTGGTTTGATACAAGAGATTAAATTTATTTAATTAACTTTTTGCTAATTTAAAGGAGAGCTTGGGTTGTAGTTGGGTAATTGTTTGCCAAACCGGGGTTGAATAACAATAGTGGGAAGTTTAAAACTACACCATATTTTTAGTTCTGTAACTAATACTCAATCTGAGTGTTAGTGGATTGCAGACGGTAATGCTTCAGATTTGAAACAATGCCGTTTCAAAAAGGGGGGAGGTGTGTAGGCAGCTCTGAGCAGGGAACAGTTCATAGATCATTACAAATTATACAAAAATAACTTCTTCTGAGGCTTTGAAAATGAGCAACATCCTATCAGAACCGAATTTATTGTTCCTGCATGAAGGCATAAACATGGCAGATGGTATGCAAACAACACAAGCACATGATTGTGTGCAAAAAGTGTACATGGAGGAACGCATTAGACCTGATTTACAGACTGAACTCATACCACATTCAAATGTACTTTACACAGATGGTTGCTGCTTCAGGTTTGAGGATGGGTTTTTGAGATCAGGATTTGCTGTGGTACAGCAGAATGGTGATGAGTACGAGGTACTGAGCTCAGGGCAGCTAGAAGGTCATCAGTCAGCTCAAAAAGCTGAAATTCAGGCAGTCGGTGTAGGCTTATGGTGTAGTTCATGTACAGTTATAACTCATTAAGGATTTAGCTGACAGTTTGAAGTGGCCAGCAAAAGTGGCGGTAGTGAAGTGTAAAGGTCATGATGTTACACAATCAGACACAGCGGAAGGAAACAGGCAAGCTGACAGGGCAGCCAAGAGTACAGATGGTGACAGTGGAAGAGGAATGTCAGAAAGTGAATCGATGGGATGAGAGGAATGTAGCAGAGGAAAAGACATTATGGTTTAACAGAGGAGGTCAGAAAAAAGGG
>NC_056504.1:23239906-23250396 GCF_014905685.2 Nematolebias whitei
TGAAAGAGTTGGGAGGCCCTCGTGAGGGGTCCTTTGTTGCTCAGCGGTGATGTAATTATAGGACCGCGGAGTTCTCTTCATGTGTGTAAGAGTCTCTGTTATCAGTATGTTTTAAACTTTCTAGGGACGTGTGTGCACTGAGGAGGCCTAAGTCAGTGTGTCCATCTTGTCGTTTTTCTTTGGGTGTATAAGTTCAGTTCAGGATTTTCAGGAAGAATGTGTGTCAGGCCACTTGTCCTGTCAAAGTGGGGGCTTTCATCAACCAGATCGATCCCAACGGGTTTGGCTTCTCTGCTGGCGTGAGGTTCTCTCAACCACCTGATAAGGTCCAGTCCACCTCGGTCCCTTCCTCTTGTGATGACATTCAGCAGCATCGAGTGTGTGGGGCCTCCCAGGTTCATCTCCCTCCTTTGGTTTTGTCACCTGTGAATGAAGCCTGATACAAAGGTGCTGAATTTTTCTGTATTCCTTCGTTTCTTCTCTCAGGTGAGAGCAGTTGCTGCACCCAGAGACTGTCTTCGTTTCACCCGCCATCTGTAACACAAAAATCTACAAAAATCTCCTACATTGTTGTCTAGGGGGTCTATCTTCAGATCTTTTCTAATTTTTCCTGTCTATTTTTTGTAGGTCATATGATGTTCTATGTTTTAGTCCAAATGCAGCCCTCTAAGGCATGTAACTGTATTTTTTGTCTCTTCCACTAAAGGGGTTTGTCAAAATAAATATTTCATTATTACTTCTACACTGTAATAGCTTTATAGAACAACATAAATCACATTTCATTTGTACTTTCATGTTTACAAACCTGAACCAAGAAAAAGGATATGTCAGATTCTCAAAAGTCCTTACTCTGGATCCTAGAACAAGCACAGTTATTTTCACAAGAGAACATAGAAATCAAAAGACATTATGTGTTATTACCACATGCAGTGAAAATGAGTAATCAGAATCAAAAAAGTTAAAGTTTTTAGTGGTGAATATTTGGCATGAGCGACGTTAGTTTTTAGTTAAGATAATAAATTTATTTGTCTTACCTCCTCCGGTCTGTAGGGAAAAATTATTAAACGCATGCGCAGAAAATATATTTTCTTTCAAAACAGTACAATACAACATCAAACATTGCGTTTTCTGATCGAGATAGAACAAATAAAAGGAAATCAAAATCAGTTATCCAGCTCTGCCGTAGCTCCTCTGGAGATCTGTTTAGGCAGAACAAATATGTGCTCATCATAAAAATGTGATTAAAACACTCTATACATGAAAACTCAATTAATTTCTTGATAGTCCAGTCAAGTAAAGTCAAGTCAAGTTAATATATCTAAAAACATAGATCCACCACATTTTCATTGTTCTCCTGGGTCTAAAAAAGGTAAAAAAAAAAAAAAAAAGGTCTACAAAGGGCTACAAAGGTCTCAGAAAAGGCTTCTCAGAAAAAGGGGCGTCCCCCTAAGAGAACTGTCCTGTACACATAAAAGTGAGATTCTTTGGTTATCAAAATCTCTAATTTACACAGGTGATGAAGCATCCTTCAATATTCTCAAAAAGCATCCTTAATGTTTTGTTGTGAAGTTGATAAAATTTGTATATTAGCATCTCTTTTTAATTTTCTAGCAAGGCAAATCTATAAAATCTGTACATCAATCACTATATACCTCCCCCATTTTTCTGAAACAGTACACCAGTGTGCCCTGTTTCAGAAACATCGAAGTAAAGTTTTACCGTTTTGGTTGTTGGTTAATAAGATTCCCGTTTTGTATTTGCCCAAAATACTGTTTATGTGTGAACCGAATCATCCCCAGTACATGATAATTTATTTATGTATTTATTTTCCAAATTAGCGCTCTATAGGAAATGTGAGATCAACCACAGTTCAGATTTTCCAGCTCATATTGCAGACCAACATTTGTTAACCAAAAATAATACAAACAACACTTTTTCATTCTTGTCCCTGAGTCCTTAGTCTAATCTGTAAAGACAAAGTGAACCCAATGGAAAAGCCAATAATTTGTTCAGGGGTAGCATTATTCATTTTTGATATAAGATTTTGTTCCTTTTTGAATCTGACTCCCAATTCTTATTTTATTTTGAAATTGACCCACTTCCTGTTTTACTTTGAAGAGGCTCCCACAGACTTGATTTCATTTCCTGTTTTGTGAAAAAGGAACGCCCTTTTTCACAGAACAAAGGATATGCAGGGCCCTCTCCTCGTGTGAGTGAGCTGAGAGATGAAGCAGCCAGCAGCAGCCAGCAGCAAAATGAAGCAGAGAGACGGACGTTTTCAGATTCCTCCTTAAACAAGGTTGTATTGTAGAGTTTAAAGGGATGCATCCAATTAATATGTTAAAATAATGACTGCATTTAACTAACCCACTGATTATGTTTGTGAATCTGTGACTACTTTATTGACTTCTGAGTTTCTTTACTTATTAAATATTCATAAATTTGAAGGTGCGTTTGTTGTATCTGATGTGCATGATTTGGCTGACCCCTGCAGGATTGAAGCGGTAACTACATGACTCGGGTGGAAAATAAGATAGAACACAACATTGTCTAAAAGTCATTGAACTAGGCCGGTGTCCCAAGTGACCACAATACTACTTTTCAAAATCAAAATTTTGCTGTAATGTTTGAAAAGTGTGTCTATGTGGGTGCATTTATGTCAGAGCAGCATGCAGCATCCTCTGGATCCGGAGTGAACGCACCACCGTACATCACATGCAAAAGTCGACACTCAAATCCAGACGTATAGTGACAGCCCGCTTCAGGTTCTCTCCAGTGTGACTTTGGAGATACTGCAAGTTCAGAGTTCAAGAGTTCATCATGATGTTAGTCCAGCTCCCCCCTCCTGGACAAAATTGCAGGTCCACAGCCATCAGTATTTTGTTTCAGTTCAAGTCCATGTGCTCCAAACTTAGATTTTGTTGTTGTTGTTTGGAAGCAGAACAGGATGTGGTCTCATAAAGTCACAAGTTCTTGTCAGCCTAGTTTTTCATCAACCCTGCACATGTGATACACTACTGGGCATTTCAGAACCAGTCCAAGATGTCAAACTGCAAATTGCATGTGGGTTTTCAGCAACCTATATGAACAATTGTGCATTATGTGTCATCAGAACATCCCTCCTGGTTCAAGAACTCACTCAGTTCAACTTTTTCTTAATTTAAGATTAGCTTAAAAATGAAGTAATCCAATTAAATCCTGATATTATTCTTAATTTATTTATTTATAGCTCTAAACCAAACAAAAAGTTGCCTCAGGGCACTTAACAGAAACAGTCTTAAATAGCAAAATCAATTACCCAAACAACAAATCCAATTGTAAAGTTCTCCATCTCAAGTTACACATAGGCAAATAAAGCTCAGATTGAGCTCTCCGATAGCCATTTCCATCTCTTGAAAATCCATCTGCCTCTACCTCCAGCGGTGTCATAACTGCACTCTGACCAACACAAGGGTCTCAAACAGCACCTCATAGTGAAAGCCAAAAAATACCATTAACACTAAACTCAGAATCTAAGGCAGAACTTCCTACATCACACATGTCAAACTCAAAGGTCGTGAGAGCTTAAACAGACTGAATTGTTATACAGTAAATGAAACGAGGACACAATCTATTAGTGTATTATCCATATTTAATACCTTAACAGTGCTAAGTCTGCTAAAATGTACATTGTTAGGTCTGCTTAAAATGAGCCGTCAACTCCTAATGTGGCTATCTTGGATTTAATTATATTATGTTAAATTTGCACCTAATTTATAGATTTAATAAGCCGTTAGTAGTTAATTTTTATTAAGTGTGGTTTGGTTTCAAAGGTCAGAGGTATTCTCTTGACATGAAGTGAATTTAAACAGTTTAAAGGGACATTTCAGAATTTTTTATAAATTAATTCAGTCAGTTAAAGGGGATTTCAGATATTTTATAAGTTGGGTTTTGGTACAAGATTATAAACGGTAGCTATCTTACCCGATGTAGATGGCTTATAAAATCAATGTCAATTTCTATTTTTCAACATCATGCAGTATTTTTTATCTAAATTCAGATAACTTCGCGAGTTCAGACGTTCGCGAGTGTGTGTGTTTTTATCATGTGTGCGTGTGGTCTCCCAGACGGAGAGCCGGCAACACCACAGATAAGAGCTCCCACACTGACCTTGTGGGAAAACTACAGTTCTCATGCTGTTGGCTCTGTGGAGGGAGCATTTCTACAACGCCTTGCCCAATGTCCGGCTTGACCACATCGCCAGCAGCGGTCATCCTGCGGTTGTTGTTTTTCGAGTGGTTCAGCGTATCTCGGTGGGCCACCAAATTGTGGGGTACGCCATGGTCTATGTAACCGATAGGAACCTCTGGTTCTGTTTTGTTGTGGTCCAAACCTTCCTCTGCGTCCTGAGTAAAATTGGGGTCTGTGTGGGTGTTCATTTGTGTAGGGAGTTTCTGTGCCTGCATTATCGAGCATGTGGAATGTGTCGGTGCTGGGCTTAGGTTGGCTGGGGTTATTTTTAGCTATTTTCTCTGCATCTTCTGCCCATTGCATCAGAGTGGACACATGACTCAAATGGTGTCCCCATTGAGTTTGTTGATTCCTATAAATATTTGGGTATCTTGGTCGACTCACATCTTTCTTTTAAGCTCCATGTGGAAAACTTGGTAAAGAAACTGAAAATTAAACTGGGTTTCTTTTTCAGAAACAGATCCTGTCTAACCCTGAATGCTAGAAAACGCCTTGTATCTGTGACTTTCCTTCCCTCAATTGATTTTGGTGATATTATTTACATGAACGCTCCTACAAGAACCCTGCAGATGTTGGATGCTGTCTATCATGGTGCACTAAGATTCATAACTGGCTGTGATTATCGTACCCACCACTGCACCCTGTATTCATTGGTTAACTGGACATCATTAACTTCACGCAGACTCTCTCACTGGTACATTTTCATCTTTAAATCACTTCTTGGTCTGCTGCCTTCATACATCTCCTCCTACATGTCTCTGCGTGAGTGCAGCTACGGAGTGCGCTCTAAGGACATTATTACCTGCAGTGTTCCCTCAGTGAGGACTGAACTAGGCAAAAGGGCCTTCTCCTACTCCGCTCCTGTTTTCTTGGAATATCTTACAAAAAGATTTGAAGCTCTCGACCTTGACCTCTCTAAGTGGCTTTAAGAATCTGTTGGACTCCTGGCAGGGTCCAATGCTGACATGTTCCTGTTTTTAGTTTTATACATTTGTCTTGGAATCTAGCTGTTTTTTTGGTTTTGTTACCTTTTTCCTTTTAGCCATCCTATTTGTTAAAAAAAAAAAAAAAAAAACTAGTATGAGTTTTTATAACTGCTTATTGTTGTTGCTGTTGTCCATTGTTGTCATCTTTCTTTGTTGAAATCAGGTCTCTCTTGTAAATGAGTCCTCGAGGCTCAATGGGATTTACCTGTATAAATAAAGGTTGATTGATTGACAAGTGTCCACTTCAATGCAATGTTTGTTAATACAATTGGTGATTTCCGGTCTAAAAGCCCGCAAAAGGCCATACTTAAGCTGTTGTTGATAAGCCGAGTCTGGGGTGTCGTCATAACCAATTCCACTGTGGATTTTAAATTTTGATTCATATCTCTGCCTCAGTTGTGCAACACCCTCTGCTGCCGTTTGTTTTACTTCAGATAGGAGACCATAGTCTGCCTGTCTCTTATCTTTTGTTTGTTCAGAGGGGACTATTTTGCTTAATATTCCTCCCATCATTATTAGTTATTTAAAATAAGGGAGAGAGAGAGAAAAAAATATATATACAGTATGGCTCTCCTTTATTAATATAGGGTTGTGGGTGGTATCAACAGAAAATGCCTCGAGGGCGCTCAAACACTAACCAAATGACCAGGCTTCTAGGTATCCAAGAAATCAGCAATGTTTACCCACAAGTCCTCCATGCATTCATAAATAAACACGCATGCGCACAGCAAACAAGAAAGTGATCGTATCAGAGCTCTACTAATTTTTTTTCTTTGTCCCTTAAGTACAACGCCAGTTTGAGTCTCACTCAAATATTTTTAAAAAGGATTTTGACCGAAGTCTCACCTTTTTCTTCAAGATATTGATTCAGAAAAGGTCTCACTTCTGCTTGTAATCGGTGAGAAATCTCACTTTTTTCACGTTACTCATGAAAAATCTCACTTTTTTCACGTTGCTTGTTTGTAAGTTTCTTAACCACCCTAGACTCTCACTTGCTGTTCATTTAACGCCTCACCAGATGTCCAAATAAGGTCTCGTTGCCCGTCTCACTATTTAAATCAGGTCTTGACTTGTCACACCTCACTTCTGTAGGTCTTAATTGTATGCGCAAACCGATCTCACTTCAAAACAAGTTGTTGGTTGGTGGTTTAAACAAACAATCTCACTTCCCTACTTTACTGGGTCTTGGCTTAAACTGTTTTTTCTTTTTCACTATTTAATCACTTTAACAGGGTCTCAGCATTCTGTTTGAGCAAACAACCTCACTGTTCAACTTTGCTTATATATATAAAAAAAAGGAAAAGTCTCATACTCGCCTTGTGTGAGAGATGTAGATGAACATATTCTGAGATATATTCATAAATTAAACGGATTCATTCATTTTTCTGGACTGAATAATGTCGTGCATTTAATTATTAAAAATGTAACGTGAGACGTTAATTTCCTTTGACCCATCAAAATGAACGTGGTCATTTATTTTCAGAATCAAAATTTAACATCAAACATTTACATTAATTTGGCAAAATTGAAAATAACAACAGGTTAATTAATCAGTTTACAACTAGAAGACCATACGGCGATGGTTGAAAACCTTGCTTCACAACAGACATTTCTAAAAATATCTGGAATGATTTCTAACAGATAGAAGAGTTTAAAGATGGAAAGATGAAGTTTAGAGGGAGGGAAATGGTGTGTGAGTGAAAGTGTTGAACAGAACGGCACCCTCCATTCGAACCCAGCTTTCCTCGGTACGCTCGGTAGTAAACTCGACTCATTACCTCTCTGACGATGAATCAGTGGAAACGGAGTTCCAGTTAACGCTACCGGTCCAGCGTCTCCGTAGGATGGCAGAGAACCGTCCGGAGTGGTGGCGGGACTTCATCAACAACAGTTCACCTCACCAGTGGACTCACATGAGTGGAGTCCTTCAGAAGTTCCACTCAGATGTGGAAGATTGCATAATTCCCACAAGACTCGGAAGAGCTCTGGATCATGTCTGGACTTCTGTTCTTCCCAGCACTTCTTCCGTTCGGTTCTGCTCCCAGAACTGAACTCGTCTGCACTCGACTGGAGCTGCAAACGACTGAAGCTGGTTTGAACTAGGAAGTACCGACATTTAAAAAGTTCTATTTCCGGTTCATTTGGGAGGTTCCTGATTGGTCAAATCAACCAAACAGAGGTGTGTTTTTGTGATGTAAGAGGTTATTAAAAGTCAAGGAAAAAGATTGAGTTGTTTAAGAACAGACAGAAGATTGCTATGAAGATTCCAGACTTCGTGGAGTCAATTCTCTAGTATCTTTCTGTAAAAGTTAAACATGACATTTATTTTCAGTAAACTTGCAGTTGACCGAAACTTGACCTTTGACCAACTTACACAACTTGCTCATTGAAGACAGAAAATCAAGAAATTGAATCATTACTCTGTAACACATTCTTAACTCGATTTCCACTTTGAATGAGGATAAAAAATCACTAATACTGTTTCACAGCGGATTTAAAAATGAGTAGTTCACTTCAACATTTGAAAATGGTTTGAACTAAACACAATTTGATTATCAAAACATTTGTAAAATAGTAATGATAATAGAAAAAGAGAGTGTTCTTTCAATTGATCAGTGTAGGACACTTAGAAAGTCTCTGGATGAACTTAATCTTGTGTTTCTGGACTCAAATCAATGAAATAACAGTTCTTGTCCCAGAAAGGCCCCCAAGGCCAGGATTTGACCTCAGGCTTAGTTCACTACAGAGATGTGGGCTGGAGCTTCGCCGGTCTGTCCCCGATGTCTCGAACTTGAACCTATCCCGCTGGCCTGTAACACAATCAGCGTCCGGGGCTTTTTGGGCGGCCTATTGCCGACCTTTCAGCGCATCCTGTCGAGTCCCACCGATGAACAGATTGCGGGGAGCTCCTGGCTGGCTCGCAAAGAATGTTAGGGATTTTTCCCTCGTATCACCTTTAAAGAATTCATACACAAGACAGAGTGTAAGAATTTTGATGAGCCCTCTGCAGAGGTGGGAGTTCGTGACCTGACCAAACGTCAAGGTGAAGTCCGCCGATCAAAAGACGCGGCACGAAAGAAGGAGGTCGTCTCCAGCGAAATATAAACACAAACACTAAGAAATGGCTCGTACCAAGCAGACCGCTCGTAAATCCACGGGAGGAAAGGCACCCAGGAAGCAGCTGGCGACTAAAGCGGCCAGGAAAAGTGCGCCATCTACTGGTGGGGTGAAGAAGCCTCATAGATACAGGCCTGGTACTGTTGCTCTGCGTGAGATCCGTCGGTACCAGAAATCCACCGAGCTGCTCATCAGGAAGCTGCCCTTTCAGCGCCTTGTCAGGGAAATAGCTCAAGACTTCAAGACAGATCTGCGTTTTCAGAGTGCAGCGATTGGTGCTCTCCAGGAAGCAAGCGAGGCATACCTGGTCGGACTGTTCGAGGACACCAACCTGTGCGCCATTCACGCAAAAAGAGTCACGATCATGCCCAAGGACATCCAGCTGGCCAGGCGAATTAGAGGAGAGCGTGCATAAATGCTCCGCTTTTTCTTTTTTAGTTGGGGAGGGTGGGTTGTTTGGGGAGGGGTGTTGATCAGGGCTTTGTAAATCTTATTACCAGCATGTGTGTGCCACATGATTTGTAGTTGAAAGCATGTTTTTGTACTTCACTTTTCATTTCCCTTGACCTGTTCCCAAACTCTTGTAGTCAGCGTAGACTAAAGTTTCCATGACTTCTCAGGTTTGCAAATATTAGTCTGTACTTTTTCCAATTCTGTATTGCATGCCATAGGACATTTGTGCTGTAAATAAACTTTCTGCTACCTCGAAGAAAAAAAAAAAAAAAAGGTGAAGTCCGCCGTTCGACGGGAGAGCTCGTGTTTTATTGTGAGGCAGGAGGATTGAGCAGCAGGCAAAATCAACAGATACAGATTTTCTCCGACGCAGCGGAGCCAGAAAAGATTACTAAACAGACAGCTTGATTACAAAACGGGATAGCCGGAGTAGCGAGGTCAGATCTGAATAACATCATGGTTGTTTAAAAACCCAAGGTCTTGGTCTCACTGCACATGAACACTTTAGAACAAGACAAATGGCTATTCTTTAGTTCACACGACTGGAGTTTAGTTAAATGATGAGGGGTCTAAAAACAGTTTTAAATGATAAAATTTACATTTTATCCAACAGTATACCTTTAATATCAGCAGTTTGTCTTATTGCTGCTGCTAAAGGTTCAATAAAAATAGCAAATAGCACAGGTGAAAGTGGACATCCCTGCCTGGTCCCCCTCTGTAAACAGAAGCTTGAAGATATTTGATTATTTGTCCTGACACATGCTCTTGGTGAGTTATATAATATTTTTAACCAATTAATGAAATGTTCCCCAAAACCAAATTTACCCAAGGTAGCAAATAAAATTCCCAGTTTACCCTATCAAATGCTTTTTCTGCGTCCAAAGACAAAATAGCTGTTTCAATATTTTTACTATATGAATACTCTATTAAATTATATAATCTGCGTGTGTTTGTGGTTGAGTGTCTTCCTTTTATGAATCCAGTTTGGTCAGGATGAATAATGTGAGGAATTATTTTCTCTAATCTTTTAGAGAGGACTTTACTAATTATTTTAACATCCACATTAATAAGAGAGATGGGGCGATAACTGGTAGGTAGTACTGGGTCTTTGCCTGGTTTTAATAGTAGACTAATGTTGGCTGAATTCATATGTGTTAGAAACCTGCCATTTTCTTCTGACTCATGTAGCATTCTTTGAAATATTGGTTCCAGGATTTTCCAGAACTCTTTATAAAATTCTGCTGGATATCCATCTGGGCCTGGAGATTTCTTATTAGGCATGTTTTTAATGGCTTCACGGAGCTCATCTGATGTTAATGGTGAGTCTAGTTCTGATGATTGACTACTGTCTAGTTTTGGAAGTATTACTCTCTCCAAGAATTGATTAATATCTTCATCTTTTGGATTTATTTGTGGAGTGTATAGAGTTTTATAAAAATCTCTAAAAACACTATTTACTTTTTCCTCGTCATAAGTTATGTTACCATTTGTGGCTTTAATACCATATATAGACGTTTTTTCTTTATTTAATTTGAGTTGATTAGCTAAAAAGCTACCTAATTTATTACTGTGTTCAAAATGTTCTAAGCGAAGTCTTTGTACCACGAATTTGTTTTTTTGTCAATACATTCATTTAGTTCTAATTTTATCTTGCGTACAAAAAAGGTTGAATCATGTCATCTGGACTTCGTTTTTTTTTTTGAA
>NC_056504.1:23250496-23261367 GCF_014905685.2 Nematolebias whitei
AAAAAAAAAAAAAAACGAAGTCCAGATGACATGATTCAACCTTTTTTGTTGTTATATACCTGGATGACTGAGAAAACAAACTTTGTGTTTTTATCTTGCGAAGTTTTTTCTGTGTTTCCTCTCCTTGTAAACTTTCAAATAATTTGATAGATTTCTCTAATTCCTGAATACGTTTATTTTCTTTTTTCTTTTTGTTTGTTGAGTAGGATATTATTTTCCCTCTCATAACTGTTATCCCAGCCTCCCAGAGTGTACAGGCTGATGTTCCTGGCAAGTCATTAAACTCTAAATACGATGTCCATTCATTTTTAAAGTATTGTATAAATTCTTCGTCCATAAGCAGTGAGGTATTTAATCTCCAGGTTATACTTTTGGGGATTTCTTTCTTATTATCTAAATTTAAAGTAACTGGTGCATGATCGCTGACAGCAATAGGGTGTATCTTAGTGTCTGAAATGTTGCTCAGCAATGAGTTGCTGATTATAAAATAATCCAAACGAGAGTAAGAGTGATGCACATGTGAAAAGAAAGAATACTCTTTACTATTAGGGTGAAGAGACCGCCATGTATCGCAGAGTCCATAATCACTCATCTACTGTTTAACTACATTTATGGATTGCCAACTGCGTTGAGCTCCTACTGCATTCAGTTTGTCTAATTTGTTATCTAGGCCAACGTTAAGATCACCTCCCAGTACCAGCGAGCAATCCATGTGATTTGATAGTAGAGTAGAGATCATGAAAAAAGCGGCATTGTCCACATTTGGCCCATATAAGCTAACAATACAATATTTTTGACTGAGTATGGATAATTTTAATATTATATATCTACCTTGCGGGTCCATAACTGTGTCTAATATTGTGAAGTTCACATTTTTATGTATTAATATTGCTACTCCTCTCTGTCTTGAGTTACAGCAGGCTGAGAATACATCAGGAAACTCAGGAGATTTTAGCTCATCCACAGTGGACGGTAATTTATGAATTTCTTGGAGTAATACAACATCTGTCTTTAATCTTTTAATCTAGTTAAATATTCTATTTTTTTATGTTGGCTACCGGCTCCATTAATATTCCATGTGACAAACCTTAAGATGCCCATACTTGTGCTTGTGAAAATATAATTAAACTACACCCATTATCAAAAACAGTAAAACACCCAGACAATAACATAATCCTTAATGATTGATTATTTATGATTTATAGATAAACTAAGTGCTGTTTTTGAAGGTAAATCATGGATGTATTCCTTTATGAGGTATTTGTATGTATGTATATGGATATATATATAAGCCTTTGTGCCTGTGTGCTAATAATTGTTGAGTCAGAAAAATAGAGACAAAAAAAGAAAGTGAAATGATAATAAACACGTAAAGATAAAAGAAAGAAGAAAAAATAAAAAAAGAACCCCCTTACCATATTAAGTGCCATGCCACCGTGTACCACCACCATCTGTGTAACCCACCAACCGAGCTGTGCTGAACAATTACATATATATCTGGTAAGTAATATGAATATATTATTGCTAATAAATTTTAAGTAAAATTAGCAACTGAAAATCATACTAACCTTATTTATATTATTAATAGAGCCAGGGAGTAACCTCTGGATCTCTAAACAGCTGACCATTGATGTAAAGTTTGTCAACAGCCACAGTAGCTCTTCTGCCCTCATTTATATTTTTCTTCCTAATCGAGAACAGGACGCGCCTTCTACTGAGAATTTCTGCAGCGAATTGGTCGTTCATGCTGAAGTTCGTGTCACGCAGTTCCCTACCTCGGCTTTTTACTTGTTCTTTCTGCTTATAATGCTCAAACTTAGCTACAATCGGCCGCGGCCGATTGCTCCCAGGCTTCTTACCTCCGAGGCGGTGGATTCGGTGAAAAGTGATGGAATTAACCGTGTCACTCGGCAACTTCAGCTGGTTCTGGATGAAGTCACGGACGGAGGCCTCAGGGACCTCGTCCGCTCGCTCCGGGATTCCCGAGAAGACAAGGTTATCCCGCATGCTCCGGGCTTGGATATCCAGGATCGATTCTTTTATTTTTTTTATTATCCCCGGATAGCAGCGTAATCTCCTCGGTGAGTTGTTTTACCATTCCTCTAAGCTCTTGATTTTCACTAGTAAGTAATGCTACCTGTTGTTGGCTGAATTCTAAAGACTCCCTGAGGCCTTGAAACTCTTTATGTAGCATCTCTACTAATGCTAGTCGGGCGTCCAAGCTAGTTAGCTTCTGGTCAATTGATTCTAACATCTCCTTTAAACCTGTATTATCAGGAGACGGTGCCGTAACGCTGTCTGAGCTTCCCTGTCGATGCCGCTTAGCAGTGGGGATGTTAGCTGAATTGCTAGCAGCACCGGAAGAATCTTTAGGTTTACCCATGACTAAGCTGTAAAAACACTCGTCAACAAATGATTCCAGGCTTTCCAAGGTCTCCTCGTCCAGTTTGTTTGATTGAATGAAAAAGTTAGTTAGTAATATTTAGGACTTTCTTAATGATCTTATATTTAATTAAACAGTTTTTATTTAAATAAATACGGACTTACCAAAGTTTTATCATAATACTCACGCACAGTTTCTTCCTAGTTCTCAGCAACAGCTCATTGCACCGTCCGTGGAATCACTCAAAAGCTCACGTGATTCGCAGCCAAGAATGAACGTGTTCTGCAGAACCAGCCCAGTGGTAACCTCGCCCCGCCGATACCGCGCACTGTTTCCTGACCGCACCAGCGTCAAACGCGCGCTCCCGTGGCAATCCTCGCTTAAGGCGTCGCATGAATGAGGGCGCGCACACACGACTCTTCAGGACACGTCGGCTCATACGTGCACCCACTCCCCGAGCATTTACACGGAGCAGCTGCACACAATGTGAGCACAACACAGATGAGCTGCGTTCCACAGCATCAGCAAACGCACAACGATTTGCATGCTCGGGGGTGCGCGTTTTTTCTTTCTCCTTTAGTGCGCACCAGCTCACATCAGCATGCATGTGAGTTCACAGCATCAATGCGCGCCCGCTTGATAACTTTATAATGAGTGGCAATGAGCGCGCGCTCCAGACGGATAGGTGAACTGTTTTCATCCGGGGATTCACGCTGCAGTATAGCTCAAACCCCAGTGCGGAGGAACTGTAATGACGTTTTCTGTCATTTCTAGAACAGATCTCGTCCCCTCTCGCAGAAGCTCAGGAGATTCTGATTTAAATGTAAATTCCAGAGTCTCAGAAGGAGAGGAAAACGCAGGGTTCCTCTCTCGTCACTCCCTGGTCCCAACGAACCGGAAAGATGAGATTTATTCTAGATTTGTCAATTTTGAACTGTGAGAAACAACATTCCATTAAAGCGCCCGAGCCGCTCTGCAGCCGCCGCACAGAGCAGGGAGGAGAATTCTACTTTATCTGGACATCTGCTGCTGCTGAGCAGTTTGTACAGACAAGTGGCAGTAGTGCAACTCACGTGAACCGGTTGAGGGATATCAGCTGTCTCCGTCAGCAGACCTATGTCACACATGTCAGACTTCACAGAGGCACACACATTTAACGAGCTGTGGGGGCGCCGTGGTTCTCCACACAGCAGCTCATTTAAATGTTTTTGTAGTGTCGCATGTTTTTTTTAATGTGATTCAACACTTTGCCTCTGAGCTGCGGAATCATCAGGGTTTTTGATTCACACAGACAGCAAGTGACTGTTGCATACATAACTGACAAGAGATGTATGCGCTCAACCCATGTGCCACATTGTGAGACAGATGCTGTGTGGAGCACACCCAATCTGCTCTCCATTGGAGTAGGGTACATCTCCTGTTTTCTGAGCAGGGGACGGATGTGATGTCCAAAGACGGTCCTTTGCGGCACGGGGACCTGGGACCTTCCACCCAGAGCTATGGCTCAGACACGGCAGAAATCCTGCGAGCGGCTGTGGATGTGTTACAACACGAGAGAACGCTCAATGTCAACTATAATTATCATGGAGCCATGGGACGATCCACCACTAGGGGTGGACGTGTTTGCTCACAGCCTGTGGTCGTAATGCTTCTTCACCTCCCTTTCTCCCTCTGATATCACGGTTTTCTGAACCAAGCTCAGGAGGAGGGACTGACAGCTCCTCTGTCCCAAGTGCGTGAACGCATCATGGTTCCCAGGCCTACGACACTTGTTATCAGGGCGCTCGTGGAACCTGCCGTGGAGGGAGGACGCTCTCCTCCAGGCGGGAGGAGCGATCAGGAGTTAATCAGAATAGGCCAGCACCTGTGGTCTGGCCGCTGTGCGGATCCTTTTGATGGACAGAGATCTGACGTTCAGCTCGTGTAAAACGTTCACTGCGGCCATCTCTTCCTGTCACGAAATTTTCGAGACAGAACAGCTTTAATCATCCGCTGATGAAACGTTTTGTAAAAGGTGTACAGAGAAGGCGTAGAGGCCACGTCATGTCCACTGGACGACATGCTGTCCTTTTCTGCAGCAGTCGATGGACAGAAATCTGGCGTTCAGCATGATTATCGTATGCTACAGCCATGTTTTCTTCTTGTCTCAAAGTTGTCGGAGACAGAACAACCTTTAATCATCCTCTGACAGAGCATTTTGACTCAGATTGAAATTGCAGCTGTGGGCCTGTTTGTAACACGAGAAAATGCTCAGTGTCAATTATGGTTTTCTCTGAGCCCGCGAGACGAACCACCGCTGGGGTTGGATACGTTTGCCCACAGCCCATGGCCCAAAATGTTTCTGTACGCGTTCTCCTCCACCTCCTCTGATTTTACGGTTTCTGAACCGAGTTCGGGAGGAGGGATTGACAGCTCTCCTGGTGGCCCCCGAACGCGTGAGCGCATCATGATTCCCAGTCCTGCAACGCCTGCTGTCGGGGCGTTCGTGGAAACTGCCGTAGAGGGAGGACACTCTCCTCCAGGCAGGAGGAGCGACCAGGAGTTACCCAGAAATAGGCCAGCACCTGTGGGTCTGGCCGCAGAACGGATCCGCTTAGAGAGGATGTGTCTCCCACAGGATGTAGTGCGCACAATTCAGGTTTCATGTGCTGCATCTACCACAGTGCTGTACACATCAAGCGGACAGCTTTTCAGCGCTGGTGTACAGAGAAGGGTGTAGAGGCCACCTCATGCCCACTAGGTGGCATGCTGTCCTTTCTACAACAGCTGATGAACAGAAATTTGGCGTCCAGCACGATTAAAACGTACGCTGCAGCCATCTCTTCCTGCCACGAAGGGTTCGGAGACAGAACAGTTTTTAATCATCCGCTGATGAAGCGTTTTCTAAAAGGTGTACAGAGACGCAGGCCTGTTTCACACCCACTTGTTCCACAGTGGGATTTAACGCTGGTCCTGCATGCCCTGATCAAAGCTCCATTTGAGCCTCTGGATCAGGTTCCACTTAAATTCTTGTCTCTTTAAACAGCCCTGCTGCTGGCTTTAACATCCGCTAAGAGAATGAGTGATTTATCTGCCCTCTCTGTCGCTCCGTCATGTCTCAGAATTCAGGCTGATGGCAGCTCAGCTGATTTAAGACCAAACCCAGCTTTTATGCCTAAAAACATCACAAGCTCTTGTAAATAAAGAGCGATATCGTTGGATGGACCGCATTTATTCTGATGGGTCAAAGAAAATGGCGTCTCATGTCACTGATTAAACAATCCTCACAGTTATCTCGTCACATGGCATTAATTTAACTCGAAAAAGAAAGAATCTGTTGTAATTAAACAATTAATATTCTTCTGACTGAGTCACAGTGTTAAGAATAGTTAATTAGTAGTGAAGCGACAGTTAAGCTGTCCCCCACATTCACTACACATGTTGACAGCATGACCTACAAAGGAAGTGATTGACAATAATGCATGACTAACAATGTCCACATTGTCTCTGGACAGCCCTGAATTGGCAGAGGTCCCCCCCCCCATCTGTGGGCTAAAACTAAGTATGATGTAGGATTAATGAAAGGCTAGGAGCCCATTGAAATCACACCTAAATCTTTTTACAGGCCTAAAATACCTCAGTATCCACTCAAACCTGAGGCAGAAAAGGGAATTACTCCTGTTTTCCACGCTTTGCTGGAAGCTGGAGTAATTATACCTTGCACATCTTCACCTGTCAGAACACCTATTTTTCCTATGAAGAAAATTAGGCCTCAACCACCAGAAGAATGGCGGTTTGTTCAAGATTTGAGAGCTGTGAACTCTGCAGTACAGGCTCGTGCACCCATTGTTCCAAACCCTTATGTGATTTTGTCACAAATCCCATGAGGCTCCACCCATTTTTCCATTATTGACCTGGCCACCGCCTTCTTTAGCGTGCTCGTGCATCCAGATAGCCAATTTTGGTTTGCATTTCAGTTTTTGGGAAAATCTTACACGTTCACACGCCTCTGTCAAGGTTACTGTGAGTCACCCACCATTTTCCATAAGCATTGAATGACAGCCTTGCTGGGTTTACACTTCCTGCGGATTGTGCATTATTAAAATATGTGAATGATCTGTTATTGGCCACGCCTTCTGAACAGTCCTGTAAGGATAACACTGTCCGCCTGCTTCAGTATTTGGTTGAGCAGGGACATAAAGCATCCTTGTCCTTGCTTAAGCTGCAGTTTGTGCAGACCACTGTTACACTTCTGGGTCATCAAATCTCTGCAGAGGGTAGGGAGATTGCAGATTCACGTGTTAAAGCCATGGTGAAACTGCCTCGTCCTGAGACAAAAACAGCTAATGTCCTTCCTAGGACTTTGTGGTTATTGTAGACATTTTATTCCAAATTATGCCGAGATGGAGTCTCTGCTGCGAACAATTTGTCATGAAAAAGACCTTCAAATGAGCTCACACGTGGCATGGACAGGTGAAGCACTGCAGGCTTTTGAAAAATTGAAAAAACAGCTACAACAAACACCTACACTTGGAATTCCAGATCCTTCATGACCCTTTATCCAGGCTGTGGATGAAAGGTGTGGTTGTATGACTTCTGTGTTGCTCCAAAAACATGGTGACAGATTGAAAGCAGTCCTCGCGAGTCGAGACATATATATATATATATATATATATATATATATATATATAAATATATATGATATAGAGACTTTTACACACACACGAAGAGACCTCTGCGGTTTAGAGCAACACACCGCTGAGCTACTAAGGACCCCTTGCAAAACAGGGCCTCCCAACTTGCTGTCATCCATCCATCTATTCATCCATCTGGTTTGATTCTTGTAATTGTTTGACTCATGTTTGTAACAATGAACCTGGTCCAACATCCTTGGAAAACTACCCTGATGTTTGGGTCCATAATTCTCTTGGCAACGGTCATCATTTTCTTGTGTGAACATTTTTGCATGTTCCCAAATGAAGGATCCTGTACATAGACAAAGGTCACCAGAAGGAGCCTTCCAAAAAATGCTTATCAGAAGTTAATCCTCAACTATGAGATCAACTCAACCACTGCATTTCAGTTCGACCTGTGTGATGTAATCGATTGTGGTGGTCGTGATCAATGGTATCGAAGCGCCGATCTATATTTGTGTTTAGATATTGCAATGAACGCAGATGGTTTACCTGATCACACCACTCGCATGCGTAGAACCCTCCACCAAGCAGGTCTGCAGTATCCAGGAACCCGTGAACCAGTCTGTTCCTGGTCCACAACCACTGCATACACAGGACGGTGGACACCCCCATGTTCTGGTTTGACTAAGGACACAAAAGCATGGTGGGACAAAATCAGGTTTCAAAGAGATTACAACCCAACAAAGAACCCAGTCACTCTCATTGAATAAGTTATCCGGCCCGCCACATTTTATCTCACAAACAAGGTCAACTTACTATACTTTCTTACCCCAGGCTTACGTAAAAGGCACAGATCCAAAGGGAATTATCACAATAAAATTTATTTCCCCACCTCAGTCTCAACCATCTGAAACATCCACATATACCTCACCCAATATTACAAATGCAGGAGATAACATACCAATTATGTCTGTAGATTACACCAAACTGTAACCTGAACAACTAATAGAACACGCTACTGGCCATGGGGATGATAACATGTGGCTCTCATGGCTAGTTGCAGCAGCAAGAGAAGCTCAGCTCAGCAACTGCATTGCTTGTGCTACAGCCCGACCGAAATTAGTCACTCAGCCCGCCCCATTGTTTCCTGAAGATACATGGGGTTGTAGTGAACTAGACCTCCGACCTCAACCTGTCTCTGAAGACCTTCAGGGGACAGGAATTGTTATTTCATTGATTTGAATCCAGAAATACAAATTATCTCATCAAGGGACTATTTAATTTTATCCTGAATTAATCAATTGAAAGAACACTCTTCTTTTTACATTATCATTACTATTTTAAAATATCTTGATAATCAAAAAGTGTGTTTAGTTCATACCATTTCTAAATATTGAAGTGAACTACTCATTTAAATCAACTGTGAAACAGTATTAATGATTTTAAACCTCATTAGATTTTTGATCATACAGTTAAATGCCTATTTACAAAGTAAGTGTGCATTTAGTCTTCTGTCTGAATGAGGAGTAGTAGTGATGTCGGTTGAAAGTCAGAGACAAACAGAGACGAGTTATTAAAACGAAGTGTCTTGTTTTTAAAACTCGCAGACAGTAAATAACTTCAACTGGCACCTGCTCTGTCTCACCTCGTCATGATATTTCTCTGTCTGTACTAACCGTTTTTAAAAACATTCCTGCTGTCTCTTGACTTCTAGTGACCCTCTGACATCACTAGAACCACCCCCCTGCTGGTTGTTTCAACCAATCAGGAAGTACCCCGTAACAGGAAGTGTATACCCCTTTAAAAGGAACACTTCGTGGAACTATTCGGTCAGTCCTGGAACTCAGTCAGAGTCTTAAGTCTTAGTCTTCACGAGTCTTAGTCTTTTCCAGTCTTGCTGGAACTTTCAGTCAGAGATGAGACTCAACTAAGTAGCGGATGGATGGGACCATGTCCAAAGGGTCCCTCCATTTCAGCGGAGTCACAGCTCGCATCGCTGTGCACTCAACCCGAGCAGTACATGCTCTCAACTTCGACTGAAGCTTACTCTGTTGATCAGAGTGTATGGAACTACTTCTAAAGATTCTCAGCCACCCTGACCGATGACGCTGAAAAGGTAGCTTGCCAATAGACCCCTGTTCCGGAGTTGAAGAATCCTCTGCTCAGGTAACAAGGCGTTCACGCCCTGAGTGTACCGGAGGGCTGAGATGAGGTTGGAGGAAGGGTGCAATGTTCTGGTTCAACACATAACTTTCATCCTTAAATCTAAACTTACTCCTTAAATCTATTTCTTCTCTCTTAAACTTGGCTATTCACTAGTAAAACAAACCAGATGCCTTCAGAGGTGAATCAGTCTCAATCAGTAATGTTCTGTTGTCTTGTTAGTAAAGCTTGCCATGTTTATTAATCAGAAACCGATCAGCAAATCAATTTGTACATGTTTGATGTTAAATTTTGATTCTGTTAAATAAATGACCGCATTTATTCTGATGGGTCAAAGATAATGGCGTCTCATGACACTGATTTAAACACTCCACTCACAGTTATCTTGGTCACATGACAGAAATTTAACTCGAAAAAGAAAATAATCCGTTGTAATTAAACAATTAATATTATTTGTACTTAAACTAGCTTTAAGAATGTAGATGAACATATATCTGTGATATATTATTCATAAATTAAACGGATTCTTTCATTTTTCTGGACTGAATAATATCGTGCATTGAATAATTAAATGTAACGTGAGACGTTAATTTTCTTTGACCCATCAAATGAATGCGGTCATTTATTAACAGAATCAAAGTTTAACATCAAACATTTACATTAATTTGGCAAATTGATTTCAACAACAACATAGCTTAGTTAGCAAGCTTTACAATTAGAAAACCATACGGCCATAGTTTCCCTTGCAACTTTAAACCAACAGACATTTCTGAAAATATCTGGATGAATTACTGGCAAGATAGAAGAGTTTAAAGATGGGAAATTGAGGGAGTTTAAAGAGAGAGAGAAGATGGATGAGGGAATATGTGTCTGTATAACCAGAACAACACGCTCCTTTGGACCCAGCTTATCCCACGGTACACTTCGCAGTTGAAGATCGACTCTTTACCTTGCAGACGATAGTTCGGCCTCGGTGTAGAGTTCTCATTCAACGCTTTCCAGCGTCTCCGTAAGGATAGCAGAGAACCGTTCGGAGTAGTGCCGGTACTTCGTTCAACAGCACGTTCACCTCCCGGGTGGGCTCACATGAGTTGTGAGTCCGTCAGAGTTCCACTCAGATGTGGAAGATTGCATAATTCCCACAAGACTCGGAAGAACTTCGGATCACGTCTGGAACCTCCTGTTCTCTCCAGCACTTTTCTGTTCGGTTCTGCCCTCCGAACCGAACTGCTCTCCCACCGCGCTAGTTGGAACTAGGAAGTGTCGACATTTAAAGAGTTCTGTTTCCGGTTCATTTGGGAAGTCTTGATTGGCTGAAAGAGCCAACAAGAGGTGTGTTTTTGTGACGTAAGAGGTCACTAGAAGTCAGAAAAACAGAAAAATGTTTTGGAACAGACAGAAAATGTTTTTGAGACAGACAAGAGAAATGTTTAGGCGAGTTGGGAGGAAACAGGTGCCAGCTTCTCTATTTATGTCTGAGAGGATTTAAAAACATGACAGTTCGTTCCAACAAACTTGTTTGTGTTTGTCTCCGACGTTTGACCGACATCACAACTAGCTCATTTCAGACATAAGATCAAGAAAATGAATAATTACTCTGTAACACATTTTAACTTGATTTCTACTTTGAATGAGGATTAAAAATCATTTATACTGTTTCATAGTTGATTTAAAATGAGTAGTTCACTTCAACATTTAAAATGGTTTGA
>NC_056504.1:23261467-23263234 GCF_014905685.2 Nematolebias whitei
TCAGTACCCGGATCCTTCTCCTACGTAGCCATGATGTTGTGATTGCTGCAGAATATGGTCTGACATTATCGTGTTGAAAAATGCAGGGTCTTCCCTGAAAGAGATGACGTCTAGATGGAAGCATATGTTGTTCTAGAACCTGAACATAGTTCTCTGCATTAATGGTGCCTTTCCAGACATGCAAGCTGGCCATGCCACACGTGCTCATGCAACCCCATACCATCAGTGATGCAGGCTTCTGAACGGAGCGTTGATAACAACTTGGGTTATCCTTGTCCTCTCTGGTCCGGATGACATGGTGTCCCAGTGTTCCATAAAGAACTTCAAATCGTGATTCATCTGACCACAGAACAGTCTTCCATTTTGCCACACTCCATTTTAAATTACCCCTGGCCCAGTGCAAACATCTGAGCTTGTAGAGCTTGCTTAGAAATGGCTTCTTCTTTACACTTTGATTTTGATAGCATTAATTTATTTGAAGAATTTCCTCAAACAGGGAGGATTGAAGTGGTAGACTTGTATGTCCAAAAAAGGTCATGCATGTAGCTGTTCCAGTAAGACCTTGTTTCCCATCCGAACTGTTTTAGCAACGAGTGCGGTTTGTGTTGGGCTGATCTAGGAAGAATTTGTTTTTCTCGTGTTTTCCTAAAATGGGAAAGGACTGATATGTGTTGTGCAGCCTTCTGACTTCTGACGTCAAATGAATGGTATAAATCAGGACAGAGCTGTTGTAGGGTTTCTGGGGTCTTGTCTTACATGTTGTGTTTTCCCTCATGTTTGCCTGTCACCCCTCAGCTTTTCTCCTCCTGTGTTCCAGCACTGTTGCACCTGTGTCTAATTCTAATCACCGCAGGTGTCACTCATTTCATCTTGTTTGTGTCTGTATATATTCAGCCTCTTGGTGTCTTGTCAGTGTCTCTGGATTGTCCTTGTTCTAAGGCTTCATGACCTGTCTCTCCTTGTGTCCTCCTTTAAAGTAAGTTAGCTGCCCCGTCAGCATTTTGTTTTGTTTATTTAATTAATAAACGATTTTACTTATTTACTGGAGCTTCATTCGTCTTCCTGCACTTTGGGTCCCACACACGGAGCCGATCATGACAGAATCCAGAGACCATACCAAACCCAGCAGGAAGATTGACATCTTTACATGGCTCGCCCGTGAGGCGGACAAAACTGCTCGGCGTGAGGAGGAGGAGAGGAAAAAGACTTTGTACCAAGGTACGCGCCTGGCTATTAAAACTGGGTCTTTTGCCTCACCACCTCGCCTTTCCTCACCTTCTCACAGAGCGACAGCTCCTCGCAACCCACCTCCTCCCCAACCACCTCCTGCTTTCCTGGAGCGGTCTTCAAAGGGAGTGGGGCAGTCTGCTTGGACTCATCGCAGGAGCAACGGGCGGCGGAACGGGCGGCGGAACCGAGCCGGCTCCACCGAACTCCAGCACGTCCCTCCTCAGACGCAATCCAGTCCATGCCGGTGTGTTTCCCTTCGTGGGGGGGAGGACGTCGCACCTGTCTCTGGGGGGGAGGACGCCGTACACCCCTGCGTGCCTGTCGCTTGGGGGGAGGAACCCTGCAGTTCCAGCGATCTCTGGGGGAGGATGATCGCTGTGGAGGATGTCATCTCCAGGTACACCAGGGCTGACAACGCTGACGGCTCGCATGAGAGGTGGGAGCAGTTCCGGCGGGCATGGATGGAGAGGCGCGTGCTGCGCTCACTCCTGCTGGTCTCCGCACCAGCCCAGGACCCGCTGGTCTCCGCACCAGCCC
>NC_056504.1:23263244-23263431 GCF_014905685.2 Nematolebias whitei
GCTGGTCTCCGCACCAGCCCAGGACCCGCTGGTCTCCGCACCAGCCCTGGACCCGCTGGTCTCCGCACCAGCCCCGGACTCGCTGGTCTCCAGTCTCCGCACCAGCCCTGGACTCACTGGTCTCCGCACCAGCCCTGGACTCGCTGGTTTCCGCACCAGCCCTGGACTCGCTGGTTTCCGCACCAGC
>NC_056504.1:23263441-23267354 GCF_014905685.2 Nematolebias whitei
TCGCTGGTTTCCGCACCAGCCCTGGACTCGCTGGTTTCCGCACCAGCACCAAGACTGGCTCCCGTGCCAGCACCAAGGCTGGCTCCCGTGCCAGCACCTGGACTGGTTCCCGTGCCAGCACCTGGACTGGTTCCCGTGCCAGCACCTGGGCTGGTTCCCGTGCCAGCACTGGAGGTCCTCGCCCATCCAGAGGTCCTCGCCCATCCAGAGGTCCTCGCCCATCCAGAGGTCCTCGCCCATCCAGATGTCCTCGCCCCTCCAGAGGTCCTCGTCCCTCCAGAGGTCCTCGTCCCTCCAGAGGTCCTCGTCCCTCCAGAGGTCCTCGCTCGTCCAGAGGTCCTCGTCCCTCCAGAGGGGTCGGCGCTCTCTGCATCTCCAGAGGGGTCGCCTCCATGGTCGTTGCATGCTGCAGTTCTCCAGAGCTCCAAGGTCCTACGTGATGGACGGCCTCCCGGCCGCCCCCCCGAACGTGGGTCCCGTGATGGACGGCCTCCTGGCCGCCCGCCCGACCTCTGGCCTGCTGATGGATGGTCATCAGGACGCCCCCCGGATCCTCTGTCTTGTTGTGGAAGGTCTCCTGACCGCTCACCTTGACCAAGGGGGGTTTCTGGTTTTCTGTGTCTTCCCAGGTTCCTACCTGTCGGCTTTTCTTTTGTTCCTTCTGTGCCCTACTTCTTTCCTTTGGTGCTCTACTTTGGGATTTCAGGGGCCATCCCTTGAGAGGGGGGTCCTGTAGGGTTTCTGGGGTCTTGTCTTACATGTTGTGTTTTCCCTCATGTTTGCCTGTCACCCCTCAGCTTTTTTCCTCCTGTGTTCCAGCACTGTTGCACCTGTGTCTAATTCTAATCACCGCAGGTGTCACTCATTTCACCTTGTTTGTGTCTGTATATATTCAGCCTCTTGGTGTCTTGTCAGTGTCTCTGGATTGTCCTTGTTCTAAGGCTTCATGACCTGTCTCTCCTTGTGTCCTCCTTTAAAGTAAGTTAGCTGCCCCGTCAGCATTTTGTTTTGTTTATTTAATTAATAAACGATTTTACTTATTTACTGGAGCTTCATTCGTCTTCCTGCACTTTGGGTCCCACACACGGAGCCGATCATGACAGCTGTGTTGAGAGAGGGTTTTTTTTCTTTTGAGGTCTCGAGGTTTATAGCTGTTTCGGCCTGAGTTTATGCTTCAAATAAACCCTGATTTTTGCTGTCATCACACGTTTCAAGATCTGTTTTATTTAATGAGTTTAAAACTATGTAGACTCACGCCACTACACTCACATAGACTCATGTTCGCGCTGCTGTTTGGCATATTGTTTTTATGCTACTAGTGCTTGGTGTATTTTTAGTTTATTTTTCTTAGTTCATATCTTAGATCTTATTACTATTTTTCTTTTACATTTTTACTTTTGATGGATGTAACTGGGACCCTGTGTACACACTTTTGTTCCATGACAAATAAAGAAATATATATGACAAATAAAGAAACTCTGACTCTGACTTTTGACTTTGAACTTTCTCGACTCGCCAAAAAAGAAAGAAAATACCAAGCATGCAATAAAAGTACCAAACAAATCACAAAAAAGTTAAAAACAAATACAGCATACAAGGTCCAAAAGAAATATAATGAACAACATGGTAGAATATAATGGTGCTAGTAGGATGAATCAGTACAAACAAGTACTTCACAGTAGGGTGACCAGACATCCCCGATTTCTGGAGAGAGACCCCAGTTTGGACGACCTGTTCCCGGCTAAAGCTGTCCCCAGAAATGTCCCTGATTTTAGTGTTTTATGAATGAAAACAAGTGTTTTGTGTAGACTGTTACTACGGTAGCTGGGTAAAAAGCACGAGTGAGTATGTTGCATGCAACAACAGCTATTACAGTAGCTGTTTGTGCACTACTGTTTGTGCACTACTGTTAACGTTACAGACAGAGAAGAAGAGCCGAGCTCACCGCCTTCATAAAAGAAGACAAGAAGCGCAGTGTGAGTTTGTCCCCACCGGCGGAGAGCTCTCCTATGATTTGGTATGTGTGAACCAATTTATTTAGTTTGAATTGGGCTGACACTTGTCGTGATAAATTTTTGGTTTGTGGTAAGAAATGTTTCTAGTGTTGTCCACTGTGCCCAGGTAAAACAAACAGGGCTGGGATGTGTTTAGTTTTACTAAAGATGACCCAAACCAAGCTTTATTAACAAACAGATGAACAAAAGGCAAGAAGAGAGCACAGGGAGTAACTGCAGCTCCAGTGAGAGAGAGATAAATCATACCAGGATGATGAACTGCTTTCAAGGCTCAGTTAAGCTGGTTTAGACTGACGTGTTAAACATTGCATGAGGGTGCATGTGCCAACAGGAACTGAGACGTCGTGGCGCACTACAGTGTCAACAAGGGTTCATCCAAAGTAATATGTTTTAGAATTGATTGGTGACCTTTAGTTTATATTTTCAGAGCTAATTGTGAGTTGTTTTGCTAATTTCTTATTGTGATTTGTAAACAGACTTCAGGTTGAGGTGTGTCTGTTCAGTTTGGACGTCTGAAAGTTCATCAGTGATGAAAACTGAATGAAGCAAGAACTGAGCTGAAAACCATGAGGGAGAGATCATCATCTGCTTAAAAGTGCATTTCTTCTGTTCTATGAGCTTGGAGCTACAAATAAATATAGTTTTTTTGTTTGTTTGTTTGTTTTTACTAAATATAGGTCTTTTGGCATTTCATCAGTGGAGGAAACTAATTAAAAAATAAGAGGCAGTTTTTTGAATGACAACATGAAAAAAGTGGAAGAGTAAAGAAAAAGAATAGGTAACATATCACTAAATTGTGTCTTATTTCTTATGTTTGAAGTATTTCACTTTACTTTTATCTGTGGAGAGTGGTGAGTCAGTGGTTAGAGAAGGTGGGCCTTGTGATCAGATGATCACCAGATCAACTCCCCGGACCGACAACATCAAAATCTGGGTGGGAAAAGTGAAACACCCACATCTGACTCCACCCTCATTTGCACCACTCTGGGCCCTTAACCCCCACCATATGCTCCCCCGGGCCTGCTAGTGTGGAATTTTATCAAACTTGTTGTTCAAAATAAAATTTAGAGACTAACTTTGTTTAAAAACATGTAGTAAAGTTTATTTTTTTCTTCTGCAGAAGGAAAAACGCATGGATACACACAGCTCATGAAGTTCTATGTCAGCTCAAAAAACATGAGCACTAAGCTTCATTTTATACTTTCACATGTCATAAAACATCCCTGGTCTCATAGGCAGCTGACAGGTTCCAGATGGTGGATTCTCGCCTTAAGGGCTAGAACAAACAATTCCTTGTCTGGGACCCCTGGTTGGGAGATTTATGTGTGAGCAGTATCTGGGAAACAAGATTCTGATGATTTCACACACAATGAGGCCCCCTTTAACTTCCTGTCCCATGGTGTGAAAAAAAAAAAAACAGATGTTTCAGTAGAACATGGCATACGGGTGGTCTGAAATAGATAAACATCACAACTTTAACTGAAATAATATGCATAAAACTTAACTAAAACAATACAATATACTTGAGTATATATTTTCCTCTGACAATTTCTCCCTTTTTGTTCTATTTGGAACAATAACAACTAAGAAAATTACACAAGGTATCAGATACAGATAGTATCAGACACTGATAAGGTGAAAACATCAGGACACAGGTGGCATACTGTGTATGTTTTATCATGTGACCGTCATAAACATCAGTTAGAAAATTGCATAGGCATATAAAGAGTATTCTTTCTTTTCACATGTGCATCACTCTTACTCTCGTCTGGATTATTTTATAATCAGCAACTCATTGCTGACCAACATTTCAGACATTAAGATACACCCTATTGCTGTCAGCGATCATGAACCAGTTACTTTAAATTTAGATAATAAGAAAGAAATCCCAAAAAGTA
>NC_056504.1:23267454-23284722 GCF_014905685.2 Nematolebias whitei
CGAGCAGCAGAGGGAAATCCAACAAGGGTCCAAAGGGAAACGAGGAAGGCTGGCAACTGGAGGCAAAGAGGTACGAGGGATACCTGACAGGCCGAGGGATCCAGGTCAGGTCACGAGGGAGTCCAAAAAGCACGAGGAACCAGGAAACTGGAAAAAAGAGCAAAGGTGAACAAATTCTTTTCACTAAGACATTTGCCTCACAACAGTACTATACCATAAGAGGTGATATGCTCCAGCGATGAGTCACACCGGACTGCAGCCTTAAGTAGATGGAGAGGCTCATCAGGCTGATGGCCGCCAGGTGTTGGTAATCAGCAGCCATCAGCAAGGCAGGCTGCAGGCAGTGGGACCCTTACAGTACCCCCCCCCTCAAGAATCGCCCCCTGGCGACCTGAGGCGCTTCTCGGGATGGTCTCTGTAGAACCTGGAAATGAGGCTAGGATCAAGGATGAAGGACCTGGGGATCCATGATCTCTCCTCAGATCATGAGATGATTCACCTCATACCTGCATACAGACAGAGACTGAAGCTCTCAAAACCTGTGGTGAGGACATCCGAAAAGTGGACCAGTGAAGCTGTGGAGGAGCTACGCACGTGTTTGGACACCACAGACTGGGACTTGTTCAGGGCTTCTACAGACAGTCTAGACGAATACACAAACACTGTGACGTCATATATACATTTCTGTGAGGACAGCATCATCCCATCACGCTCCAGAGTCATTTTCAGTAATGATAAACCCTGGTTCACATCCAAACTAAGACAGCTTCGTCAGCAGAAGGAGGCTGCTTTCAGAAAGGGGACAGAGACAACTACAGATGTGCGAAGTATGGATTTAGCAGGGAGGTGTCGAAGGCTAAATCCAGGTACAATGCACGGCTGCAACAACAGTTCTCTGCAAACGACTCTGCCTCTGTCTGGAGGGGGCTGAAAGAGATAACTAATTACAAGCCCAGAGCACCTCATTCTACAGACAATCTCAAACTGGCAAACGATCTGAACGACTTCTATTCACGCTTTGAAGTCATGGACTCACATTCCTCCATCCTCCTCACCAACCCCAGCTCAACTGGTTTAACCACTTGGGACTGCCCCCGACAACCCCCTGCTATCTCTGTACAAGAGGATGAAGTAAGGAGGCTTTTTAAAAGGCTGAATACACATAAGGCTGCAGGCCCAGACCTTGTGTCACCCTCCACGCTGAGACATTGTGCTGGAGAGTTGGCTCCGGTCTTCACAGGGATCTTCAACTCTTCTCTGGAGTCATGCCACGTCCCAGCCTGTTTCAAGTCCTCCATCATTGTCCCTGTCCCCAAGAAGCCACGTGTCACAGGACCAAATGACTACAGACCTGTAGTTCTCACATCTGTAGTCATGAAAACCTTTGAACGCTTGGTTTCATCTCATCTCAAGTCCATCACCAACCCCCTCCTGGACCCCCTGCAGTTTGCCTACAGGGCCAACAGGTCTGTAGATGACGCAATAAACCTGGCTCTTCACTTCATCCTGTAGCACCTGGACTCTCCAGGAACCTACGCCAGGATCCTGTTCGTGGACTTCAGCTCCGCATTTAACACCATCCTCCCTGCTCTGCTCTAAGACAAGCTCTCCCTGCTCCATGTACCTGACTCCACCTGCAGGTGGATCACAGACTTCCTGACAGACCGGAGTCAGTGCGTGCGGCTGGGGAGAGCTGTCTCGGACACTCGGACTATAAGCACAGGATCTCCACAGGGCTGTGTGCTTTCCCCCCTGCTTTTCTCCCTGTACACCAACTGCTGCACCTCCAGCCATGACTCTGTGAAACTTATTAAGTTTGCAGATGACACCACCCTCATCGGGCTCACCTCGGATGGTGATGAGTCTGCATACAGGAGGGAGGTGGACCGGCTGGTGACCTGGTGCAGCAGCAACAACCTGGAACTCAATGCCCGGAAGACAGTGGAGATGATTGTGGATTTCAGGAAAGCCACAGCCCCTCTGCCCCCCCTCACCTGTAATTATACCCCCATCACCACTGCAAACTCTTATCGGTTCCTCGGCACCACCATCACCCAGGACCTCAAGTGGGAGCCGACTATCGGCTCCCTCATCAAGAAGGCCCAGCAGAGACTGTACTTCCTGCGACAGCTGAAGAAGGCCAAGCTGCCGGCCAAGCTGATGGTGCAGTTCTACACGGCCATCATCGAGTCCATCCTCAGCTCCTCCATCACGGTGTGGTACGCCGGGGCCACTGCCAGGGACAGACTCAGACTGCAGCGCGTTGTGCGCTCAGCTGAGAAGGTGATCGGCTGCAGCCTTCCATCCCTCCACGACCTATACGTCTCCAGGACTGTGAGGCGAGCAGGTCGGATCACAGCTGACCCTGCTCACCCTGCATACGGACTGTTTGAACCACTCCCCTCAGGCAGGAGGCTTCGGTCCATTCGGACCAGAACCTCCCGCCATAAGAACAGTTTCTTCCCCTCTGCTGTTGGACTCCTGAACACTCATAATGCTACCTCATAATTTCTGCTTTGGTCACATTACATCTGTATTATAATTGAATACTCCATCTGTACTGTTTTCTAAGCTTCTTTTATTGTTTTCTATTGTATGGGTGTACATATGGTTATATGCTGGTGAAGATTCTCAGTCATCCAGGACATGATGAATTCAAAAAGTGTTCAATACAAAAACAACTGGACTTTATTTGTAACAGAAGACGCTTCGCTCCTCATCCGAGGAGCTTTCTCAATTCAAAGAGCAGAGAGTGAGAGATACAGGTTATAAGGCTGAGTGAGATAAGACACACACACACATAAGACACACACACACACATATATGTAGATTGGCAGTTCACACCTAAAACCTAAAACAGTAGGTCTTTGTTACTCTAATTCACAGACGAGGCCCCTCTGTTCCCATCAGGTGTGAAAACCGGCTGGGAATCTGTTTTAAAGTTGCATTATATGTTTTTGAAAGTGGGAATCTGAGGCCTCCTCCTCTGTTAAGAGACGGTTTTTCTCTTTTTACATAAATTGCTTCCTTCACCCCCCTCTCAAACCATCTGTGTTCTGGGTCCAAAATGTGCACATTTTGGTCCTCAAAAGAGTGTCCCTTATCTGTGAGATGGAGGTGAACAGCTGAGTCTTGTCCTGTGGAGCTGGCTCTCCTGTGTTGAGTCATGCGTCTGTGAAGAAGCTGTTTAGTTTCTCCAATGTAGAGGTCTGGACATTCCTCGCTGCACTGGACAGCATACACTACACCACTCTGTTTGTGTATGGGTGTCTTGTCCTTAGGGTGGACCAGCCTCTGTCTGAGAGTCCTGCTGGGTTTGAAATGTACTGGGAAGTTGTGTTTGTTGAAGATCCTTCTGAATTTCTCTGATACTCCAGCAACATAAGGGATGACAATGTTTTTACGTCTGTTGTTCTCCTTTTTCTGTTTATTGGTGTGTTTTGTAGATTTCCTCGCTGACTTGACAAAAGCCCAGTTAGGATATCCACATGTTTGAAGAGCTTCTTGAACGTGATTCAGTTCCTTTTCCTTCCCTTCTGTCCTTGTGGGGACGCATTCGGCCCGATGTTGTAAAGTTCTGATGACAGAGAGTTTGTGTTCCAGTGGATGGTGGGAGTCAAACAGAAGATACTGGTCTGTGTGGGTTGGTTTCCTGAACACTTCAATGTTGAGGCTGTCCTCTCTCTCCATCTGAACCAAACAGTCCAAAAAAGGCAAGTTGTTGTCGTTTGCATCCTCTCTGGTGAACTTGATGTTGTTATCGACCGAGTTAATGTGTCTGGTGAACGCTTCTATTTCCTTGGCTTGGATTTTGACCCAGGTGTCATCCACATAACGGAACCAATGGCTTGGCTTAGTTCCCTCATAGGAGTGTAGGGCTCTCTGTTCCACTTCCTCCATGTAGAGATTGGCAACAATGGGTGACACTGGAGATCCCATGGCACAGCCGTGCTTCTGTCTGTAAAAACTGTCATTGAACTTGAAATAAGTGGTGGAGAGGCAGAGGTCCAACAGGGTGCAGATCTGGTCCGGGGTGAAGTTGGTCCTGTTGATTAAGTCCTAGTCTTGTAGAAGTTGTTTATCTCACTCTCACTCACTCTATCTCACTCAGCCTTATAACCTGTATCTCTCACTCTCTGCTCTTTGAATTGAGAAAGCTCCTCGGATGAGGAGCGAAATGTCTTCTGTTACAAATAAAGTCCAGTTGTTTTTGTATTGAACGCTTTTTGAATACATATGGTTATGTTATGTTTTTAATTTTACTTCATTTGTGGGTGTACACAGGCTTATGTCTTATGTAATGTTCTCATTTTTACTTTATTTTTACTTTATTTTACTTTATTACTATTCACACCTTATGTCGAAGCAAATTCCTAGTTTGTGAACCTCGTTCATTGACATGGCGATAATAAACTAATTCTGATTCTGATTCTCAGGACCGTACCCCTCCCAATCGACCAGGTATTGGAACCCCCTACCCCTGCGTCGCACATCCAAGATGGAACGGACGGAGAACGCAGGGTGGTTGTCGATCAGGCGGGGCGGCGAAGGGAGGTCAGATGGAGGACACAAGGGAATGAGGGAGACAGGCTTAACCTGCGAGACATGAAAGGTTGGGTGTATTCGCATGGCCCTGGGAAGTTGGAGGCGGACCACAGAGGGATTAATGATGTGGGTGATGGGGAAGGGACCAATGAAGCGGGGGGCTAGTTTGTGAGGGGTGTCCCGCAGCTTGATGTCCTTGGTGGACAGCCAAACCTGCTGGCCGACCTGGTAGGCGGGCGTCTCCGAACGGTGGCGGTCAGCGAACCATTTTGCCTGGGCTGCGGTCCTAAGGAGGGCCGCCTTGGCCTGGCGCCAGATGCGATGGCAACGCCTAAAATGATGCTGGACGGATGGGACCGAACAGTCTGTCTCGGAATCTGGAAACAAGGGAGGATGGTAACCAAGGGAGGCCTCGAAAGGGGGCATGCCGGTGGTAGAGGAGCGGAGGGAGTTGTGGGCATACTCCACCCAAACCAAGTGCTGGCTCCAGGACGAAGGATTGGACTCGACCAGGCAACGCAGTGTGGACTCCAGCTCCTGATTGTAGCGCTCGGCCCGTCCGTTAGCCTGAGGATGGTAACCAGAGGTGAGGCTAACGGATGCCCCGAGCAACTTGCAAAAGGAGTGCCAGACCTGGGAAATGAACTGCGGGCCTCGGTCAGAGACTATGTCCGATGGAATCCCATGGAGCCTAAACACATGGAGGGTGAGCAAGTGGGCAGTTTCAAGGGCAGAGGGGAGCTTAGGGAGGGGGACAAAATGAGCGGCCTTAGAAAAGCGGTCGACCACCGTGAGGATGGTGGTGTTGCCGTCAGATGGGGGAAGACCAGTCACAAAATCAAGGGCGATGTGGGACCAAGGGCGACTAGGGGTCAGGAGGGGGAGCAGAGGGCCAGCCGGGGGTTGAGTACCTGACTTGTTCCTGGCGCAGACAGGGCAGGCAGAAACGAAATCCTTGATATCGTTGTTCATGGAGGGCCACCAGAAATGGGTTTTGGTGAGGGAGAGCATGCGGTTGACTCCGGGGTGGCAAGAAAGTTTATTAGAATGTAGCCATTGGAGCACCTAGGACCGCACGCTGGAGGGAATTGTTGGATTTCATATTTTTATACCTTTTTATATTTCCTATCAAGCATTCAAATGTCATGTTATACAAAGTGTGTGTGTGTCTTTCTTCCAGGGTTGCACTATATTTATAGAAAATGTTTGCTAATTCTAACTAGTTGACCTTTAAATATAATCTCATATTAGCTAAGGATAATTTTACAAGTTCACATTTGATATATTACAAGCAATCAAATCATGCCAGATAGCAGACTGATTAACATAAATAAAGCTAGAACACATTTCTTTAATTTAGACAATATAGTTTGACTAAATGAGATCCCTCAGGATCTCTCTCTTAATAATAACCATTAACATTTAATGATTGTTGAATACAGGGTCGGTTTAGCTGATAGGACACAGGGTTAATTGTCACAGTAAGCTACAACAGCAAAAGTATAAAAAGGATCAGGTAAGAACACGCAAACATGAGCTAGATAACAATTAATAGTTATTAATTATTCCTAGAAATAAACAACTTTAACTCAAATCATTTGGTATCACTAAGGTATAATCACGTTAAACAAACAGCTAAAATGAACAATTTCAGTGAGGCAAAACTTCTTATCTGAAATGTAGATATTAACGTCCTTGAGGGGGCGGGCTAGAGTCGTAACCCTAGCAAGAGAAGCTAAACCAATCAGAAAGCTAGCCTTCTCAAACTGTGATAAAAGGCCGGAAATGACACACGCCCACCGAGCATTTCCGGGAGGCGCACACCGAGACGGTTCGTTCTTTAATGCTCCAAAATATATGCATATATTTTAATAATGTAATTGTTTGTCTCTGAATATCTGTAACCCATGTTTTGTCAAATAAATCTTTTATACCGAGGGCGACGTCTCAGCTGTTTTGAACACGACGTGGTAGCCAGCCACGACAGAATGAAGAGGGTGCCGGGGGGACCACCACCTGGATCAGGTTCAGAGAGGAGGGCCTGTTGAACGGTGGCAGTGATGGGCCAAGAGAGAGAACCAACGATGCAAGAGGAAGGGATAATGGAGTTAGAAACCTCGGGCGAGTCAGGAGGAGCAAACTGCCTGGACAGGGCATCAGGCTTAATGTTCTTGGAGCCCGGGCGAAAGGTCAGAACAAAATTGAAGCGGTTAAAGAAAAGCGACCAACGGGCCTGACGGGGGGTCAGACGCTTGGCGTTCCGAAGGTAAATTAAGTTTTTGTGGTCCGTCCAAATCAAAAAAGGAGTCTCAGTGCCTTCTAGCCAGTGCCGCCATTCCTCAAGTGCGAGTTTGACCGCCAACAGCTTGCGGTTACCCACGTCGTAATTACGTTCCGCCTGAGAGAGACGACGAGAGAAGAAGGCGCAGGGATGGACCTTGTTGTCCAGAGGAGATCGCTGGGAAAGGACCGTCCCAACCCCAGTGTCGGAGGCGTCCACCTCCAAGATGAACTGGTGCGCGGGGTCAGGGTGGCAGAGGATGGGCGCCGAGCAAAAGAGGGACTTAAGTTTTGAGAAGGCGGCCTCAGCCTCTGGGGTCCAGTGAAAGGCTCGGGCGGTTGAAGTGAGCTGAGACAGGGGGGCGGCGACACGACTGTAATTCTTAATAAACCGCCTATAGAAATTTGCAAAACCCAAGAAGCGTTGTAACTGCTTCCTGGACTCGGGGGTCGGCCAGTCGACTACCGCCCTGGTCTTCTCAGGGTCAGTTCGGCAACGACCTCCCTCAAAAATAAAACCTAAAAATGAGACAGTGGAGGCGTTAAACTCACACTTCTCTGCTTTAACGAATAATTGGTTCTCCAACAGCCGCTGAAGAACTGTGCGAACGTGGGCCGTGTGTTGAGCGGGGTCGCGGGAATAAATAAGGATGTCATCTAGATAAACGAAAACAAAATTACCAATGAAGTCGCGCAGGACGTCATTAACGAGCACCTGAAAAACAGTGGGGGCATTGGTTAACCCAAAAGGCATAACTAAGTACTCGAAATGGCCCAAAGGAGTGCGAAAGGCTGTCTTCCACCTCGTCACCCTCTTTAATACGGACGAGGTGGTACGCGTTTCGAAGATCGAGTTTAGAAAAACAGGAAGCAGACTGTAACTGTTCCTGAAGAGAATCAATGAGAGGAAGAGGATATTTATTCTTAATGGTTATATTATTTAAGCCGCAATAGTCTATACATGGCCGGAGTGATTTATCTTTTTTGGAAACAAAGAAAAAACCAGCTCCCACAGGGGAGGTCGAGGGTCTAATAATGCCTGAGGCAAGAGATTCATTAATATCGTCGGACATAGACTCTCTCTTGGGACCAGAAAGGTTGTAGAGTCTACTTGACGGCAAGGGGGCGCCAGGTAATAAGTCAATCACGCAGTCATAGGGACGGTGAGGAGGAAGTGACAAGGCATGTTGCTTACTAAAGACGGCCGCCAGGTCGTGGTATTCAGCAGGGACCGAGGTAAGATCGATCTCCTCTAGAGGAGGCGTATCTCAAGGGAACTCTTTAACGGCGGAGCGCAGACAGTTGCTGAGGCACTTGTCGCTCCATTTATCAATACAGCCACGCTCCCAGTTAATAACTGGATTATGGTTACGAAGCCAGGGGAAACCTAAAATTACTTGGGGTGTACGAGAATTAAATATAAAGAAATCTGTCATTTCATGATGATTTCCCGAGATAATGACATGTAGCTCGGTGGTCTTTAAATTAATACGAGTCAATGTGTCTCCGGTTAAGCCGGCGACAGAAATTGACGGAATGTCGCGAGTGGGTAGAGAATACTCTTTAACTAAATCGGCGCTAATCAAATTTTGTTCAGCACCCGAATCGATGAGAGCAGAGAATGAGAAACGACGGTTCTGTGTCTGAATGACCATGGGAAGTAATAGTTTGAATGGGGAGGTTAACGCAGACGTTCCCACCAGTAACTCCCGCTTTACTGGTGGAAGTTCTCGTTTCCCCAAAACGGACAGTGGGGCAGAAAATGACCGGGATTACCACAATAAATGCAGAGACGGGCAGATACACGCCACTGTCTCTCTGCAGGAGTCAGCCGTGCGCGCCCCACCTGCATAGGCTCGGGGGAGCGATCCCATGAGGGAAAAGAAGATGATTGGCTGTGACCAGGAAGCAAGGAAGACTGGGAGTTGTAGTTCACAGGGGATTGTTTTGGCGAAACGAACTCATAGCGAGGGGTCGTAAACCCGGAAGTGGAAGGATTATGGGATACGTAGTGCTGAGGTGCAGGCTTGGGCTCACCTGGAGAAGTCGAAAACCCGGAAGTCGAGGGTCGATGGGAGTTGTAGTTTGCCTCTCTTCTTCTCTCCCGGAAACGGTCATCGATTGAGATGGCAAGGTCTATCAGTTTGTCGAAAGTCTCAGGTTCATCTCGCGTGGCCAGCTGGTCTTTGAGAAAATCAGACAGAGTGTTAAGGAAAATACCTTGGAGGGCGGGCTCGTCCCATCCTGTTTGAGCAGCAAGGATCCGAAACTCCAGAGCGAACTCCAAGGCATTACGACGGCCCTGTCGTAAATTCAACAACCGCTTGACGGCATTTGAAGCCTGCAGGGGACGGTCAAAAATCCTGCGAAACTCTCGAAGAAAAAGTTCATAGGAAGCAGGGGGGTTAACATGGCTCAAGAGGGACGAGTGAGCCCACCGGAGAGCGTTACCTTTGAGCTGGCTTACGAAGAAGGTGATTTTGGCCGTGTCCGACGAGAACTGGGAGGGAGCCCCCTCAAAGGCGAGTCGGCACTGGAGCAAGAAGCCGCCACATTGGTCAGGGTCTCCGGTGAAGAACTCAGATGGTTTAACGAATATTTGTTGGACAGGAGGAGTGGGACCAAGAGCCACGGGGGCTGGCGGAACGACTGGAACTGAGAAGGCAGAAGCTTGCAGCTGACGTTTAATGGAATAAATCATACTCCGAGCTCCTGAAGGTTGGACTGGACCGTTGTCTGGTGAGTCAGCACCTAATGAATAACTTTGTCCATCCTGTCGATCCGCTCCTCCGCGGGAACGGGGGGTGTCTGCTCGCTCTTGGTCTCATTCTGGGTCTGTTTTGGCTGGAGCATTTCTGTTAGGAGTGCGCGGGGAACCCAGATGATATGAGACCCAGAACGAGGCAGACACAGGGGAAATACAAAAGAACAGTGTTTATTATGTACATTGAATTTAAAGCGTCCACAAGCTGCTTCTCAGAGGCTCCTGGAAAGAGGGACGACAGGTTAATAGTTGTCCAAGAGGGAAGGCCAGAGTGGTTTGTTTAATGAGCGTTTGTCCTTACAGTCCAAAACCCGAGGAGGTGAGCTGGTCCTTCAGTCCAGGGAGAGCGAGCAGCAGAGGGAAATCCAACAAGGGTCCAAAGGGAAACGAGGAAAGCTGGCAACTGGAGGCAAAGAGGCACGAGGGATACCTGACAGGCCGAGGGATCCAGGTCAGGTCACGAGGGAGTCCAAAAAGCATGAGGAACCAAGAAACTGGAAAAAAGAGCAAAGGTGAACAAATTCTTTTCACCAAGACATTTGCCTCACAACAGTACTATACCATAAGAGGTGATATGCTCTATCGATGAGTCACACCGGACTGCAGCCTTAAGTAGATGGAGAGGCTCATCAGGCTGATGGCCGCCAGGTGTTGATAATCAGCGGCCATCAGCAAGGCAGGCTGCAGGCAGTGGGACCCTTACAGGTAGTTAGTTTAGTCACAGTTAAAATATTTAGTTCTGCTGATGGGGTTATTGATTCTACAGTGGTTAATATAATATTTGACCTAGAGGATGTTGGTTGTGTTTTAGTGCTAAGAGTCACTGTTGGCGTAGTTATTTTAAGCTCTGGTTCTTTTACTTTAGGAGTTGTTTCTTGGATCCATGCTACAGTATAGCCTGAATTTCTTTTATTTCTTAATTCAAGCCTTTTTGTACTGCACTTTGTTTGGTTTTATGTGTTTGAGCATGCAAATATTATTGTGGATGCTGGTAAGCTAACTGGTCTGTTATGGGATGTATTTGTTGTGTCATACTCAACTTGGGCTTGGTGACTTGTCCTTGTTACTGGCAGCTGCTTTGGCAAATGCTCTGGTGATTGGCCGATGTGTGATAGGCTGTTTTAGGTTATCTTCACCTCCTCCATCAAGTGCTTTCTCAGTGTCGATGCTTCTAGTGTCACCCAAAACAAAACAATCATCAGTCTTGACATTTTCTGCCTTTCCCTTAGCATCATGTTCAATATTTATCTTTGAAGCAACTGTTGTGGAATAATATTTTGTTCCTTTTTGAATCTGACTCCCAATTCTTATTTTATTTTGAAATTGACCCACTTCCTGTTTTACTTTGAAGAGGCTCCCACAGAATTGATTTCATTTCCTGTTCTGTGAAAAAGGAACGCCCTTTTTCACAGAACAAAGGATGTGCAGAGTTTCTCTCCTCGTAGTAGTGAGCAGACGGAGGAGAAGCGAGGAGAGCAGCCAGCGGCCAGTTTAGAGCAGAAAGACAACTTCAAGGTTGTATTGTACAGTTTAATGGATGCATCCAGTTTTTAATATGTTAAAATAACAACTGCATTTAACTAACCCACTGTTTATGCTTGTGAATCTGTGACTACTTTATTGACTTCTGAGTTTCTTTACTTATTAAATATTCATAAACTTGAAGGTGCGTTTGTCGTATCTGATGTGCATGATTTGGCTGACCCCTGCAGGATTGAAGCGGTAACTACAGACTCGGGTGGAAAATAAGATAAAACACAACACAACACTGCCCTGGTTTTCATCTGAGACTTTGTTGTAGTGATTGAGATGGAACCACGTTGAGCTTCCTTCAACCTGGATTGCTGTAGGCATGGCTCGGACCACCTTGTAGGGACCCTCACGTCTTGGCTCGTGCCACTTCCTCCGGAAGACTTTGATGTACACCCGATCTCCTGGGGTCACTGGCCTCTCAGCATCTGTACTGAAAACAAGGTCTCTTTTCTTTTCCTGTAAGTAGATGGCTTTGTGAATGCTTGTTAATTGCTTAATATACTGTTTCATTTCAAGTTGTAACTGCTCAAGCGGAGGTCCCTTATGGGGACCTCTGTTCTGAGGTGCCGGCATCCTCCTCCCTGTTAGCATTTCATGCAGTGATAAATGAGTAACTCTGTGCGTTTGCATGCAGTAGCTCATTAGTGCAAGCAGCAAGGCATCAACCCAGTTAAGGTTAGTAGTAGCACAAATCTTGTTAACTTTAGATTTCAGGCTTAAATTCAGTCTTTCAACCATGCCCTGACTCTGAGGGTGATAAACAGCCCCCAAACGCTGTTTGATTCTCAGCTTTTTCAAAATGCCTTTGTAGATCTTATGAACAAATGTAGGACCATTATCAGAACTTATTTCTGATGGTATCCCAAATCGTGGGATCACCTCTCTTACCAGAAATTTAACAACTGTTTCTGCACCTAGGTCCTTTGATGGAGTTGCTTCAACCCATCTACTGAAGCGGTCAATGACCACTAACATATAACGCTTGCCTTGTACTGACTTGATCATGTCAACAAAGTCAATGACCAGATGTTTAAAAGAACCTTTTGGAACTGGAATGTGTCCAATAGGCGTTTTTATGGTTTTCCTGACATTGTTTTGAGCACAAATCTCACACTGGCTCAACACTTCATCAACCAATGCTCTCAAATATGGTGACCAATAGCCTTGCTGATTCAATCTATTTACAACTTCACTTCGACCACAATGATCAACACCATGGGATTCTGATATCAACATTGTCAACAAAGACACAGGTGCAACAATTAGTCCATCATGTGATCTCCATAGGTTATTAGCATCTTTTGTTGCTCCTCTCTGGCACCAAACTTGTTGCTCACTCTGTGTTGCATTACTCTGGATGTGAATGATGTCTTCAGGTGTAATGTCAGGTTCTAACGATATTACAGGTGTCAGTATAGCCACTTCACATCTAGAGGCTGTTTTTGCTGCTTCGTCTGCTGCATTATTACCTCTAATGATATCATCATTACCCTTGCGGTGCACTGGGCACTTTATTATGGCTAACTTTAAAGGTAACATCATTGCAGAGATTAGTTCAGTTATTTGTTTTCTGTGTTGAATAGGGCTTCCATCTGTTTTCTTGAAGCCTCTTTGTTTCCATACGTTACCAAATAGATGGCAAACACCATGTGCATATGCAGAATTAGTGTAAATGTTGGCTGCTTTACCCTTGGCTAATTTACAAGCTTCTGTTAAGCGTTTCAGTTCAGCTAGTTGTGCAGAACAGGGCTGATCACACTTCTCTGCATTTGCTGTCTCAAATCTGTCATTTACTTTTGTTACTACAGCATAGGCTGCATGGTTTCCTATGTAGTCTCTGAAACATGATCCATCAACAAAATATGTGACGTCTGCTTCTTCTAATGGAGTAGATTCTAAGTCTGGCCTCAGTTTGGTGTATCTAGCGGCTTCAGCTACACAGTCATGTGGGTTTCCTTCAAAGCTAAAAGGAACTACATTTGCAGGATTTGTCATGAAACATCGCTTTATGGTCACATCAGGATAAGTTAACAATGGTGTGTATTGTAAGCTCCTTGCAGGTGTTAACACAAATTTTCCTTGATTTATTAGTTCAGTAATTTTGTGGTGTGTGTAAATTCCAACTGGATAACCCATTGTTATCACAGATGCTTTTTCATAGGCATAGTGTAATGCAGCTAGTCCTTGGTAGCAATCTGGCCAACCTTGGACAACATTATCAAGCTTTGTGCTGTAATATGCGATCGGCTGTTTTCGACGTCCAAAACAAGTTTCTTGCATCAACACTGCTGATGCATACATGTTTTGTCGGTTTGCAACATACAGAAAAAATGGTTTTGTATAATCTGGTGTTGCTAAACATGGTGCAACTTGCATGCCATGTTTGATTGTTTCAAAAGCTACTTTAGCTTTGTTTGTCCACATTAAGGATGTTTTTGGAGATTGATTCCCTGTTTGTTTTATTAATTCTCTGAGTGGTGCTGTTTTTTCTGCATAATTCTCTATCCACTAAGAGCTGAATCCAGTCATTCCTAAGAATGTCAACATTAGACTAACAGTTTGAGGTTGAGGGGTTTTGCTCACTCCCTCCAGATGTTCTGGAGAGATAGAGACAGTTCCATGAGAGATTAGCCTTCCAAGATATTCGACTTGTGATTTACAAAACTGTAGTTTTGTTTAAGATGCTTTGTGTCCTCCCTGAGCTAGCTTCTGGAGGACTTTAATGGTGTCTTGATAACAATCCTGGATTGTTGGTGAACAGATCAAAATATCATCAACATATTGACACAAAGTACTATTGATTTGAATGTCTTCAAGGTTTTGCTTTAATATTTGATTAAACACATGTGGAGTGTGTTTGAACCCTTGTGGAAGTGGTGTGTAGGAATACTGCTTACCTCGATATGTGAATGCAAACAGATCTTGTGATTCTTCAGACAATGGGATGCTGAAAAATGCTGGACACAGATCGATAACTGTAAAATACTTGGCTTCTGAAGGGATGTTTGTCAGAAGTGTGTGTGGGTTTGGAACTTCTGCTGCCCAATCAGAGATAATGTAATTTATAGCTCTTAAATCATGTACCAGCCGGTACTTAGACTTGTCTGCTTTTAGCACTGGTAGTATAGGAGTATTGCATGGACTACATGTTTCTTTTAGCACTCCTGCTTTTAGCAATACATTTATTGTTGAGCTTACTCCTTCCTCTGCTTCTGGTTTCATTGGATATTGAAATCGATAAGGTAATTTCACGTTTGGTTTTAATTGAATTTGTACAGGGTTTGCTGATTTGACCAAACTTACATCTGTGTCATGTTTTGACCACAACTGGTCTGGGACGTGTTTTAGCATTTCCATTTTTAATTCATCCAGACCTAGCTCAGGCTCTGGAGTGTGTTGGATTTGTTTTTTCCTTGGAACAGTTATTACCCGTGGTTTTGCTATCATATAAGTACCACAAAGGATTTTGATCATGCCTGCCTCATCTGCAGTAAATATTAAATGGTTGTCTGTTGCTTTCCACTCAGCTTGGGATGTTGCTAGCATCATTGGTCCTAGGTCTTTTGACTCAAAGCCTTCATTTACCATTAGGGTTATGCGAGGTGCAGATTCTGGAATGTTGTACCATTTTGTGATGAATGAATTGGTTTGAACGTTTACTGCTGCACCTTGTTGCCCTATGACAATGTTTTGTGTTATCAGTTCAACATTTAGGTTTTTGTTGTTTTGTCCCATTCTTCTTCAAATAAGCCCCTTATCCACGGGTCTTTTTGGTACTCCTATGTAACTAGTTGTGGCCGATTGCGGTTTTTATCAACAATGCCTCTAGTGGTGGAACCCACCCCATTTTTGGGACCTAAATCACTGAGGTCCCAGGTCTGGTTCTTTTAGGGTCTAGTTGTGACATCAGTGCACTGTAGGTCACTGATTGGTCAGGGGGCGTATTCATTGGTGGAGGGCGAAGATTCAGTCTTCCACCGGAAATCACAATCCACCATTTTCTTTTTCACCCGCATAACAGACAACAAGAAATCGGAGGAGCTTATTTTGGAATATTTTATAAGGTAAAACAAATAATCATGGCACAACCGTGGTCGAATGCTGAAGTTCAGGCATTTCTCTGTTTGCTGGCCAATGAACAAGTGCAGCGCGAGCTAGATGGAACCAAACGAAATGAAAAGATTTTTCAAGAGGTGTCTGCGCAGATGGCAGTGCAGGGCTTCCATCGCACACCAAAACAACGAGGAAAGCTTAAAAAACTAATAGTTGATGGTGAGTGTATTTTATTTACTTTAAGCATATTTCCTTTTCCTCATGCAACCGTTTCTTTGCGTTTTCTGAAAGTACTCTGAACAAACGAGGCTGACTCGGTTACGTCATCATTAGTTAGCATCATTGCTAACTGTACTCTGTTGCTGTTTTTCCACTCTTATTTTGATGCAGAAAGTCCCACTGAACATGAAGGTTCGCCAGATTCTGCTTTTGACTGTCCAATCCTCCCCGCTTCTGACCCTTCCCGACCACACCAGCTCCGAGTACATCTACACCACCGAGTACATCTACACCACCGAGTACATCTACACCACCGGGCACATCCACGCCACCGAGCACATCCACGCCACCGGGCAACACGCAGCAGAGCGGCACCCGTTAGTAGGTAAGAAGAAGCAACAATCGTGTTTAACATCACATTGATCATGTCGATATGAATGTTGTTTTGTTTTTGTTGTAAAACACCTTGCATGTATTCAAACTACTTGTTTATTCAGTTGTAATGGATAAATGTTAAATTTAGTTATTCATTTATTACTTAAACTTTCATTTATGAAGTTTATTATTGAAATTATACAGGGTGTAGTGATTTTTGTTCAGATTAACGATGCTCTGTTCTTTTTCTAAATTAGCACAAACCGTTGTAAATGACTACATGTAGTTTATTTATGCCCACCTGCTTACTATCATTAAAGTACTAGACTGCTTTATGAACAGAATCATTTCTGATCTTGTAAACAAACACCTTTTGAAATTAGCAGGAACTTTAATGTAAATAATTTATTTAAAAACTCTACCTGTACTTCATCATCTAACAGCCATTTTCTTGTGTGTTATTCCTAGGCAATAGAAAGCGCAGATCGACAAGTGCAGCAGAGAGCTTTGTTTCTGCACATACAGAACAAGAGGAGATGAACCGGAAGCAGAGAGAGGAACACTTCCATTTTATTTGTGAGGATGCCAAAAAAGCAAGGCAAGAAGAAGCTGCAGCAGCGAGGAAGCAGGAGAAGGCAATTAGGAGGGAGGAGATGGCCTTGAGGAGAGAGGAAGCAGATGTTCGCAGAGAGGAAGCAGCACAGCGAAGGCAGGAGGCTGAACAGAGTGCTGCTTTCAGTCAGGCACTCCTTGGGGTGCTGGAATCCATTGCCCGTTCCATGGCAAACAGACATGTTTAAAAATATTTAGAGTAGATCATAGTTGATCTATAGAAATGTAGATCCTGCAAGGTAAGCCCACAAATGCATATTGCATAAATATGCATGTTGCATATATAATTAGTGTATAATTGTTTTTTTTTTGTACAGGTCTTTATTTCTAATAAAAGAAACATTTTCAAGTCTTGAGCTTCCATCTGATCATCAAAAGTGAAGTGCTTACAGTGTTTTTTTACGTCAATAGTGTAGGATAAGTGAAGTAATTGTTTTTTAACCTGTAACAATGCTGGTGAAGATTCTCAGTTATCCTTGACACGGCAAATCCCCCCCAAAAAATATAAAAACAAAACCACAGGACTTTTTTTAAAACTGAAGACGTTTCGCTAATCATCCGAGGAGCACTCACAATTCAATGAAAAAAGGAATCTGGGATTAAAGTTATAAAGCTGTGGTGTTCTGTAAGCTTGCTGGAGGTTTTCAGTCATTGCATGTCAAACACCTCGGCCATGATGTCCATCTTGTGGATCCAGCAGCTTCTGTGTCTTTTTCGCCCAAGGTCAAAAAATCTCTCCACGACTTTCACTGTGGTACAAAGGAGCACTAACTTAATATTACTTAACAGCACTTCAATCATGAAGATAATTTGCGACAGCTTAATTTAAAGAGCTGCGTGGTAAGCATAAACTCTGAAAGAGTTGTTAAATATCAAATCAAATGTAG
>NC_056504.1:23284822-23292694 GCF_014905685.2 Nematolebias whitei
GTATATATGCATAAACAAATATAAAGTTCTTGTTGTAGGTTTTGGTTCTTTGTTAAAAACAAAAATTAAGGAGTATACAGTTTTTCTAAAACTACAGCCACTAAAAAACGAAGCATATGTGATAGAAGCACAGCAGCAGTGTTTGTTTTGACATTTTTACATGAACCTGGTAATAAGGCATGTCTGTACATTAAAAAAACAAGAATAATTATTAATCCATGTTTATTTTCAAATCAACACTTTAACGTTCACTTGTATCTAAGGAAGGCTGGGGAGGTAAAAAAAAGATTAAGGGGTGGAATTAGGATAAGTTACAGCTCATGAGGTACTCCATCAGAGCATCTCTGACACCTCGGCCCTGCTCTCCATCTTGCGGGACAGCGACCAGGACGGGCTGTGCGGCTGGTTCTGCTCCAAGTTCACGGAGGTCATCCATTTTGGTTGTGTGTTGTTTTCCAGCTCTTCTTCTAATGCATGTTGGTGCTTAGAAAAGAGCTTAATGTAGCACTACCGCCACCAGCTGGTAAGGTGCGTTGATATTAATAATCCGCCCACTAAAGGTGAACAATCCGCCCACTAAACGGGAACTATAGGCAAAGTGGAGACACAAAAATAGAGGTCCCACTAGAACCGGACACAACAGGCTACAACAAGAACCAGACCTGTGGATACCAGGCTATACTGTACTGTATGAAGGATCATAAAACATAGTGTAATGATAGTCACTTGTTGGTGGGTTTGCTTTAGGAAGTTGAACTTTAATATATTTTTCCCATTTTTTCAAAGATATCTGTTACTGGTTGTGCAATGTCTCCAAGCCAGTAAATATTTGCATGTTCAATTTGGGTGTACATTTGGAAATCTAGTCCTGAGCTTTCAATATAGATTCCTTGTGGTGAGCACCAGATTTTTGCTTTGAGTTTACACAGTGCATCTCTTCCTAATAAATTTACTGGGGTTTGATCTGACACTAACATTAGATCCACTGGAGCTGTCACTTGATACATTTGTCGTTGTCCCGAGAATCCTATGGTCTTGACAAATTTGTCAGACATTTGGAGGTGTGTAGCATAGTTTTATTTTACGCATGTGAATGAAGCTCCAGTGTCTATTAATATTGGAATTATTTAACTTGTATTTCAACTTGAAGTATTGGTTCTGCATTGGAATTTTGTGTTAAAATAGGTAATTCACAATCTCCAACAGGATTCTCTGGGCAGCCCTAGAAACCTTGTTGTGATGCAAATGGATTGACAGGGCCTCTTGGTTGTTCCCGACCAAATCTCATCTCCCGACCACGCCCAGTCCAGCCAGGATTTGGAGTTGAATATTTGCAGTTTTTGATGTTGTGTCCAAGCTTTCCACAGCCCCAACACGGCCCTATGCCTGGCCAAGTTTGCTTTCCCCAACTTTGATTAGTGTAGGGTTTCCTCAGTCCACCAGGCTGCCATCTGCCTGTTTGATTTGGATAGACATTTATGACGAGGGGTGGTGGGCCCTGAAAGATAGGGGCTTGGGGCAACTGCATTTGGGCTCCATTGGTTGGAGGTATAGCATTGTTCATGTCTGTTTGTAAGACTGGAGCCTGTGTTTTCTCTTTTGATTTGTTCTGGAAATCATTGATATGCAACTGAGTGAGTTTCCGTTGCAAGTTCCGATCTGCATATTTGGACCTTTTGTTGATCTTTCCGATGCTTTTCAACTGCGTGCACCACATGGTCACGAAACTCAGGATAGCACATTGAGTTTAGTCCCACTACATCCTCCAACTTGTCATGGATTTGGCTGGGCATGGCAGACACCAGTAATGTTCTGAATAGTATTGTCATCACCTGGCTTTCATGTGGATCTTCCTCAGTCTCCAGTCTCCATTTCTTGAGTTGTCTGTCGACATAGGTTGCTGGATTTTCAGTCTCTTCAAGTGGATCTGCTTTAAGCGCTTGTGGATCCAGTCTACTTGGAAACTGAGCTCTCAGCATTTTCCAACGTTCATTTCTGTATGCATTAAATTCTGTTCCCTCGGCCAGGGGGTTCATCATCCAACCATGGCCATGGGCTGTTAGCATAGCTTCCATTGCCGACAGTCCAATTGTTCTTGACCACACTGCCTTTATGTCCCCTATAGCCAAGAAGAGGCCTGTTGTTTCTGCTTTAAAGCTTTTAATAAATTTTCCTGCACCTGACTGAACATCGGGTAGTCGGGAGATCAATCCAATCAGGTCAAGAGACTGCCATGGGGTGTAACAAGCTCTTGCTCCTTTGATTAAAATAGGATACTGTCCTAGGTTGGTGTACCTGTCAGGTGACTTAAGATCTTCTCTTGGTTTTAAATTGTGATCTGTTACTGAAACTTCATTCTCATCATTATTTGCTGATGCATGAGCATGATGGTCAGGTGACCTGCAATTAGGTCTGTATTTAAGATTAAAATCTTTATCTGTCCTAGGCATGTTAATTCCTGCAGTTGGAACGGTTGTTTGCTTTTGTTTTTTTAGAATTTGTGCTTCTGCATTATCTATAACTGACTCTAGTTCTGAGATTTCAGCACGTGTAATCTCACGTTGAAGGTCAAGACCTTTATTATCTAGTTTAAGCCAATAAGAGCTTCCTCCAGGTGTTTGGCGTAGCACGTTTTTTCTTTCTGCAAAACAATCAATTATTTCAGTTTGTGGGTGTTCACTCACTCGTTTAACTGTGCTGCAAAATTTTGGATTTGGTGTTTGTTGGATTGGTGAATCTATTTTGTTTACATCTTCCATTTGTGTTGTTTGTTTATTTTCCACAAATATTGGTGTTTCAAACTTTTTAGGAGGGTTGGTCAGATTGATGGTAGGAGTTTTATGATTGTGAAGATCAAAATCTCCTTTGATGTTTACTGTTCCTACCAAAGGATAAAGTCCTTTTACTTCTGAATCTGTATTGCTCATTTCCATGTCAATTTCAACGTCTTTGTTTTTTGTTTGCTGATTGTTGTTTATTTTAATGGTTGCATCTCTTAGTGAGGTTCGATAAGCACTTCCCTCATCTTTAAAGAGTTTAAGAATGTTTAGTTCTAACTATCTTTTTTTCACTATGTCTTTTGTTGTTTGGTTTATAATCAATGATCCTCACCTGCATGTCTTCACACATGGATAGATCAAATGTTCCATCTTTTGGCCAGGGATTAGTCAGTTTTTTCGTGCGTTTTGTCCATTTGTCAGAGATCTTTTTAATTTCTTTCATTAGATCTGGATTTTTTTATGCAAAGAATTGCTACTAGAGTGGCAGACATCGTAACTCTGTAAGAGCACAAAATGAAATACTAAAAAGAAAGTAAAAACAGTTCAATCTGGTTCTCTGGACATTCAAAAAAAACAAAACAAAGCAAAAATATATAGAAACGTTTCGTCTCTCATCCAAGAGACTTCCTCAGTCCTCAGTTTGAATGTCCAGAGGACCAGATTTAACTTTTTTTGATTTTTCTACCTGGATTATTGAGCATGCATCAGGATAAAAAGAAAGTGTTATTTATTTGTTTTACTATTTGTTTACTGTTATTACAGTATTACTTTTACTTTATTTTAAAGTGTGATGTTTGGGTAAATGAAGACACATATTGTAATGTGTGCAATGTATATATATATATATATATATACCAGTGAGGCCGGGTGAGTGCTACCGCCGCTAGCCGTTGGATCGAGTGAGAGGACCTGGGGGTTGTCACAGCGAAGACACGCTCTGCCACCGTTTGGACCGCGAGCCACTGGAAACCGAGGGAGCCGAACTGCAGCTGTCGGATCAGGGTGCTGTTACAATCGGGACCCGGTCTGCCGCCGTTTGGACCTGCGGGCCTCTGGAACCGAGGGAGCCGAGCTGCAGCTGTCGGACCTGGGGGCTGTTGCAGCAGAGAACCGGTCTGCCGCCGATTGGACCTGCGAGCAGCTGAGGCCGAGCTACAGCTGTCGGATCTGGGAGCTGTTGAACCTGGGACCTGGTCTGTCACCGTTGGGGCTGTGAACTTCTGGACCGAGTGAATCGTGGTACCGCGTGGGACCTGGAGGTTGTTGCCGCTAGGCCTCGGCTAACAACATAAGCCTGTGAACCTCGTGGCTAACAACATAAGCTAACAACACTAGCCTGTGAACCTCGTGGCTAACAACACTAGCCTGTGAACCTCGTGGCTGGATCCTGTGCTTCTGAGAGTTGAGACCAATAATCCAGAAGTATCGTGAGTAATGCCGAGAAAACACAGAGATAAGAGACAAATGTCAGAAAATATTTCAGAAGATATGGAGGAAGTTAAAAAATCTTTGAACTTTTTGAGTGCTGAACTGACTAAATTGAGTGCTGAACTGATGACTAATAAAGACAGAAAAATAGCTGAACTGGAACAGAAAGTAGATGACATGGAACAATACACAAAAATAGACAATTTGGTGATCACTGGACTGGAAGTTTGGAACCGAACTTATGCAAGAGTTGTTGCTGGTACTAACACAGCAGAAGATGCACCACAGGAAGAACTACAGACTCTGGAGGAGCAAGTAGTGAATTTTTTTACAAAACAAAGACATTGACATCGAACATGAGGACATTTCAATCTGTCACACACTGCCCAACAAATCAGATAAAGCCAAACCATCCATAGTCATAAAGTTCATTAGCAGGAAATCAAGAAACAGGGTAATAATGCAAGCAAAAAAACTGAAGGGAACAAATGTTTACATAAACGAACCCCTAAATAAAAAAAATGGAAATATTGCACGAGAAGCAAGGTTGTTAAAAAAACAGAAAAAAATAGCATCAACTTGGACAAGAAATGGAAACATCTGGATCAAAATACAGGAAGGATCTCAGGCTAAAACAATAAAAGACCTGAAGGATCTGGAAAAACTAAAATGAGCTCAGGAAATGATAGATGATAAATCATCGACATAACTTCACAAACAAGAAATTAACAAAATATAAAACAAACAAATACATTATAACATGGCAACAAACGAAGACGTAGAGTTTAAAATATACAACGTTGAAGATGCGATTGATACAAATTTTTCCCTGCAATAAAAGACTGAATATTACAATGAAGAACAGTTTAATGACATCAATATAAAGAATGGAGGTCTCTCTATTATTTGTGAGAGTAGCACTTGCTGCAGCTTCCAAGATGGCCGCCAATCACCCCCAGCTGACGGCCATCTCCCTGATGAGCTCCTGCTCCTATTTAAGCCTGCAGTCAAGTCTACTCGACGCTGGAGCATTGAGTTCCCCCGGTACTTAATGTTTCTAGCCGTTTAGTGTTTCATGGTATCCAAGTCTTACCTTGTGATCTTGTTTCTACAGTTCTTTGTCGCCTCCTGGGTCCAGTCCTGATTACACGGGTTCCAGCCCTCAGATCTCTCGTGCCTTGCCCAAGCTCTGATCCCTCGTGCCTTTCCACTCAGTCTCTGGGAGTTATCATCTTTTTCTGGAACTGCTGCACAGTGCCTCCATCTCACCATCTCCTCTGAAAACTCTGGGCTTCTCTTGGATCCACTTTTACAAGAACCACCAACTGTAAGATAAGAAAACTAATTACAAGTTTGAACCTAACAACTTACCTGCCCCAGCTGAACTTGTCCTCCGTTTCCAGGAGTTCCAGTCCTGATGCCTGTGCAGTCAAGTTTTTCACTGTAAATAAATAAACACTGTTTCTTTTACTCTGAGTCTCGTGTCGTTCCGGGTCTCGTTCGATTGGGTCACTCCTGAGTCATCACAGAAATGCTCCAGCCCTCTAAGACCCAGAACGAGGCCAGGAACGAGCCGGCCTCGCCACCCTCCCAAGAGGAACGCCTCGTTAGGATGGAGAAGATGTTGGAATGCATGTTTAAACAGAACCAAGAGACTAAATCTAACCTTCAGGAGCTTGGAAATATGGTTTACGCCATTAAACAGACTCTTTCTCCTCCTCCTGTAGCTCCAGTCGCACCTCCAGAGCCAGCTCCTGCCTGCATGTGCTTGACAGGCCACACTACGGGACACATCCTCGTCAAACCATCCGAACTTTTTTCGGGAAACCCTGATCAGTGCGGTGGTTTTCTTCTTCAGTGTGAGCTCGCCTTCAACGGAGCCCCAGGACATTACAGCACAGACAACGCAAAGATTGCATTCTTCATCAGTCAGCTTAAGGGTAACGCCTTACAATGGGCAACATCTTTTTTGAAGCAACATGAGTTGAGGACTGTTTCGTTTAATTTATTACTCACCAAAGTTCCGTAAAATATTTGATAGGCCATTGCAGGGACCCAACGCAGAAAAACGTCTGTTGGGTTTACGTCAGGGCCGGCGACCGTCTCCGAACACGCCCTCGAGTTCCGCGTTATCGCAGCACAAACTGGTTGGAATGAGAGGGCGCTCCAGGGCACCTTCTTAAATTCTCTTTCCGACCACATAAAGGACCAGATAGCTGCACGTGATGAACCTCCTACTTCGATGCTCTTGTTAACCTCGCCATTTCCATAGACGAACGTTTTCGGGAGCGTTGCCGTGAGCGAAACTTCGACTCCCGGCAATTCTTCACTTCTGGGTTAGGTCCGTCACCAAATAGCTTCCCCATTGAAAACTACAAATCCCAGAGTCATTTCGCGTCTATGTCATCACCACAGCATGCGTTACCTGAACCCGAGCCAATGCAAGTTGGACGGGCCCGTTTAACTCCTGCCGAACGGAACATACGTCAAACTCACAATCTTTGTATTTATTGTATTTATTTATTGTATTCATTATATTGCCTCATGCCCCATGCGGGGAAACGAGAGTGCCTACCAATAAAGAGAGAGGTATTGGTAGGTACATCCTCTTTCTCTCTACAACAACACAGGTTAATGTTACCCACCGTAATTCAAACTAATCAGAATCGTTTTTCCGTCTCAGCATAGTTAGATTCGGGTGCTGAGCAAAATCTTATCAGTCAAAAATTAGTTAATGAATTCGCACTTCCCGTAGTAGAGATTCAGCCCCTCAATATTGTCGGTGTTACAGACGAAACCCTCGCCCACATCAAATATAAGACTACCGATCTTCATTTAATCACGTCCGGTAATCACCACGAGCACACCAGTTTCCTCGTTTTTGAATCCCCTTCCACGCAAGTCATTTTGGGTCATCCTTGGTTTAAGAAACATAATCCACACATTAATTGGGAACTGGGTAGGATCGAGAGATGGAGCAACAAGTGTCTAAAGAACTGCCTTCGCTCCGGTATCTCGAAACCTTCCCAGAACCCCAGTCCCGACGATGAGATTGACATGTCCCAGGTCCCCTCCGAGTATCAAGATTTAACCCCGGTTTTCAGTAAGAGGAAGGCTCTATCTCTCCCGCCTCATCGCCCATATGACTGCGCTATTGACCTTCTTCCTGGTGCCCCTTTTCCCGCCAGTCGGCTGTTTAACATCTCTGGCCCAGAAAGAGAGTCAATGAAGACTTACATCGAAGAGTCGTTGGACTCCGGTATTATTAGACCATCCACCTCTCCGTTAGGAGCGGGGTTCTTCTTTGTCTCTAAGAAAGATAAGACCCTGCGTCCTTGTATTGATTATCGCGGTTTAAACAACATAACAATAAAGAACAAATATCCCCTTCCTCTCATAGACTCAATTCATGAACAGCTTCAGTCCACAACCATTTTCAAGAAACTCGATCTGCGTAACGCCTATCATCTCGTGCGAATTAAAAGTGGTGACGAATGGAAGACCGCCTTTAGGACTCCTCTAGGTCATTTTGAGTATTTGGTAATGTCCTTCGGCCTTACCAACGCCCCTTCAGTGTTCCAGGCCCTAATAAACGACGTCCTTAGAGATTTTCTCGGTGATTTCGTATTCATCTATCTTGACGACATCCTCATTTACTCCAAAA
>NC_056504.1:23292794-23295134 GCF_014905685.2 Nematolebias whitei
AGAAAATCAGAAAATGCATAATCACTCTGTAACAGACCTTAACATGAATTCTAACTTTGCATGAGGATTAAAAATCATTATTACTGTTTCACAGTTAATTAAAAATGATTAGTTCACTGCAACATCTAAAATGGTTTGAACTAAAAACACTTTGATTATCAAACATTAGTAAAACAGTAATGATAATAGAAAAGAGAGTGTTCTTTCACTTGAATTTTCAAGAAAGAAAGTCTCAGGATGGGTCAACCTGTATTTCTGGATTCAAATCAATGAAATGACAGCTTCTGTCCCATAAGTTCCTTAAGGTCAGGACTTGACCTTCAGGCCTAGTTCACTACAACACTACTATACTGACCGTCGTCGACAGGTTTTCTAAGGTGGCCCATTTCATTCCTCTTCCTAAACTACCTTCAGCCCTTGAGACTTCACAGCTCCTTGTCCAACACGTCTTCAGAATCCACGGCATCCCCTCAGACATAGTTTCCGACCAAGGCCCCCAGTTTATCTCTCAAGTATGGCGATCATTCTGCAAGACACTGGGGCATCCACGAGTCTCACATCTGGGCCACAATCTAACGGCCAGGCCGAAAGATGCAATCAGGAACTAGAGGCCACCTTACGCTGCATCGTGGAGGACAATCCTTTGGCCTGGTCCCGTCACCTGGTTTGGGTTGAGTATGCACACAATTCACACAAGACCTCTGCAACCGGTATGTCTCCCTTTGAAGCGTCGCTGGGGTACATGCCTCCTCTGTTTCCCAGTCAGGAAACGGATTGCATGGTACCTTCGGTCCTACACCATTTCAGACGGTGTCGTCGAGTCTGGCGACAGACCAGGTCAGCCCTTCTTCGGACAGCTGCCCAAAATAAGAAATACGCTGACCACCACCGCTCGACGGCGCCGCCTTACCAGGTTGGTCAAAGAGTGTGGTTGTCCACCAGGGACATCCACCTCAAGGACCTCTCCAGAAAGATGGCTCCTCGATTCATCGTCCTTTTCCTATCGAGAGGATCATCAACCCAGCAGCAGACCGTCTCCTACTTCCTGCCTCCATGAAGGTACACCCTACCTTTCACGTTTCTCAGGTTAAACCGGTATCCGAGAGCCCGTTGAGCCCTCCAACCAACCTCCCTCCTCCCCCCTGGTTGATCGACAATCATCCAGCTTTTTCCGTCCGGAAGATCTTGGATGTCCGGCGCCGGGGGAGAGGTTTCTAGTACCTGGTAGACTGGGAGGGTTACGGCCCTGAGGAGCGGTCCTGGATTCCATGTTCATTTATCTTGGACCCCAGCCTTATCACTACCTTCTTCCAAGCACACCCTGAGAAGCGCTTCAGATCGCCTGGAGGCGATTCTTGGGGGGGGTTACTGTGAGAGTAGCACTTGCTGCAGCTTCCAAGATGGCCGCCAATCACCCCCAGCTGACGGCCATCTCCCTGATGAGCTCCTGCTCCTATTTAAGCCTGCAGTCAAGTCTACTCGACGCTGGAGCATTGAGTTCCCCCGGTACTTAATGTTTCTAGCCGTTTAGTGTTTTATGGTATACAAGTCTTACCTTGTGATCTTGTTTCTACAGTTCTTCGTCGCCTCCTGGGTCCAGTCCTGATTATACGGGTTCCAGCCCTCAGATCTCTCTTGCCTTGCCCAAGCTCTGATCTCTCGTGCCTTTCCACTCAGTCTCTGGGAGTTATCATCTTGTTCTGGAACTGCTGCACAGTGCCTCCATCTCACCATCTCCTCTGGAAACTCTGGGCTTCTCTTGGATCCACTTTTACAAGAACCGCCAACTGTAAGATAAGAAAACTAATTACAAGTTTGAACCTAACAACTTACCTGCCCCAGCTGAACTTGTCCTCCGTTTCCATGAGTTCCAGTCCTGATGCCTGTGCAGTCAAGTTTTTCACTGTAAATAAATAAACACTGTTTCTTTTACTCTGAGTCTCGTGTCGTTCCGGGTCTCGTTCGATTGGGTCATTCCTGAGTCATCACATTATTCATTTTAACAGTAGAAGTTTAGATGCAAATATATCCAAAATAACAGATTATTTAAAACAGCTAAACAGAACCTTTACAATAATAGCACTGTCAGAGACATGGCTCAACGATGAAAACACAACTAATGTTCACATGGAAGGGTATGAATTATATCATGTGAACAGAAGCAACAAAAGAGGTGGTGGAGTGGCTCTATTTGTTAAAAATGAAATAAAATGTAAGTTAATTAATGAAATGTCAATAATTGTTGATAATATCATGGAAATAATAACAATAGAAATAATAAACAAGAATGATAAAAACATTTTGATAAGTTGTGTATATCGATCACCAGGATCAAATATA
>NC_056504.1:23295234-23297675 GCF_014905685.2 Nematolebias whitei
AATAAAAGCATTTTTTTCTGTGGAGACTTTAATATTGACCTGGGAAATAAAACAGATTCAAATAACATCAGTACATTTACAAATTCATTGTATAGTTTAAATCTTTATCTTAATATTTATCTTATATCAAAACCAACAAGAATTACAACTCATAGTGCTACAATAATCGATAATATTTTCACAAATGTAACAAATGGGGATGTGATGGGAGGTATTTTAACGAGTGATTTGAGTGATCACTTACCAGTTTTCACGATTTATAAAAATGATCAAAGCATTACAAAAGAAATCACAATTAAGAAAAAAACAATAAACACATCAAAAAAAGCAATGGACAAATTAAAAGATGATTTACATAAACAAAGCTGGAAAGACGTGTATGTTGATGATGTGAACAGATCATATGATGAGTTTATGAATATTTTGGGAGCTCTGTATGAAAAGAATTGTGTGCAAAATAATTGTACAAAGAGAAATGTTGTTGACCAACCATGGATGACGAAAGGGTTGAGAAATGCTTGTAAAAAAAAGAATTGTTTGTATACATGTTTCTTGAAATTGAGAACACAAGAGGCTGAAGAAAAATATAAGAAGTATAAAAATAAATTAGTAGCGATTATAAGGAAACACAAGAAGGAATATTATAGTGATCTATTAAATAAAAGTAATGGTGATATGAAAGCTACATGGCGAGTAATAAATAGTGTTCTGAAAAGTCATAAAACAAAAACAGGTATTTCACAATATTTTCTGAAGGATGACAATGAAATCCATGATGAAAATGAAATTGTAAATGGTTTTAATCATCATTTTGTAAACTCTGGATCAAGCCTTGCAACTAAAATACCAAAAGTAGACAATAATGTGAACCATTCAGTTATAAGTTGTGACAACAGTATTTTTCTTAATGGAACTGACAAAGAAGAAATAATGAATGTTGTAAAAAATCTTACAGATAAGAGATCAAAAGACTGGGTGGACATGGATATGATGTTTGTAAAGGACATAATGAGTTATGTTATCGAGCCGTTTACATATATTTATAATTTATCATTTTCAAAAGGAATATTTCCAGACAATATGAAAGTAGCTAAGGTAGTCCCTTTCTTTAAAAATGGTGATAAATGTGTGTTCAATAATTATAGACCAATATCCTTATTACCATAGTTCTCAAAAATTCTACAAAAACTATTTGTGACCAGATTAGATCAATTTATTACGAAACAAAACACTCTAAGTAGCAGTCAGTATGGGTTTAGAGCTAAAAATTCTACATCAATGGCTCTCATGGAAATAATCGAACAAATAACTACTGCTGTCGATCAAAAACAGTATTGTATTAGTATTTTTGTTTATTTAAAAAAAGCATTTGATACTATTGACCACACTATTCTCCTTGAAAAATTAAATAAATATGGTATAAGAGGACCAGCATTACACTGGGTATCTAGCTATTTAAAAGATAGGAAACAGTTTGTACAAATAAATGGTGTAAGATCTGACCTGTGCAATATCACTTGTGGAGTTCCTCAAGGCTCTGTACTTGGACCAAAGTTATTTATTTTATATGTGAATGACTTAGTGAATGTATCAGGACTCTTCAAATGTGTCCTTTTTGTAGATAACACCACATTTTTTTGTTTGGGTAAAGATGTAAAACGGATGTTGGAATTGATGAAGACAGAATTTGATAAAATACAAACTTGGTTTAAACTTAATAAATTATCATTAAATTTAGATAAAACTAAATACATGATATTTAGTAACAAAAAGAGAACTGTTGATGATCCATTTAAAATTGAGGGTGTTGAGATTTGTAGAGTTAATGAGATGAAATTTTTGGGTGTAATCATTGATGAACAGCTAACATGGAAAAATCACATAAATTCTGTAAGAACAAAAATAGCTAAATCTATTGCAGTACTATACAAAGTCAGGGAATTATTAAATGATAAAGCTCTGTACATATTGTATAACACAATCATTGTTCCACATTTAATCTATTGCATTGATGTTTGGGGAAAGCGTGTGAAACATTTATAAAACCTATTTTTATTTTACAGAAAAGAGCTGTAAGAATCATCACCAGAAAGCATTACTGTCACCCATCAAGCACATTATTTTATCAACTGAAGTTATTGAAGTTCCATGATTTGGTAGATTATAGTATTTTATCAGTTATGTATAGGGCTCAAAATAACACATTACCATTAAATATCCAAAGAAATTTTGTTAAAAGGCAAAGTTGTTATAATCTTAAGGGGATAGAGACATTTGTCAAACCAAAATTCAGAACTAGTCTGAAGGGAAGGTCTACCTCAATCCAAGGAGTTGGATTGTGGAATGGTCTAGAGAGTGATGTGAAAAATGCCAAGTCAATGTGTACATTTAAGAAAAAGATCAAAACTGAATTGTTAAAAAAGTATATATGAAGTAGCTTA
>NC_056504.1:23297775-23344262 GCF_014905685.2 Nematolebias whitei
GAGAAGAGCTTGACTGCAGCCTTATGTAGCCAAGGAGCTCGTCAGGTAGATGGTCGTCAGCTGTGGATGATTGGCGGCCATCTTGGAGCTGCAGCAAGTTCAACTCTTACAGTACCTTATGAATGTCTCTGGTGGATAACCACACCTTCTGGCCCACCTGATAAGAAGGTGCAGTGGAACGGTGACGGTCCGCGAACCTCTTATTCTGAGCCGCAGTGCGAAGTAGAGCCACCCTTGTTTGGCGCCAGACATGTCTACAACGGCGGAAGTGGTACTGTACAGACGGCACTGAAACCTCTGTCTCCTGACTGGGGAACAAGGGAGGGAGATAGCCCAGTGAAGCCTCAGCCTGTGGCCGAGGAGGTGTGCGAGTTGTGGGCGTACTCGACCCACACAAGATGTTGACTCCAAGCTGAGGGGTTACGCTCCACAATGCACCTCAGGGTGGTCTCCAGCTCTTGATTGCACTTTTCAGTCTGTCCGTTTGACTGAGGATGATAACCCGAAGTGAGACTGGTGGACGCCCCCAATGTCCTGCAGAAACAACGCCAAACTTGGGAAATAAACTGTGGTCCTCTGTCAGAGACCACATCTGAAGGGATGCCATGTATCCTGAAAACCTGCTAGACCAAGATCTGTGCTGTCTCCAGGGCAGATGGGAGCTTGGGTAGTGGGACGAAATGTGTTGCTTTAGAGAACCTGTCGATGATAGTTAGAATAGTGGTGTTACCTTCTGAAGGGGGCAACGCGGTGACAAAGTCCACTGAAATATGAGACCAGGGACGGCTGGGCGTCGGCAGAGGCTGTAGAAGACCGGCAGGAGGCTGAGTACTGGTCTTGTTCCTAGCACAAGTGGAGCAGGCCGCAACAAAGTCCTTGACATCCTTAGAAAGAGTGGGCCACCAGAAATGTCTCTTCGTAAGAGACAGCATACGTGCTGTACCGGGATGACACGAGAGTCTATTGGTGTGGAGCCAATCGAGTACCTTAGACCTCATATGTGAGGGGACGAACAAAGTGCCAGGGGGACCAGTGCCAGGATCAGGTTCCATCAGGTGGGCTTCACGAACCTCTCTCATAATAGACCATGTAAGGGCTCCGACAATGCAGACCGGGGAGATGATGCCCTCCACAGGCTCTGGAGTGTCTGGAGGAGAAAACTGGTGGGAGAGAGTGTCAGGCTTGATGTTCTTAGTACCAGGTCGGAAAGTCAGCGTGAAGTTAAAACGGTTAAAAAATAAGGACCAGTGTGCTTGTCTGGGGTTTAACCGTTTAGCCTCTCTCAAATATGTAAGGTTCTTATGATCTGTCCAAATCAGGAAGGGAGTCTCTGTGCCCTCAAGCCAATGGCGCCATTCCTCCAAGGCTAATTTAACGGCCAATAATTCTCTATTGCCCACATCGTAATTTCTCTCTGCTTGGGACAAACGGCGGGAAAAGAATGCACAAGTGTGTACCTTGCCATCCAGGAGCGACCTCTGGGATAGGACCGCGCCAACTCCAGTATCGGATACATCCACCTCGAGGATAAACTGCTGTGCGGGGTCTGGATGACAGAGGATGGGAGCAGATGAGAATAAATCTTTTAGCTTACCAAAAGCAGCGTCGGCCTCTGGAGTCCATTTAAATGTTCTGGTAGTGGAGGTAAGCTGAGATAGGGGTGCGGCGATGCGGCTATAGTTCTTGATGAAACGTCTATAAAAATTTGCAAACCCCAGGAATCGTTGCAATTGTTTCCTTGTCTCCGGGACTGGCCACTCCATCACTGCCTTAGTCTTCTCAGGGTCAGTTCTGAAAAAACCCTCCCCGAAGATGAACCCCAAAAAGGACACAGATGAGGCATGAAAATCACACTTCTCACCCTTCACAAAAAGCTGATTCTCATAGAGTCTTTGCAGAACTGCTCTAACATGGTTAACGTGTTCGTTCTTGTCTCTTGAATAAATGAGGATGTCGTCGAGGTGGACGAAAACAAAGTCCCAATAAAATCCCTTAACACGTCGTTAACCAAAGCCTGGAATACTGCAGGAGCGTTAGTGAGCCCAAAAGGCATCACCAGGTACTCAAAGTGACCCAATGGGGTTCTGAATGCAGTCTCCCACTCATCGCCTTGTCTAATGCGAACCAAGTTATACGCATTGCATAAGTCCAGTTTAGTGAAGATGGTGGCTGGTTGTAACTGCTCTTGGATGGAATTGATTAGTGGAAGGGGGTATTTGTTTTTAATAGTGATGTTGTTGAGTTCACGGTAGTCGATGCAGGGACGCAGAGACTTATCCTTCTTGGTGATAAAAAAGAATCCTGCACCTAGAGGTGAAGTTGATGGGCGAATAATCCCTGAGTCGAGGGATTCCTCAATGTACGACCTCATAGCCTCCCTCTCAGGACCGGAGATATTAAGAAGGTGGCTAGAAGGCAGAGAGGCTCCCGGAAGGAGGTCGATGGAACAATCGTAGTGGCGATGTGGAGGTAGTGATAGGGCCCGCTGTTTGCTGAATACAGGAGCTAAATCGTGGTACTCGGATGGAACACCGGACAGGTCGGTCTCACAGGACTCTGATTTGGGCTTGGACATGCTTGAGACCCCTGAGCGAAGACAGCACTTTAAACACCTGTCGCTCCACCTTTCCACCCTTCCCAGCTCCCAATTAATGTGGGGATTATGGTTCTTAAGCCAGGGGTACCCAAGGATTAATTGAGAGTTGGGCGACTCAAATACAAAAAAACTAGTGTTCTCATGATGGTTTCCTGAGGTTATTAAATGAAGATCTGCTGTCTTACAATTGACCTGGGCCAAAAACTCCCCTGTAACCCCGGCTATAGAGATTGACTCAATCCTCTTGACTGGAAGGGAGAACTCCTTAACCAAATCTTGACTAATTAAATTTTGTTTGGTGCCCGAATCAATTAAGGCTGTGATTGAGAAACGATTTTGGTTGATTAGAATTACTGTAGGTAAGGTAAGTCTCAAAGGAGGGGAGATTGATGCCGTGCCCACCCATATCTCCCTCTTTATTGGTGGACGTTGGAGTTTCCCTGAAGCGGGCAGGAGGCTACAAAGTGCCCGTTCTTCCCACAATAAATACACAAGCCCAATTTTCGACGTCTCTACCTCTCTTGAAGAGTCAAACAGGTACGACCAATCTGCATTGGTTCGGGCTGATCCAACTGTGTGCTAGAAACCTCTCCCGGGGACTTGTAGTTTTCTGGGGTGGAACTGTAGTTGAAAGCCCCACTCAGCGATTCTGCGGAACCGGAAGGATTCTGGGAGTTGTAGTCCCGCTCCCTACGGCGTTCCCGGAAGCGTTCGTCGAGGGAGATCGCTAAGTTAATTAGCGCGTCGAAACTAGACGGCTCGTCACGAGCGGCGATCTGATCCTTCACATAATCAGATAGTGAATTCAAAAAGGTACCTTGTAAGGCTCTGTCGTTCCAACCTGTTTGGGCCGCCAGGATGCGGAAGTCGAGAGCGTGTTCGGACGCTGGTCGCCGGCCCTGCCGTAATCCCAGCAGACGCTTCTCGGTGTTGGATTGCTGCAGCGGATGGTCGAAAATTCTACAAAACTCAGTGAGTAGAGAGTCAAAAGGCACAGTCTCTAGATCATGGAGGTGAAGAAATGAAGTAGCCCATTTTAGAGCGTTTCCCTTGAGTTGACTAATGAAGAAGTTGATCTTAGCAAGGTCTGAAGAAAAATACTGGGGAGCCCCCTTAAAAGCGAGTTTACATTGTAAAAGAAAACCTCTGCACTGATCAGGGTCTCCAGAAAAAAGTTCAGAAGGTTTAACAAACAGTTGTTGGTTTGTGAAATGACTTACAGGGCTGAATTCTGTAGGATTCGGTAAGGGCGAAGCTGCGGCTGTGGGGGAAGGAGAAACAAGTTGACGGTTAATAGCATGAACCATGCATCCTAATTCCAGTAAGTTTGCCTGGGTGCTCTGTTGTTGGGCCATAATCTTCTTAAGAACCTCTCCAAAATTGTCCATGTTCTCAGCGTTAGTGGATGATGATGATGCTTGTTCGCTTTTGGTCTCGTTCTGGGTATGGTTTGGCTGGAGCATTTTCTGTTATGATTCGGACAACCCAGTAGGAACGAGAACCAGAACGACACGAGTCTCAAATAAGTAAAACAGTGTTTATTATATACAGTGAGTGAGTAAACATGTATATACAAATGGTTGCCTGGGACTCCTGAAAAAGGGAGAGACAAGGTCAGGTCTGTGAGGCAAGAGGGGGCAGCTCAAATGGTGGACTAATGCCCCTTTTCCACTGTCACAGAGCGGATCAGATCAGTTCGGGTTGGTTCAGATCGGTTCGGGTCTGTTGTGTTTCCATGTACATTTCTGGACCAGCTCTGTAGGCGGGGACTAGAATCCAACTCGTCTTACCACCTGGTGGCGGTAGTGCTCCCTTAAGCTACTTACTAGCCACCACTAAATGTATTAGAAGAAGAACACCCTGAAGGTTTTGTCACACGATGTTGTGGAAAAGATGTCATGCTCTGATGGAGTACCTCATGAGCTGTAACTTATAAACCTGATTCATAATCCTACCTTACTGCCTTCCCTGCCTGCTTTAAACCCATGTGTTTTTCATTTTAGTATAGATTTTTACAATAAAGATGTATTAAAAATATCTTCACTTTTATTATTTGCAGATATGCACAAGGTTCATGTTAAAACTGCAAAACATCACACTGTGCTGTAATCTTTGAAACTGCTTTTACAATAAGCTACAGACTTGAAAACAATTAGATTAAATTTTGTCCTTGAATTTTAAAGATTTGTCTTTCATTAAATTAAAACATACATTTATTACTTATTAATCTAAAAAAGTTAAGTCTGGTCCTCTGGACATTCAAAAAACAAAACTAACAAAAAACATTTAGTTTATTTATTATAAACTGTATTGTTTGTTTTGTGAATGTCCAGAGGACCAGACTTGACTTTTTAGATTTTTCTACCTGGATTATTGAGCAGCATCAGGATATTAATTAATAAATAGTCAGTTGGTCTGTGAACACCATGTGGTCCTAGAAGAGTTGAAGAGGTGGCTGTTGATGTCTTTGCCTCCCTGGTGAAGATGCTGCTCCCACAACCCTGAAGCAGAAGAGGATGGATGGATGGATGGATGGATGGATGGATGGATGGACGGGCGGATGGCGAAGGAGGAGACCATCAAACACAGCAGGAGTGGTCAGTTCAGGTGAACTCCTGCCTGTTTGCTTCAGATCAGCTGTTCAAATCTCTGCAGGTTCAAATAAAAGGTGCACCAGGACTTTCAGCTGAATCTCTCGGGCCACAGTTGTACGGGCGATAAACGATAACTGCTAAAAGATAACTGATGACTGATAATTGATAACTGTCCTTTCTGAATTTTTGACTGTTTTTGTGTCACTTCATCCTAGAACCAAAAAATTTATAACATAATAACAGTTGAGCAGATTCTAGTAATCTTTTCTTAGGATTCATTAAAGATCAAATGCAATTGGAAATTCTTCTCAACTTCCAGTATGAATTTAAACAAACACTATATGAACTTAACATTGTAAAATTTGTTTAGGAAATTTAATGTTCAAGGACACCACTTAAGAAAAAAATTGTTTAATATGAAAAGTAAGAAGTGAAAAATGTACAAAAATAAAAGCTACTGCGTCCAACTAATGATTGTGTATCTGTGTGTCCCTTGTCTCACGGGCTTCATCCAGAAGAAGACACAAGTGTTGTTCCTGCTGTGTCCGGTTCAGTTCTTCATGTTCATTCAGTGATGAAATAAGACTTTTCTTTACTGGACTCTTTTCTCTTTCTCTTCACTAGAAAGAAGAAAAAGTGGTTAATTCAAGCTACATACTGTTTTTGAATAAATGCATGAAACAAAGAAAGGTGCTGCTAACAGCTATAATAGATATATTAATAATAATAAACTGATCAACTAAGAAAATGAAAAATAAATTGATTTAAAAATAATGAAAATGATAATAATGGATATATGAATCAGAAAGTATTATACAGATGCAGATATTCTTTGTCATTCGCACCACACGTGGTACATGTGGTGGATCAAAATTATGTTCACAGGGTCCCAGTTACATCCAACAATAAAATATAAAAGAAAAACAGTAATAAGATCTAAGATATGAACTAAGAAAAACATCAACTAAAAATATGATAAGCTCTAATAGCATAAAAACATTAAACACAATACGCAGAACAGCAGCACGGACATGAGTCTGTGTGAACAGACGGGCACGAATGAACACATCAACATGAAACAGATCAGCAGCAACGTGAAACTGATCAGCAGCAACATGAAACAGATCAGCAGCAACATGAAACTGATCAGCAGCAACATGATGTGATTCTTCACAGTGTTATATATTCACGAGGCTGCACAAACTCTAGTTCATGTTGCTGTTTGACGTATTGTTTTGATTGTTTGCTGCTATTAGTGCTTAGTGTTTTATTAGTAGATGTTTTTTAGTTGATATTTTTCTTAATTCATATCTTAGATCTTATTACTGTTTTTCTTTTACATTTTGTTGTCTGTAACTGGGACCCTGTGTACAAAGTACATAATTTCATCCCAATTCAGTATTTATTCAACATTTTAGTTTTTTACTTTAAAAATAAAATAAATCAAGTCCTTATCGGCACAAATAAATTGAAGTGGAACATGTTGCATCTGTTCTTACCGAGCACAGAAGCTGCAGCGTTGTGCTGCTCTGTGAGGTGCAGCTGGGCTGTGATGGAGCTCTGTCAGGTGTAGACTCCTCTGATGGAGCAGGAGCAGACGCCGGGAGGCTTGGAGGGTTTAATGTGGAGTTTAGAGATGAACCATCACGCGCTGAAATACGTTCTGGATAAAATACAGTGAGAAACGGGACCGGAGTACAGTTAGCGTTTATGCAAATTAGCTTAGCATCGTAGCACCCACGTTGTACTATTATGGCGTCAGCCTCTTTTGTTAGTTAAAAATATGTTCAGAACCAATGGGATGAGTAATTTAAAATATGTTTAAAGTTAGAAAACACTCACCATCTTCTATAAATGATTCAAGTAGAGCAGTGGCCGTGTCCAAACCACCCTCCAATCCTCCATCTAGCTCGCTTTGACTTTTTTCGTCGGCCACCAAGCACAACAACACCTGCACTTCTGCATTTGACCACAGCTTTGATATTGTTGTTGTTGTATAGCTTCAAAATACTAAAAGATACGCTCCTCGTGTTATTGCTGATGGCAAGCAGTAGAGAAAAAAATGGTGGATCGGGTTGTTTGGAAAGACTCCACAGACTCCTCCCCCCGACCAATCAGTGACCGACAGTGTTTCTGACGTCACGGCGCGGCTCGCTCGGACCCCTTGAGAAGCCGGGCCAGAATTTAGCGAGGCGAGCCGGTCACAGGAACAGTGGAAAGACCTCAAACGCGCTTCAAGCCGGAAATATCCGACCCGCGCCGTGACGGTGGAAAAGGGGCATACATAGTTTTGTCTCTCCTTACAGGTATTTCCTTGTGGGTGAGGCTGGTGGAGGAAAATTCCCAGGCAGGCAAGTGGTTGGAGGGCAAGGCAACGAAGACGAGACTCCGGCACAGGAAGAACCAAGGGCAGGATCCGAGATGACCAGAAAACTGTAGGCACAAAAAACAAGGTAAGTTCTCTTCTTCATATACTCAATATACTGGCTAGAAGCACAAATACCCGGAAGGAATTAATGCTCCAGCGACGAGAAGAGCTTGACTGCAGCCTTATGTATTCAAGGAGCTCGTCAGGTAGATGGTCGTCAGCTGTGGATGATTGGCGGCCATCTTGGAGCTGCAGCAAGTTCAACTCTTACAAAACTCATAGGCCGAAACAGCTGTAAATCTCGAGACCTCAAAAGAAAAAAAAAAACCTCTCTCAACACAGCTCTGTCCTGATTTATACCATTCATTTGACGTCAGAAGGCTGCACAACACATATCAGTCCTTTCCCATTTTAGGAAAACTTTTGAGAAAAACAAATTCTTCCTAGGTCAGTCCAACACAAACCGCACTTGTTGCTAAAACAGTTCGGATGGGAAACAAGGTCTTACTGGAACAGCTACGTGCATGACCTTTTTTGGACATACAAGTCTACCACTTCATGAGCAGATGAATATGAATGAACACAGCAACATGAAACAGATCAGCAGCAACATGATGTGATTTTTCACTGTGATTATCCTGTTTAGATATTCATGAGTCTAACAGCTTCAGGGTAGAAGCTGTTCCTCAGTCTAGTGGTTCTGCACTTAATGTTTCTTAACCTCCTGCCTGAGGGGAGTGGGGCAAAAAGTGTGTGTGCTGGTTGAGTGGGATTCTTCATGATACAGGTGGCCCTCTTCCTACATCTGGAGGTGTAGATGTCTGTGATGGTGGGGAGACTGACTCCAACAGACTTCTGTGCAGCCTTCACCACTCTGCAAAGCTTTTCTTTCTGCAGCTGTGCAGCCTCCATCACACGTTGATGCTGGAGTTCTTCTCGTCCTGAGCATTTCATTGCATTGTTGACCTTGTGCTGACCTGCATATGACAATAAACTATAAACACAAACACATATTGATCCACTTGGTAATGGGTCCTTGCATCCTGTGGACCTACAGGACATTGGTACCATGTTACTGTGAGCAAGTAATTACTAATGTTGGGTTCTTGTGGCCTATAGTGAACTTGTGTTTAAAAAGCTTATTGAAGTGAATACAGCCAACCTTTCTAATATTTACAACCGTCTTCTTTCCTTCAACCCTGCTGTCATGCCTCCATTGACAGTGTGCCATCTTTCAGGGTTAATGGTTCAAACTCTGCTGAGTCTCCTGCTTATAACTGCTGTTTGGCCATTTATTTCATTACTCAGGGGTGTTGTCCGAGGATTAGAAGCATCTCACTCTGACCTTTACACCACCTTTTTAAGGAATGACACAGTATTTGAGTACATTGCCCTGCATCCTGATCCTGCTGCAGGTTGGACCTATTGGGGCTCGAGATTGTCTGTTCCAGTTATATCCATCACTCCAACCTAAGCTCCAGGAGAATGCTGCACCTGTCACAGACAATCTTGACAGTTTGCCACCTATAACAGAGTGTAACTGCTCCCAAGCAAGGGAGTCTAACAACCAAAATCTCCTTCTGGTTAATCCTTACACTGAGGAACTTATTACATATGGGAATCATTAACCAGGGTATCTGTCAGAAGCGTGACATGAATTCCATTAATACAGTGTACTGTATTACCAGATTCCAAAAAAGTTGGGACACTAAACAAATTGTGAATAAAAACTGATTGCAATGATGTGAGGCGCCAACAGCTAATATTTTATTCAGAATAGAACACAAATCACAGATCAAAAGTTTAAACTGAGAGAATGTATCATTTTAAGGGAAAAATCTGTTGTTTCCAAATTTCATGGCGTCAACAAATCCCCAAAAAGTTGGGACAAGTCCATTTTTACCACTGTGTGGCATCCCCCCTTCTTCTTACAACACTCAACAGATGTCTGGGGACAGAGGAGACCAGTTTCTCAAGTTTAGAAATAGGAATGCTCTTCCATTCATGTCTAATACAGGCCTCTAACTGTTCAATCGTCTTGGACCTTCTTTGTCGCACCTTCCTCTTTATGATGTGCCAAATGTTCTCTATACGTGAAAGATCTGGACTGCAGACTGGCCATTTCAGTACCCGTATCCTTCTCCTACATAGCCATGATGTTGTGATTGCTGCAGAATGTGGTGTGGCATTATCATGTTGAAAAATGCAGGGTCTTCCCTGAAAGGTATGACGTCTAGATGGGAGCATATGTTGTTCTAGAACCTGAACACAATTCTCTGCATTAATGGTACCTTTCCAGACATGCAAGCTGCCCATGCCACAAGTGCTCATGCAACCCCATACCATCAGTGATGCAGGCTTCTGAACAGAGCGTTGATAACAACTTGGGCTATTCTTGTCCTCTCTGGTCCGGATGACATGGCGTCCCAGTGTTCCATAAAGAACTTCAAATCGTGACTGTAGTATGCTAAAGGCTACGTTAGCTTCGAGCTACACTACAGTCATATTTTAATAACGGGTTCTCTCTTTTTCGAGCTACTTGACAGATATGTGACAGAGGTAATGTGTTGTCGATGGCCTAATCAGTGACATGAGACGTTAATTTTCTTTGACCCATCAAAATAAATGTGGTCATTTATTAACAGAATCAAAATTTAACATCAAAACATTGTACACTTTATTATACTGATCGGCTCTGATTAATAAAACTTGCCACGTTTTACTTAATAAAAACAACAGACATTTCTGAAGATATCTGGATTAATTACTGGCAAGATAGAAGAGTTTTAAAGATGGGAAATGAAGGAGTTTAAATGGAGAGAAAAGATGGATGAGGATGTATGTCTGTAGACCAGAACAACACGCTCCTTTCAAACGCAGCTCGCCGTGGTACACCTGTAGTGAAGCCAGTGACGACTCTTTACCTTTGCGGATAATGGGTCAACTGCGGTCAAAAGGTCCCTGTCACGCTACCTTTCAGGGTCTCCTCAGGGCGGCTGCGACTTAGCAGAAGTCGTGAGATAATCCGTTCCACAGAACAAACTTCATCAGCAGTTATAGGGCATTCGCCGGGTGGAGTCACAGCGAGGCGTCGTGGCTCCTACAGAGATGGATGACTCTATCAGCCTGGAAAACTGAGTCCGAAGCTCCACTCAGCAGTGGAAAAACTCCAGAACTACTCCACAGTACTCCAAGAGACTCGGAAGAACTTCAGAAGAACTCAGATGAACTCCAGCCAAACGCCATCAGAACCAGAAGAACTAACGGAACTAACTAACTAATGGAACTAGGAAGTGTCGACTTTTAAAGAGTTCTGCTTCTGGTCACTTTTAGGAAGTCCTGATTGGTTGAAGGAACCAACAGGGGTGTGGTTTTAGTGACGTCAGAGGGTCATTACAAGTCAAGAAAACAGCGGAAATGTTTAGGAACAGACAGAGAAATGTTTTGACGAAGTGAGAAAAACTACCGGTGTCAGTTCTCTTGTTTACTGTCTGAGAGGTTTAAAAACACGACAGCTCGTTCCAATAACTTGTTTTGGACTGTCTCCGACTTTTGACCGACATCACTCTTCTCATTTCAGACAGGAGATCAAAAATGCATAATTACTTTGTAAAATAGACATTTAACTTGATTTCTAATTTGAATGAGGATTAAAAAATCATTAATACTGTTTCACAGTTGATTTAAAATGAGTGGTTCACTTCAACATTTAAAAATGGTATGAACTAAACACACTTTTGATTATCAAGACATTGTAAAATAGTAATGATAATGTAAAAAGACAGTGTTCTTTCATTTGATTAGTTCAGGATACAATTAGAAAGTCTCTGGATGAGCTAATTTGTATTTTTGGATTCAAATCAATGAAATAACAGTTCCTGTCCCATGAAGGTCTTCAGAGGCTGGTTTGATCGGAGGCCTAGTTCACTACATGACTCATCTTTACGACAGAACAGTCTTCCATTTTGTCACACTCCATTTTAAATGACCCCTGGCCCAGTGCAAACGTCTAAGCTTGTGGAGCTTGCTTAGAAATGGCTTCCTCTTTGCACTGTAGAGTTTCAGCTGGCAACGGCGGATGGCATGATGGATTGTGTTCACTGACAATGCTTTCTGGAAGTATTCCTGAGCCCATTCTGTTATTTCCTTGACAGTGGCATTCCTGTTTGAGGTGCAGTGACGTTTAAGGGCCAGGAGATCACGAGCATCCTGTAGAGTTTTACGGCCTTGACCCTTACGCACAGCGATTGTTCCAGATTCTCTGAATATTTTGATGATGTTATGCATGGTTGATGATGATAACTTAAAAGTCTTTGCTATTTTACGCTAGGTAACACCATTCTGGTATTGCTGCACTATCTTTCTCCGTAACAATGGTGGAATTGGTGATCCTCTTACCATCTTGGCTTCTGAGAGACACTGACACTCTGAGAAGCTCTTTTTATACCCAATCATGTTGTTAATTGACCTAATTAGTGTTAATTGGTCTTCTAGCTGTTCATTATATGCTCAATTTCCTTTTTCCAGCCACTTATTGCTACTTGTCCCAACTTTTTTGGGATTTGTTGACACTGTGAAATTTTAAATCAACATATTTTTCCTTTAAAATGTTACATTTACTCAGATTAAACTTTTGATCTGTCATCTATGTTATATTACGAATAAAATATTGACATTTGCCATCTCCACATCATTGCATTCAGTTTTTATTCACAATTTGTTTAGTGTCCCAACTTTTTTGAAATCTGGTTTGTACATTTCTCCACTGAGATGCCAGTGGATGCAGTATGTAGCAGCTGACCACCCAAATGTTAACACCTTTGGACACGCTGTTCGGCCTCATCCTGACAGATAGCCAGTGCTGTTTGTAGATTGTGGTTACACAAACAGCCACCCACCTATTTCCACAAGAAACCCAGGAATCCATATTTTTCTAAGAGGAGACTGCAGAGTTAGCTGTTGCAGACTATCTCTCTGGATATGACCTTCATTTTGTAGCTGCATTCGCCCACCATTGCCATATGTACAGTAGTCCCTCACTTTTTGGCGGTTCATGTTTCACGGACTTGCTCTATTGCAGTTTTTCAAAATAAGATTAGACATAACACACAATTGCTGATTGATGGATGAGCTGCACGATCGGCATGGAATTTTTACCTGAAATAAATTATTTTAAATTATTTAGCACCTGCGTGCAGCCCACAGCTGTGGAAGAATATTCCTCCTGCAGCTGATCAGCTGATCTCCACGCTACACAAGATCAGCTGATCTCGTGCAGAGTGAAAAAGTGGGAGTGGCTGAGAGTGCTTCTGGAGGCAGGGAGCTGAAATCATGACATTCTGTGCACTTTTAGAGCATTTAGAGTTTAGAAACATTGTTTAGAATATTGTAAGAGTGTGGGAAGGGTTTAAAACGCCTTATACATATATAATAAACTACTAACTACTACTACTTCTGTTGACCTTCAGATGCCTAAATGGCCTCGCACCCCTTTATCTCTCTGAGTACTGGAACCATACGTTCCCTCTCGGGCCCTGAGATCATCCAATCAGCTGCTTTTGGCTGTTTCTAAAACAAGACTGAAGCTCAGAGGAGATAGGGCATTTTCAGTCATGGGCCCCAAACTCTGGAACAGCCTGCCCCCCAACATTAGGCAGGCCACCTCCCTTCCTCAGTTCAAATCTCTGCTAAAAACACATCTGTTCTCACAGGCATTTCACACAGTGTGAGTTGATTTTGTGTTTTTTTGTTCTATGTTCCTATGTTTTAAATGCTTTTATTAATTCTTCAGTATTATCATTGGTGTATGATTTTTTTATTAATGTTACTCCCATTGATGTTGTTGTTAATCACTTTGATAACAGTTTCTGTTTTAAATGTGCTCTATAAATAAAGTTGTCTTGACTTGACTACTACTTAATACTTGTACTACTATTCCTACTTTGCGGTTTTTCACAAGGGACTACTGTACTTCTTCTGCAGACAGAACCTGAAGTCACAGTCATAGGAGTACCGTACCTACATCTCACGGGTATGTTTGGATGACCACGCCAATTACTCGTATGTGGAGGTACCGCTGACTTGGTGTTCCACAAAACCTACACCCTCCTACAAGCTAGGGTTCTCCAAGGATGGTACTGGGAGTCCAGAATCTCAGATAATAATCATGTTTGATTATTTTGTAGAGGAAACGGTCCTCAGATCATTGAATTCTTATTACTAATTTTAATCTGAAGGGGCACCACTTGCTTTCTGGTTCTTAAGCAAGAAAATTATTAATCAGACTCAAGTTTGTGCGCTTAATGAGTTCTTTTCTTGTGTTTAAACGGCATTCAAAATCAGTTAATACACACAGATATGCCAAAATAATCACAAATTTAGTTGATTTTATGTATTTTATTACAAAAATAATCATCTGTAATATATCTGATGAAGATTATGCATAAAAATGAATACACAAATGAATAAAAAAATAGCTTTGTATCAAAGGTCTACTTGATTATTCAAATCAGTGGAACTTTTAAAAAGGCAGAATTTTGGACTGGTTTTGTTTGTGGTGTAGTTAAAATTGTGTCTAAGTTAACTGTGGTGTACATCAAGCAATATTATTGTGAATGTATGATCACCTGAAAATGCATTGAAGGGTCTCCCTCACCAGAATGAGCTGTCAGAATGTCCACAACTGCTTATAATGATACCAGCGAGGCCTGGGATGCTCCGGTGACTGAGAGGAGGATTTTTCCTCAAAGGTCACCTATCATTGGTTGGAGGGACAAAGGTCCGGCCACTGGCTCTGAAGTCAGCTGGGATTTACCACTCTGCAGTGTGATGTTCTGGTTCATCAGGTTCTCTTGTCCTGAGACATTTGCAGAAAAAGCTGTTTCTCTTCTTCCCAGGACATCTCATTAGGAGGAAGTTGAAGATGGTTTTGTAGAAGGAGCGAAGAAGTGAAGAAGGAATGTAGAAGTGGTGTAGAAGTAGTAGTGTAGAAGTGAAACTTAACTTAACTGTCTGTGTGTCACAGACTGACTTTGGTCCACACCTCAGAAGAGGGGGTGGTCCTAACTCTTTGTCATGTTTTATAAAATCACAGTCCATTTTCTCGGTCTGCCTTTAAAAAGTCACACTTCTTTTAAAAGGAGAAAAATAAAACATGATTAAACAGACATTTTCAATAACAAACATTCAGTTCTGAAGCTTTTGAAATAACATGCAATGTTCATCCAAAAGGTGTCGCTGTTCATCTCCTGGAAAGAAAATGTCATGAAACAAAGGGTTCGTTTCATGTGTTATCTGCATGGGAAAACCATCCTGGGAGTAATACTCCTTTTGATAAAAGTTGAAGTCTCGGCAGATGTTTCATTTCGCAGTCAGTTGAGCCACAACTCATTAAAACGATCTGTTAGTTTCATGGGAAATGAGCTCATGTTGAAAGTGGTTAATACAGTGACAGTTTTTTATTACATTCACATTAGTGTCAACTAAGGAGTTTGTGAGCTGAGTTGAACCCCTGTAAAAATAAAGTCTGTTTGTTCCCAAGGGAATAGATGCATCTTATTTTAAACAGTTCAAAACACAAAACACATGAATGGTATCTGTAGGAGATGAGGTGAACTGTTTCTGTTTAAGTTGAGGTGAACTGTTTCTGAGGTGGTGTTTCCCTACATATTCCCCCACTTTTCGATTTTCAACCCCGATGGTTGTGAATCGAAAACTCATCGTCCACACCTCAGGAATGTTCCAAGAACATTGTAGTAGATTCCCAAAAGTCAATGTCTATAATTCCATGGAAGGAAAACAAGGTTAAAGTTATCCCATATTAATTCTGAAGGAATAATTCCAAGTAGGGAAAGGATCAATGTTCTAAATTATTCCCAGTGTGTTCAAATGGGTTAATTCCACAATGTGAAACAGGAAAGGCAAAGGTATTCCATTTGAGTTCAAAGCGATAATTCCACATTCAAGGGAAAAGAAACTCAAGGGTATTCCATGTGAAGGCCAAGGGGTCCTCTGGAAGGCATGGTGATGTCATTATTTGGAACGATGGGTTGGATCGTCAGAAGATGCAGTGATGTCATCTGGATGATGGACCAGATCAGTTGGATGATGCAATGATGTCATCTGGATGAAGGATTGGACCATTTGGATGATACAGTGGTGTCATCTGGAGGGAGGATGGGACCCTCTGGATGATGCATCAGGATGGTGTTCATCTGGACCACAGGATGTTGGCATAGGATGGTATCCATCTGGTGACCATCTAAACTAAGTGTCTAAGTGCTTTGTTCATGTAATGGAATCCTAAAGATAAATCTGTATGCATGCAAATCTAACGTCAACTTAATTGACAAAATTAATTGTTCAAAGTGTTCTTGAATAAGGATAAAATAATCTAATGCCTCTACTTTTGTATAAGGGTACGTAGACAATGTGTGTAGGCTAATGATTAAAGGTTGAAGAAAAATAAAGCATGCACTAAGAAATTTGGTGTAAAAATAAGTAAACACAAATTTAGGAAGCTTAGTTCATTTTGTTTAACAATTTTGTTTACTAAAATGAATCACTCACGTGGTGAGTGTTGAATGAATTTTAAAACAAACTTTAAGATGTTGATCAGCAGAGTGTGAGCATAAACAAGAATGATCCCGACGACAACCAGAAGTAGCTTTCCCCCACTTGTAGGTTGTTATCTTGCCGACTGTTAATTGTTTTACTTTTTTTTGCTTGATCTAGTGGTCAAAGAATGTTGAATTTGTTTTTACAGTGTATTGTTATTAGGTTTAAGGTGTTTTACCATACCTATTTCTTTTGAAAGTAAAATTTAATTTAAAGATTTGTAATCTTAAGGTTTGAATGTTTCTATTTTAAAAAGAGTACGATTTATTTGAATTTTGTAGTTTAATTAGCCTAATTTTGGTTTTAGTTAGGTTTTTAGTTTAAAACTCTTCTTGATTAGTTGTTTAATTTGAGCCTTGTGTGGCTTGATCTAGTTTGAGTACACAACTGGAGACTGTTGGTCTGTTATTAGATGTATTCTTGTCCACCCTGGAAGGATGTTGTGGGTGAGCATTCCAGCTTTGGAAGCTTTCTGTCCAGTGGGTGGTGTGAAAGTGTACTGGACCATTTCCCCCCACTTGAAGCTTTTCATGGGAGGCTTTTCGGTCATGGTATGTTTTGAGTTGTTTAGTCGTCTTGTTAAGACGCTTTTGGTTAAAGGTGAAGGTATTTCTCGGTTGTTTATTCCGATATTTTATGTACTGTGGGTTGGTGCTTTCACCAGGTTTGTAATATGTGTATAAACGAAGTGCTGTTTGTTGACCATTCATCATTTTAGATGAAGAAATGCCAGTAGATTGATGTGGAGCTCTTGCAGGTGGGAGCTGGCAACAGATCATGCAGTCTGATTCAATTCAATTCAAAAATACTTTATTAATCCCAGAGGGAAATTAAGTGTTGTCGTAGCTCATCATCCTGGTTTTATTCAAGAGTTGTTAGATGCTGATTGCTGTGGGAAGGAAGGATCTCCTGCAGCGAATATGAAGAATCTGGCCACAGATACCGATCTGTCCACCCAGATCCAGCTTGCTGTCAGATCTGGCTGGCCTCTCGGTCCTCCTGGGCAGCAGGGCCGCCCGAATGCCCGCCAGAACTCCTCCCAAAGCGATGGCCACTCCTCCCAGCACTCTGCTGAGCTCCTCGTCACTGCAGACAGTAGGTGCTGAAGGACGAACCTGTCCTTCTGCTGTCATGAGCCATGTTTCCTGCTAGTTCCAGGATCTCAGTGGTCAGGCACTCGAGCGCAGCTGGCAGGTAGATGAGAATGCGTCCACAGAACATCCTTTTCAACTCATTTGAGATTTGGGTCTGTAGTTGAGATATTATTTGAGCTTTTGAGATGTTAATCAGCTGCTGTTGGTTGTAGAAAATTGCCTTGTTGCCATGGTTACGCATCATAGCAAATGTCCAAAACTAAAAAAAATTTCAGTAAAAATCCTTCCAGCTGCACAGCATCTGATACCAGAGGAAACAATCATCCAAAAAATGTGATTTACATCCAGAAAAAGGTGAAATAAAGTTTCTAAAAGCAAAATCTCAGAATGAAAGTAATAGAGCTGCTCCAACATGCAGCCACCTTGAGCGGCACAATTCTAGAACATTGATGTAGCTGTTTACATCTTTGCGCATTCCTGGCCAGTAAGAAACCTGTCTTAACGCCTTGAGTGTTGTTTTCACACTATTGTGTTTTGAAGATGGGGCTTCATGGGCATGTGCTATCATCACCCCCCTGTAGTCATGAGGTACCACGAACGAAGGTGAAGTGGTTGGCTCAGGAGCAAATATTAACATGCCCTTGAACATTTTCATTTTCATACCTTAAGGAATGAACAAAGTTCAGGGATTGAGTCAAGTTCCTCTGAGGAGGGAGTAACATGATCTGGATCTGTTATGTAGTGAATCATCCTTTTGAAGGCTGGATCCAGAGATTGCAGCTTAATGATGTCTTTATCAGACATTACAGGTCCAACTGAGATTGTGTTAGCAGTTGGTTGTGAAAGATCAAAAGAACAGGCTGCAGCACATGGATGTGTGAGCGTTTGCACTTCTTGGGTGGGTGGGTTTGGGATAAAATCAGGTGGCCAGGGGGGGTCAAAAGACTGTGTGTTACCACTAGTGGTACTGTTGTTAGTTAACAAGTCTGTGAGAATGTTAACCTGTTTGTTTTGTCCTGACACCTGTGAGTGGCCTCTGGCCTCTCTGAGAATAGATGGACTCTGAGTCAGAGCAGTGTTGTATGTTGTGTTAGTGTTGTATTTGTTAGTCTGGAGAGACACTGTAGTGCCAATCATATGAGCTCTTTGCAGCTCTAGTGGTTGTGCAGGTGTAACTGACACTACCTCAGTGGGAGGTGTTCTCAGTCACCTGATGTTTGTCTTTGGGTGGGGAGATGGTTGACCTTCCAGACGGATCCAGTGCCAAGCACTTTGAGTACAGTTCTGGTCCAGCAAAGATGGGCAGGGGTTGGCGCACCTGGGCCCAAACTTTGAGATTCTTAAAATCGATCAAAGGCTGAAAACGTGTCAACAAATCTTGTCCCACCAATAGTGGAATTGTTTCTAAATCAGACACATAAACTGGATGGCTAAGTGTCATGTTACCAATCTTAAACTATATCTGAGTCACAATGGATACAGTTGTGTTGTTAGATGCGTAAGGTTTGATACAAAGGAGGCACGGCTTAAGAACCAAGTTCTTGTTAGCGTGTTTCGCTGCTGACTGCAGTTTCTTGAACAGGGTGGCTGACATCAGGGTGACATCTTCTGCGGTGTCAAGAAGCGCGTCATGAGTAAGGACTTGTTCTAGCGTTAGTGAAAAGTAAAACTTTCCTGCGGGCCCCCTTTCAGTAAGGTTACACAACAATTGGTGACTTGGAGGTTCCTCTGGGAATTCAGAGTAAATGTTCTCGAAATAGAGGTCCTCAGGGTTCATTTGAACTTCTGAGATTGCATTCAGGGTGTGTGAATAGTCAGTCTGTTGATCTAAAGGAAAAACAATGTCAGAAATAGAGTTACAATCTGCGGTTGCAGGTTGAAGTTCTAAATCTGCAGCTGGTTGGTCCAACGGTTGGTTGGCCAGAGAGGTCACTGACCGAAAGTCAGCACCTTTGGTGTCATTGTCTTTCATGAAGGAAACGTTTAATTATCTCAAGTTCTCTAGGAGTCAAGTTGGTAGATTTACCTTTTTTTTGTCTTTGTTGATCCTTTGTACTTTTCAGAACATTCCTGACATAATGAAGGTGGTTTTATTTCAGGTCGAGAGTGACGATCCTGAAAGGTGTGGGTCTAATTAGGAGAGTGTTTACCCCCCCTGAAGAGGTTTCCAAGAACCTTGGTATTTACCGGGACCTTTCCTTTGGTCTGGTGTCTTAAGCTGGAAATAAGATGGGTTCTTGTCAGCTTTGGGAAAGAGGGGTGCAGCTTTTGCTCTGGTTGAGTCAGTGTCCACACTTGCCCTGTTAAGTCCCAAAGTTGAAGGTATTGTGTTGACAGCAAAAACATTTTTGGATTCCACTGGCTTAAATTGGTTCAGCTTTTGAAAAGCCCTGCAAGCTAATTCTCTTAGCTGAAGGATGGTGAAGATTTGTGGGTCAGCAGAAATGCCAAGTAAGCTGGTAATTGACTCATTGAGATTCTGGATGAAAGTGTTTTAAAATTTAAATATTTTTCCATGTTGGGGTAATTGTTATAACCAAAGTAAGCATTGAACAACCGGTGGTAGTAAGCCTGTGGGTGTTCATCTCTTCCTTGTTTGATGTTTAGAGCAACTATTAATCCTGATGTAGAAGCAAAGTCAGAAAACTCTTTCTCTATAGCTTGGCACAAGAGAATAAAGTCAGATTTGATGTGAGGTTTCTGTCTGTCGATAAACCTTTTGTCTTCTGTGTTAGAAGTGATTTTAATAAGATAAATCTTGTCTTCAATAGATGAATGTGGGAACTGGCTGAGGTGATATTCCACATCATCAAGGTACAATTTTACATCCATTCCTGTGTGAGAGTCAAAATTTTGAATGTGTTTAGCAATCATGTCCAGATCTTTGTTTGTTAGTTCAGATTGAACTTGCGTTTTCATTTGTGATGAGGAGGGGTTCAGTTTGACCACTCCAAGTGTGTTTGGAGGGTAATGTCTGTTTACCTCAGCGGCGGACTCGAAAGTCCATGGGTACTCACCGTTTTGTTCCAAGTCATCAGATCTGGAAAAGGGATTTTGTGAAATGAGATTACTTACTGGATGTGATTTGTTTAGGCCTTTGTTGAAAGATCTGACATTGATGCCAGGAGGAGGTTGTAACCTAAAAATGGATGGATTCTGTGCTTCAGACAGTTGGTCCTGTAAAAATGTGATTTTTTTCATCTTTGAGTTCTAACTGAGTAAGGTAGATATCATTTTGTTCAAGTATAAAGCCATTATTATCATATGATTTTTGTAGAGTTGTAAGCATCTCAGTTTTAGTTTTGATTTCATTAGAAAGTTGAGCTTATGTGTCCATCAACTTATGTTGTAAATCATCATAATATCTTTGCATTCTCAGATATTCTTGGTTGAGAAGCTTAAACTTTGTTTCAGCATCACATAATTTGTTTTGTAAGGGTTGTTCATTGGACAGCCTGGAGTCATACTGATGTTTCAGAGGAGTATTCTGTTTTTCAAGCTGTGAAATTAAGTGTAGATTGTTTTCTGATTCGGTTGAATCAGAAAACAAAGATATAGTGTCAACTTCTTTAGAGCTGAAAGCCATTTTGTGACTTAATTTATTTCCCATTTAAGCAGAACAAAATTAAAGCTAGGTTTTAACTTTAAAAATGTGTTTACTTCTGAGGGTTTAACTCTAGGCGTTGGTTACTTTAAAATTTTATTGATGGAAAGTTGTTTAAAATGTGTTATCCACAAATGCTTTACTTACATTTTACTTGCAAGAGTTTTTATTTAAGTTAGTTAATTTTTATTAAGGCATTATCAAGGTTTAAATTCCAATAATTTGTAGTTTATTTTTAGTGTTGTACTTTCCTTGACCACTAAGTACCGTAGCGCTGTTTGGAAGGACGCGTGTACCGTTAAAGGAAGAGGCGGAGCTTTGACGTTTCTCTTTCCGGGTCAAGCTCTCTTCAAAATGGTGGACGTTCGGTTTTGGAGCTAGTATATTAGCCTTTTGTGAAGGGGGAGGTACCAAGATGGCGATCTGAAAAGTCGCATGTGATGTGAGCTCCGTATATTACCGCAAATTTATTTTATTCAACGTTTTATGTTCCACTCAAAAAAAGTTCCAATGGATGTTAATAAGGTAATGAAACCGACGAAACTGCAAACTGGGTCCGCAAAGAAAAAAACGACACCGCAGGTAAAAGAACTGGAACATGATTATGCTATGGACATTGCAGGGGAAAAGAACTCCTCTTATCTTTCTAAATAATAATCTCTCAATTTGGTCATATATACCCAATTTGGTATTTAATAAGATAGAGGGACTTCATTTTCTCTTACAATGTGATTTTGAGTTTAGCAGATTGCCGGTGAAACTTTCAGATTTTCATAAACAGGTTCTTCTTTACTGGAAACTCATTTTCTGCCACAATTTCACACCACACAACACACCAGTGTGGAACAATAGGTACATTCTGATTAATAAAAAATCTATATGTATTGAGGAATGGTGTTCTAAAGACGTGTGGGCCGTGGCCCATTTTATGGACAATGAAGGAAACATTTTACAATATCAGGAGTTCTGTAAAAAATTTCAGATCCATTGTGATGAGATTAAATATAACCAAATTTTAAAGGCTATTCCAGTCTCTCTTAGGGCTATGGTGAGACAAGATATTACATTCTCTGATATTTCCCCTGGTCTGAAACAACTCTGTATTGATGGAGTTGCTTTCTCTGACTATCAATGTAACAATAAATTTTTGTGAAACAAACTATTGCATCATTACTCTCCTAACTTAATTAGGAGAGAATATATTCTGAAGGACTTTAGTAGAGAAGACATCAAAAAGATCAGAACTAATTTTATTTCATTTCCGGTTCCTCCTAAAGCCAAAGCAATTCAATTTAAAATCTTAAATAGAATTTATCCTACTAAGGAATTTTTAAGGACAAAATTTAAAATGGACACTGGGAACTGTGTTTATTGTGAGACAGAGAGTGAGAACCTGGAACATCTTTTCTTTGATTGCATGATAGTTCAGCAATTTTGGCTTGATTTTAAAATGTGGATCGAATCCAAAGGGATTCATTTACTTACAAATACAAACATTATGTTCATAAATGTCGCTTTTACAAATGTAAACCTAATGTGAACCACTGGAAGAATGAGCTAAAGTCCTATGCAAATCATTAAAATATGTAAAAGGGAAAAATGCTGACAAATTTCTTAGTTTCTTAGTTAATTTCAATTTCCTCATATAATGCTTTTTTTTCTCTCTCTCTTTATCCTTCTTTTTTTTCTTTTATTTCCATTATGTTATGAATCACCTTTTGTAACTTTCGATTGTAAGAATTTGTACTTTTTGTTGTGTATTGTTATGGTTGAATAAAGTAAAAAAAAAAAATATATATATATATATATATATATTAGCCTTTTGTTGTCAAAAACATTGATAAAATCACTAAACGAGTTCTCAACCTCTTTTCACGGCGAAAACGAACTTTAAAACAATCAGCTTTCAGCATGAAAGTCTTTTTGCAAATCTGGACGAATGAAGCGTCACTTTGAGCCGGAGCGGGCCTGTTAGCTTAGCTTAGCTTCTCAGCTTAGCTGTTATTACTGATCCAAAAAACGCAATTTTGGGACGGTTTACAAATGGATTTTTCACCATTAAATTTTCACTATAAAGACGCAACTCTGTCGGTTTGCCTTAGTGAATCAGATTAGGACTTTTTACCGTTTAAAGTGTCATTAAACAGCCGTTAGCTATTACTTAGCTATGCTAATGCTAACGAAGTCCACTGTGATATTTTAGATTTACCGTTCGTTGCGGTTTAACATCTAAAATATTTCAATTAAAATTTTGAAAACTGGATTGATCAGATCCTCAAGCCTTTGGGTTTGAATCGGCTTCACTCATTTGGTTATAAAATGCATGCAAAAATATTTATTTTAAATGGAGGAGCAGACGCGGTCTGACCAGTTTGGCCCCCACCTTTTTCATGGAGAAACACACACGCAGACACGCAGCTTCAAGCAGACGGAGAAACGCAGCTTGTAGCAGACGAAGAACAGAGAAAGAAACAGCTTTAAAACACAGTTGTATGCTCAAATTCAACAAAACCAGCGTAGAAAATACTTTTCTGTGTGTATAATTTGCATAAAATGCTCTTTAACGAGTCTCACACGGCAGGCACCAATATAATGTAGATGAAACGGTCCTCAGATCATTGAATTTTTATTAGTAATTTTATTCTGAAGGGGCACCACTTGCTTTACGGTTATTAAGCAAGAAAATTATTAATCAGACTCAAGTTTGTGCACTTAATGAGTTCTTTTCTTGTGTTTAAAGGGCATTCAAAATCAGTTAATACACACAGATATACCATAATAATCACAAATTTAGTTGATTTTATGTATTTTACAATCAATCAACCTTTATTTATACAGGTAAATCCCATTGAGCCTCGAGGACTCATTTATTAGGACAAATGTATTATAAAAATAATAATCTGTGATATATCTGATGAAGATTATGCATAAAAATGAATACACAAATGAATAAAAAATAGCTTTGTATCAAAGGTCTACTTGATTATTAATATCAGTGGAACTTTTAAAAAGGCAGACTTTTGGACTGGTTTTGTTTGTGGTGTAGTTAAAATTGTGTCTAAATTAACTGTGGTGTATATCAAGCAATATTATTGTGAATGTATGATCACCAGAAAATGCGTTGAAGGGTCTCTCTCACTAGACTGAGCTATCAGAATGTCCACAACTGCTTATACCAGCAAGGCCTGAGATGCACCGGTGACTGAGAGGAGGATTTCTCCTCAAAGGTCACCTATCATTGGTTGGAGGGACAAAGGTCCGGCCACTGGCTCTGAAGTCAGCTGGGATTTACCACTTTACAGTGTGATGTTCTGGTTCATCAGGTTTTATTGTCCTGAGACGTTTGCAGAAAAAGCTGTTTCTCTTCTTCCCAGGACATCTCACTAGGAGGAAGTTGAAGTGGGTTAGGTAAAAGGAGCGAAGACGTTGTCAAATATGTACGGAGCTCAGCCTGATCTTTTAGGAAAGAACAAGTCAGAACATGTTATTTTGTGTTATTCTGCTAAGTCATGGTGTGTAGGCCTCAATGCCTTGAATGATCAGGGCCATGTGTGGAACAACACGAGCACACACACGGGCTCACTAAGATACACACACACACAGGCCCGCTTGAAGAAACACACATGCAAGCTCCCTAAGACACGCACATACGGAGGGAAGAAAGCAGAGCAAAGAATGTTCTTGTCAATAAAAAGTACCAGTTTCAGATGAATGAGAAATATGTGGTTATAATAAAGTCAATAAACAAGTAGATAATCAAGTGATATTATAAACTCTGTGATTTTAGAATGTAATATTTATGATTTTACAATGTAATCTGTGTTTAAGCTTATTCATGATGAATGTTGAATGGAAAAAACCTGTAGCTTTGTGAATGTTCTGGAAAAGACGTTATGAGTAAGAGTGTTACGCAAGGGGAAAAACCCTAAATTACAGCTCTGAGCCAATCAGCATGGGACAGCACAGAATGACTGTGCATTATTGAACAAAATACACCCAGATTTTAATATGTATAAGGGATGACTAGCAAAATCCGATAAGAAATCAGTGAAGTCGAACCAAGGTCCAGCCCAGAAGGGGTGGGTTAAGCCTGATGGGGTGACTGGCTGAGAGATGTCAGTCAAAATTTCAGGCTTTATAAACAGAGGGTTTCGGAGAAAGCTCTGCTGTTTGGGGACCCACTTCACAAAGCGAAGGAGATCAGGACAAGATTCGAAGAACCTTTGGACGAATTGTGGATTAATAGGGCAATTTTGAACGGTTTTTGCTGGAGAAGAACTGGAGGAGAGTCCGATGGAACAAGTTTTTTTTTGGAACTATTTCTTCAAAACTCAACAGCCCGGATTAAACCTGAAACCCCTTTTCTTCAAATTGAACCAGATCAAGGACTAGGAGTGGCCCATATCCGAACAAATGGGATTGGGAAATCTGCTTCTTACCAGATTCAGAAAACATGGTAAGGGGACACTCCTCAAAATTGATCCTTATCCCAAATTTTAGCAGTGGTGTATGAATTGACAAGCAGAAAAATTAATTATATTAAAAACCTGGTTGCTCAGAGTTGTAGAAGAGTCTTACTTGTGGTGAGGAATAATTTGTTGGGGCAGGTAGAGAGAGTAGGTAAACTGTGTGGGTACTTGTGTTCCTGAGGGAGACCGGGCATGGCCGGCTGGACTGAGGGAAGTCCGACGCCAGGCAGAGAGGGATCCAAGCACCTGTTTCAAGCCCATCCACAGGGACTGAGACCTACCTCGCCCAGGGAAGGTCAAAAACTAAAAAAGGAACTAAGGAGTGAGAATCATTCATCATGTAATCTCTGTGTAATCATTATTGTGCTATACCACTGTTCCCCTGCAAAAGTTATTGATTAAAAGCAAAGCAAAACGTAAAATTCTGGATTCTTATTTCAAACACACCTTTTGTTCTTGGAAGTGGAAAACTTGGTTCAATGAAACAACAGAAGCATGTGGGAGGTTTTAAATGGTTTTATTAGCTTTTGATTATAGAACAACACCCCTGAGTCTTGTGCCTAGGCTCCAAAAATTGCCAGATCGATTAACAATTGCAACGCTAAATCTGGAGATGAGCTACCGTTAACTTGCGCTCCCTCATCTGCCAAACATCCCCATTCCAACTGCTAGGTTGGGCGAGGCACGAGGTGAAAGTTGGGTGTGGTGCAAGGATCGGAGGTAGTTAACAGTCTGGGTGAATCATCTCAACACAGCCTTAAAAACTAAAACGGTCCTAGGAAAAGGCTGCGGGTAATACCTGAGCCATAGGATTAGTTTTGAGACCCGTTGGAGGAGAAGCTGTAGTGAGGGCGTGGCACGTGTCCTGTGCCTACCTCACTCTGGGAAGCGAAACACGGTGGCAGCGGTGGGATACAGTTTTTTAGTGTAAAGACCCCCCCCCACAGAAGAAAACACAGTCCCTAGAGTTGCGGGAGTGTGAGCGGCTGGACCAGGCCACCAGCCAAATACCCCTTAGTAATCCACTAGGCATTGGGTGGGGTAGAAGGGCTTACGAAGGGTTACTGACCATAATCCAAGTAGTAAGTTAAGCAGCTAGTCTGTTCCCATCTGAAGTACAAGTAATACAGTCGGGAGACTCTGAGGAACAGGCAACTCGAGACGACAAAAACAGAAAAATGGGCGAAGAAGCAGAAAAAGTGGAGCTGAAGTACCAGCCCGAGCTAAACGATCTGACAGAAGTGACACCCGAGTCAGGAAGAGAAATACTAGGAGTAAGGATAGGAATCCTCCCATATGGAAAAGGTTACGAAACCTGGAACCACCTAAAGCAGTTCCAATTCAAAGACAGTAATCTGGAGAAAGATGAAGAAGTCTTGCAACAAAACCTGATTAAATGCATAGAAGAAAAGGGTAGGTACCACTGTAACAAGGCAACAAATGGGCTTCAAATGAAGCGAGACCCAGCTAGAATAAAAACCAAAGCAGAGATCAAAAAGTGGCTAGAATGGTGGATACAGTTGGTCGAGACACCGGTGGGTGCGCTAATCGCGGTAATTATCAGTCCTTCCCTTGATTATGACCCTCTAATAAAAATGGTAGCCAGAGCATCAGGACTGGGGTGGCATGAAAGCAGCCCCTAAGTACCAAGAGTACAAGGAAGAGTTAATGAGACTAGCCATGTATGAACAGAAAAAAACCCAGGAGAAAGGAGTCGGACTAAAACGGGCATCCCAAACGGGCTCTCCAGGAGTCTCAGATGAAAGTGGATCTGAGTTAGGTGAGGAAAAAGAGAAAGCACCTAAAAGTGATATATTTGTAACAACCCAGACAGAAAAAAAAGGTCCGAGTGTTGTCAGACCCGGACCAGGAGCGTTTGTTCCGGCCTCCCATGTGAACCCCTCTTTTGTGAACCTCCCATCTGGAAGCTTTTTCTTAAGCAATAGCCAATACAGGGGGACTAAGACTCAAGACCCAGACTTAGACTCAGACGTTGAGCACCTAAGATCAGGAGCCAAAGTCGAAAAAAATATCAATGACTGGTCCTCTGATGATGAAGCAGAAAAAGAAAAAAATGATCAACAGCTGAATGCCATTGCCCAAGCTCTAGCAGAAAAATTGAATCAGTACTGGATGAGTGGAAGAGGGTTGAAAGTGGAGCCCTTAGAAAAAGCAAGGACGCAATTAAAGTCAGAGCTAAGTAATGATCAAAGAGACAAGAAGGAGAACCCAAGGGAGGGTTCCTCAGGAATGTCTAATGAGACCCCAAGGAAAAGACTATCCAAAGAAAAACATCGGGAACCAAAACTTGAACCAAAATCTGAGCAAAAAGATGAAAAGGAGCCCAGAGCGAGGCTGAAAGATAAAATTAAACCAATACCAATAAACATGCCCAAATTCCCTCTGGTTGAAACCCTTAAACCCTTACCCGAGGAAACACAAATTGTACCATTCCAGAATGGGGTCCGAGTAGGTAGGCTGAAAGGAAGCCAACGGGCTGCTGGTATTCACAGATCACAAGTATAAAATTCATAACTCATCATTCAGGAAAACTTTACAGAAATTAGCGGGGAGCAAGTACCAATAAGAAATAACTCATTTAAAACAGTGGATGGAAGGCTCGAAGCCAAAAGTGAGCCTAACTAGCGGTGCTGACCTTCCACATTATGCCATAATACATGTCCCGATTATAAGCTATGAGGAGGCGACCAGTGGTGAAGGATATATGAGAGAGATGTTAGGAGCCATCGAAAGAGGAGTATCCAGAGCCATAACTCAGGGTTTTAGGCAGCTGGTGATGAGTGTCGATGGGTTGCGGTCCCATCGCCTGCAGTGGGAGATAGCTGAGCGTGTGGCAATTCGCTCAGCTATGTGGTTGGCAAAAGAGATGCCTATGGCAGCGGCATTGAAGGAACTAATTATTTTGACTCCAACTCGGTTGGATGAGGATCGAAAATCAAGGGTCGTAGCCTCAATGACAAAACCAGAAGAAAAACCAATTGAAGAACCCCTAAAATTAGGGAAAGAGGATGCAGAGAAATCATCAACATCACAGGGGGCCAAGAAAAGTGAGGACCCTTTAAGGATTAATCCTCAGGGGTCGAAAACGCCTCTGACCTCACCCTCAAAAAAAGACCTGAAAAGTTCAGCCACAAGACGGCGCAGAAGTGGCGCAGATTCACAAGAGGGACAGTCAAGGTGTAAGACACTAGCAAAAATACAACCATTAAATGGAAAGAGCGAGGAAAGCGACGAAGAGAGCTCAGAGGGAGAACCAGATGCTGATCTGAGTCAGGAGGACACAGATGACGAAGGCAGTGCCAGCCTAGGATCAATAGCAGGCCAATATGATGGTCCAATCAAGCCATTGAGAATAAGGCAAAGGAAAGGACAGAAGAAGGGGGTAGAAATACTGGATGTGCACAGGGTGTCGGAAAGGTTGGCCAGAGACTTGAGTTGGGGTCTGGTGCAGGCGAGTGATGGGCGCCGAACCTACATCCCTGAAGCTGGCCAAAATCATTATGACATTCCACCAGTATGGGCAGACAGGTCAGAGGAGATAGTGGAACTGACTGTAAAAGCTACGTTGGGAGAGTGGGCCAACATTTTAATGATGCCTTCGTACCCCACCTTAGCAGCCCACAAACCCTTAACCAGTAAGTTTAGAACAGCTTACTTGGGAATAGTGCATGATGTGATGCTGTGAAGAATCAAAAAGACTGCCTACAAATATGCCCAAGAGACAGAAAAGAAATTGCGAGATGAAATATCGACCGATGAAGAAGATGACACATGCACGGCCGAGGCAAATCCATCATATCATGTGCCTCAATCAACCCCTGAACCGAAACGGGCGAAACAAAGCCGAGCCTCCGGCTCAGACACTGACAGTTATCGTGAGTACAAAAAGCTGAAAACCTTAGTGAGAGAAAAAAGATCCCAAGAGACCACTGAAGAATACATCAAGGATGTTTGGCCCATGGTCGTTAGCTCCACTGAGTGTGAAGCAGCAAAAAAGTTGTGGCTGGTTAATGTCACTACAAACCCAGTGAGTAAAGGGGAGTCGGATCAAAGCCAATATGAGAAATTAGTCCTAGAGGACATGGACGACGAGGACTCTCAGATTCAACGGGCAAGCGTGTGTATGGATCAAGGGCAACGCCTCACACCAGTCTGGTATCAACTCAAACAAGTAATTCCCACAGATATGTTAAGGCCCTGAGAAGCGTAACAAAAGGGAGAAGGGGAGAAATCACATTTGCTAAAATGCCCCAACATGAGACCACAGTCGCCCAAATAGATCAGGCGGTGAAGTCATACGACCTACAACAGCAGTTCTGGGATGGGCGAAAGAAAAGTGAGGCAAAACAGAGCCCAAAACAACCGAAGGCAGCTGAAAGGGTCCCCCAGCAACCACAATACAGGGAGCGGCCCCCAAGGCCGCAAGCGCCACCGTACAGAAATCAGCAACCAAGAAAATTTCAAGCTCCAGCTGCAAACCAAAGACCCCAGAAGTGGGGTAAATATATACCACTAGAAGAATATGCAAAGCTCACCCCAGAAGAAAATAAGGCCCTCCAAGAGTCCTGCATGAAAGGGAGTGGAGGGCCAGCTAAATGATGGCCGAAAGGTCGCGGGTCACACTAGAGAATGCCTATTGGGATGGGGATGAAATCTACATTGAACTAGGTGGAGAACCTTACCTGATAGACACTGGTGCAGAGGTGTCAATGACCCGCAGAGACCTAAAAACAATAGGACACCTCACGGTCCAATTGGCTAACGGAACCATAGAAAAAATGCCTTTTGGCTTATGGAAAGGAATTGTATGGGTAAAAGGACCTTATAACCTCATGACAGTAACAGATTTGAAAGAACTAGCAAAGCCAAAAAGAGACTGAAGGGCCCTGAATAGATTGCTGAATATGCTCAAATCCAGAGTAGTAAAAATAGGGCCAACACATGGAGAAAAGGATATCGAAGAGTGGTATAAATCTGTAAATATCCCCGAAGTAACAGAGCAAAAATTAAATGAGAGTGACTTCTCCCCGGCCGGGAAAGAGAAGTTAAAACAAATCATCGAGTCAGCCTCAGCGGCCAAGTTTAAAAATGACTGCGGGGATTTGGGTCCAAGATTTGTGCATATAATCGAAGGAGGAGTACATCCACCTGTGCGACAATATCCCCTCAACCCAAGGGCAGTTGAAGAAATGAACATAATCGTAAGAGAATTGAGTGCTTTGGGAATCATTAGAGAAGAAGCAAATCCTATTACTAATAGCCCCATCCAGGCAGTAAAGAAACATGAGTCTGCTGAAGGAGGATGGCGACCGGTAATCAATTTCAAAGCACTTAACAGACAAACAGTGGCCAACCGAGCTAGCCTAATCAACCCACAAGGTACTTTAAAAACCATGCAAGTGAAAAAGTCCAAATTCTGCATCTACTTGGCAAATGGGTTCTTCTCACTCAGACTGGCCAAACAATCACAAGGGAAAACAGCTTTCACCCATAATGGGAGAAGCTACGTTTGGCAGCGATTGCCACAGGGATACAAAAACTCTCCAAATGTGTATCAATCAGCCGTAATGGATGTGCTTAAAGACTTAGGTGCCACAGTTTACATCGATGATGTGTTTATCGCAGATGACACAGAAGAAGAACATCTAGAAAGATTGGCAAAGGTGGTGCAGCGAGTCACAGAAGCAGGGCTGAAATTGAATCTGAAGAAATGTCAGTTTGGACAGTTTAGAGTAAACTATCTAGGGTTTCAAGTAACAGCCGATCTGGGACTCTCAGAAGGCTACAGAGAGAAACTCGAACAGATTCAGCCCTCCAAGTCCGAAAACGAACTGCAAAAAATCTTAGGTTTGTGTAACTATGTGAGGGATCATGTCCCCAACTATCAGAAATATGCCAAACACTTGTATGCTTGCCTGAAGAAAAGGGAAGTAGAAAACGAACAGAAAGGTAAAAAAGCTTGGATTTGGACCGCCGAAAACCAAAATGACTTGGAAGAACTGAGAACAAAAATAAAGGAAGCGGTATGCTTAGAACCAAGAAGCCTTATGACAAAACTCGTAGCTGAAGTTAGCTGTGAGGGAGATGATGCCATGATAACAGTTAAAAATGAAAATGGAGGTTAGGTTACTCTTTGGAGTTATACGTTAACCTCAGTTGAGAAAAAAAATCCTCAAGAAGAAAAATAATTAGCAGTACTTGCTAGATATTGGGGAACACTGAAATATCTGGCTCAAGGACAGCCTATTAAAGTCATAACACAAAGCCAAGTGCACAAATATCTCAGAAAGGGAACAATTGAAAGTACCAAGGCTACCAACACAAGATGGGGTAGATGGGAAGACATTTTGTTAGACCCGGATCTGGAGATAGGCCCGGCACAGCCGGCAAGCAAAAAAATGACAAAAGAGACACCTGAACAACAACAAATGCATGATTGGACTCTCTACACGGACGGATCCAAGAAGGGATCTGATCAGGTGGCACATTGGGGATTTATCCTCAAATATAAGGGGAACGAGTGCTGCCGTAGGAGGGGGAGAGTGCCAGGAAGTGCGCAAACAGGAGAAGTTACGGCAGTACTCGAAGGACTGCTAGAACTGACAAATAAAAACGTGAAAAGAGCAAAAGTAATGACTGACAGTCATTACTGTGCACAAGCTTTAAATGAGGACTTATCCATATGGAAAGAAAATGGATTTGAAAGTGCCAAGGGAAAGATTGTGGCTCACCAAGACTTGTGGAAGAAAATAGCTGAAATCAGGCTAAATCTGTAGTTAGAGGTAGAGCACCAAAAGTCCCACACTAGAGAAGGAAAATACTGGCAGGGTAACGAAGAAGTCGATCGTTATGTCCAGCAGAGAAAAATAGTTTTTGTCAGGATCGAGAAGTGGGACAGAACCTCTGAAGGTCAGAGGGTCCTAGAAGAGTACGTGGTAGAGGTTGTACGGGGTGTGCATGAAGGCCTAGGTCATGCGGGCGTACAACCTACACGTAAGGAGTTGGAGAGTCAGGAACTCTGGGTCCCTTTAAAACAAGTCCGCAAGGTGCTGCAGGACTGCGAAGTATGTGGTCAATACAACGCAGGACTGTGAGGGCACCGAGTGGATAGGCAAACTATCAAAAGCACCTTACCCTGGGGCTCAGTGTGCATGGATGTAGCTGGGCCTATGGGAGTCACAGGCAAGAAGGGAGAGAAATACCTTCTAGTGCTAGCAGACTCAATGTCAGGGTATGTGGTAGTAAAGCCAGCAAGAAAAGCTAATGGCAACAGTGTTGTTAGCATGTTAAGAGCAAGTCTGTGGGTCATTAGGCGTTCCAAAGGAACTGAGAACTGATAATGGAACGCATTTTCGCAATGCACAAGTGGATCACTTGTGTCAGACTTTTGGGGTAATGCGTGTGTATTCACCTCCCTACACACCGCAGGCCAACGGGGTGGCCGAAAGAGCCATAGGTTTAGTCAAAAATTGGATAGCTAAAAATGCTAATAACAAAGAATGGAGCACTAAAGCTGTGGAAATAGGACAGGCCTTGAATGACAGGCGTCAAGATGGTAGACCCTCCCCTTCAGAGGAGCTTAACCAACGACAGTTCACCACGCAGGAAACTGGGCGGGGCCCCGATGATAAGAAGAAACAACCAGACCCTGAAACCTCATTCAAGGTGGGGCAGAAGGTGTCAGAGCACAGGATCACACGTCAGGACTGGCAGTAAGGCCCAAATACAACACCACAGACAGAGTAAAGAGACTGTTAGACAAAATTACAATTGACTTAGAAAAGAAAGGGATCCAAGGAGTAGAGTAACTGAAGCCAATTCCTAGCTAAGTTAAAACGAGAAACCGGAGTATGGCCAAAGAACCAAGTAGCACTCTCCCCTTTATTAGAATGGCCACTATATGCGGGGGAGTCATCCTAAGAAGAACAGTTTCAGAGCTTTGGGCAGGTAGGGCTCTGAAAACATTGGAATATGCTAAAAAAGGATACCTGTCGACCGAAGATGAAGCCCTCAGATGGAACAAGGTGGAAAACAACTGTGTGATCTGCCTGGACCCAAGCGGTCTACCCCTTCTCTGGGAAGGACCAGGGAAGAAGAAACCTCTCAAACCTAAAGCAAGTAAGCAACATGTCCGAGATTTCCAAGTGAAACCTGAAGAAATGCAAAATGGTCAGCTGTTGCACTCAGAAAGGGCAATGGGTTGGCAAGTAAGGAGATACTATGACCCCCTCAAGTCCTTTAAAAACCAGTTAGATGAAAGAAAATCCGAGGCCCCAAAAGAAACCACATGGATGCAGCATTATGACCAAGGGCCGAACGCTTCACCCTCGGCCCCACCATTATATCCAGGGATAGTTAAACCCAACGAGGGGGAAGAGGCTAAAAAGAAGGGGAAATGTTGGAACCCTCAGGATTTGCTCGAACAATTAGTACAGCAAGCCTGGCCCTATAATCCCGCAATGGGAAAAGCGAGAAATGCACCTCTCAGCACTAATCAGTTTCCACTGGTCTTCAGGGTGTTCAGGGACCCGCCGGGGACAGATGGAGGTGAAAGAAGCCAGCTACCTGACGAAGTGAACGAAGAAGCTCCAAAAGGCGGCTGGAAGGGCCCCTGGGAGCTAACAACGTGGGCTCTACTGGTAGCGGAGGTCATCTTAAACCAAGATCTCCCATTAATTGACCTGCCGGAGGTTCCTCGAGAGGCAGGGACCAGGCACACAAATCTGTACTACCACACCACCAGCCTGGATGCATGGGCTATACACGGGGCTAGACCCAAGCAAAAAACAGCTGAGTATCTAGTGACCCCGGAAGCCTGGGAGAGAAAAGGAGTGCTACAGATACCCGGAACGGCTGCACAACGGGTAGACACTCCCATAAGGCCAGACTCCACCCAGAGGGTTAGAGTTTCCGTGCAGATGATCATTGTACCATACAGGGGAGTGTACTCTGTTGGGGCAACAATCCAGCCGATCGAAGACAGTAAGAACGACACTGAAAAGCCTCAACTAAGTAAAACGGACAAAAAACGAAGTGTGCTGAAAGCCTGGGCCAGCAAGACGTTCCCGAGGAGATGGAAACTCACGGACAAGAAAATGAACGAGTAAAAAGTAACCCAAGGGGCGCTAGACTCATCAATGGATCTCATCGCAAAAGAAGGTTAGAAAGACAAACGCTAATAGGTATTATAAGATGCCCTAGCCCCATTTGGGGAGGAAGAGATAACATAAAATTCCCTGAAATAATCGAAGAAAGTTGGTCATGGGACGCGACCACGTTAAGAACCGCACCGGACTGTTGGCCTTGTGAAATGGACCTCCTCCCAAGAACCAAGGAACAGCCCCGTGAGTACGTATGGAACACGTTATTTCAAAGATCTAGAACTGGGCCATACGAACAAGCCTTGATTGTCAGAAGACAACTGGTAAAATTAGACCAACCCAGAAAAGACTACTCAATTTATACAAATAAAACAAAGAATTATTACAGCTCGAGTGTAAGAACCTTCCGCAAACCAGACCTCACCAGGACGGCTCCAAAGATGGTTAACTTCATGTTAATAAGCGATCAGTGGGGATTACCATACAACCCCAGGCCAATGGGGACGCCATGGATCTTTAATGTCGTTTATCTGCAAGTGTTGGGATGGCAGGTCAAGATCAAGTGGGGCCCCAACTACGGAGAGCCTCACCAGATGGAATATTGTGAAATCTCGGTGGGAGAACTAAGAATTTGGGCAATGAGCCCAACCCTGAGAACGAAGATCTATCAAAGGGAATGTGACAAGTATCGTGTGGTAGTCGAAAATACTAGGCTACCCCTGCGAATGCTGTACGACCGAGTTTTGACACCTGTCAACTACTGGAACGGATACCCCATGAGAGCGGCATACAAGGCAACTGTGTCCTACAGGGGGCACCCCCTGGTCAGCACAGTAACCTCACACATGGAGTTGGGCCCGCCGTACAGACAGTATGAGGCAAAAACACGTGAGTATGCTGAACAACGGGAGCAAGAGTCAATGGATCGTTTCCGCAGAGGAGAAAGCCCGCTCGGCACCATCTTTGGTGGGCTAGAAGGTCCCCAACTGGAGACCATTGGGTGGAGTGTCCACCAATGGAATTGGGTGTGGAGAGGATTAAGACCACTCATGCCACACCCATCACCCCTCTGTCTGGAGCTCTATAAGGAACAGGTGAAAAGAGAAGAGGACAGAGCTCTGGCGGAAGGGAAGGGAGAAACACCCAGGTTTGTGACCCACAGGGTAGACGATAATCCAATGCGGTCATGCCTGCTCGTGCCAGAAAACCCGTAAAAAAGGAAGACATTATACAATCTAAGACAATTGGCATCGCTGAAGACAACGTGTTAATTCAATATGATCGAGAAGGCCCAAAAATAGCAGCAATAATAACGATGAATGAGATAACATGGCTCGACAAGCCACAACAAGACTTTTCTGTATGGCAAAACCCCTCCAAGAACTACTTCTATGAAAATACCCAGTACATCAGGAAGCCTCGCCTGGATGAACCTCAAAAGAAATATGACCGGAGCCTGGCAATGCTCCCCCATTACAGTACCCCTATCTGCTCTTGCCCACCAGAATCCCCATGGATATTCAATGTGGTATATTTGACTATATCGGGACTAAGAATCAAACTCAGGTGGGGACCCAACTATAGGGAGTCTCGTACCAGAGTCAGTTCTTCAAAATTTCAGTAGAAGAAATGGTAATCTGGGCCACAAGCTCACCTATGTTGAAAGCCATCCACAAAAAGGTATGTAAATCGGAGCGGTATGTATTAGAAAACTAGCGCCTGCCCCTCAGAATGGTAGGGGATCGAATAATGACCCCCTACAATCGTTTGATAAGTTCAAGAGCAAGATTAGGATACAGGGTACAGGTGCTGTACAAAGGTCAGCCACTTATAACTCAAGTAGAAGTATTAGCCGAAGAGGGCCAGAAAGAAATGGAGTATTATTCACTGATTACCCAATTCGGACCAAGAAAAAGAAGAGATTGGGCAGCCACTTTTAGACCAATGTGGAGTAAATGTGGACCCCAACCTGAACCCAAAAATTGGTTAGTGATGCAGTGGAAATGGGTGTGGAAAGGGTTGCAACCTGGATTGCCACACCCCTCCCCACTATATCTGAAACTCCTTCAGGGGCGAGTGACTACAGTCAACAGACGCGCCGAGAGAAGGGCAAGAACTAGGAGCAACACAGGCCCTTTTCCATAATGATTCCACTGAAAACTAGAGACCCGAACAGCGATGATTCAAACAACGAAGATTCAGATGATGAAGCGACCCCCAACCGACCTAAGGACTGTTCAAGGATTACGATTAAGGATAAAGCGGTTTGTCTACGTACCCTGATGCGGGGACTCGTAGTGTTAATAGGCTTTGTAATGTTGTTGGTTATTTTGTATCAAGCTGGAATTAGACCATGGAGCCACACACATGTAACAGTCTCCCATGGGAGATCCAAATATGCAAACATGACCTGCTGGGATATCACTCGAAGCAACATCTTTATGCCATGGAACCAAAATGAGACCATTCAAAATCAAACTTTGACTTGGAATCGAGTGAAACGAGCGGGCTATCGAGCCTGGAGGAAAAAGCTGAATCTCACACCTGAATGGATGGCAGCTATTGACGCTGGGAATCTGACCGGAATAGCATGGACCATCACCGACCTGTTAGTCCTACAGGATGGAGTTGTAGTTTGGATAGCAGAATTAAAGAAACAAGTTAAAAGAACAACAAGATGTAATTGGATTCACCCTGACAAAGAACCACCTGAATGGCAATGTGATCAGGCCTGCCGACCACTGCCAGGGTTGGCCCACCAAGGCCACTGGGATAAAGAAGTGATCTATCCCGTCCCGCCAAAAGACGAAAGCTGTCGGGCAATCCTCCCATGTTGGGAGTTCTGGGGCAATATCCATTTAGACTGTGACAAAATACCCCCACTAATTCAAAGAAATCACACTGGAACGTATCGGAACCGTACTGGAATTAAAACCATTCACACTGTAAGACACAAGAAGATACTCAAACTCAATGCGACCGACATAAAGCCTCACCAACGACCAACTGAGGCCTATGATGATATAATAGTCCCACCGGCCAATGTAATATACATGGTAAAGATAGAGTCCAATGATAACGGGGTAGAGAAGGCCGGGGTGGATAAGGCCGCAACAGAATATTGTAAGGAAAACAAATTAAAGAAGCTCCCAATCTGCTATTGGAACCTGTATGGTGAGTGTAAATCTCAAAATTATTTACCAATAACCCCAGTAGCAAATCAAAGATATTATTACTGGAGCTGGGCAGCTATATTTCATCCTGTTAATGCCTGGCATGAAGATTGGCTGAACATGACATTGCAGGAGCGAGAGAAACAAGAGTGTTAGTATTTTCTTTCTGTTTTGACACAAGTAGACCTTCAAGTCCACAGCTGAGTGTCAACCTAAATTTTAGAATCAAATCTCTAGCCAGTAAATTCACTGGGCAGGAGCCTGACAGCAAAAATTGATGGTCATGTGATGATTGATCGAACGGGTCTATAGTTTTCATAGGAGCCGTGACAATCTCAGGAACAGTCTGTCCAGACGCTCCAGTGGAATGTACAATTTTGCCTGAGAGTGGAGCGTCAGGAAAACATTTTTTCATGATCAAAGATTGTGTCGCTCCTGAGTCTACAAGAAATTTAACAGGGACGTCTTCAACTAACACTGTGAGCATGGGTAACTTCAGATATGCTGCCTGAGTGTATTTGTAATATGTAGGAACACTCTTGCCTGTGTCTGACTGAAAAACATGTGTGTGTGTGTTGGTACTTGCAGTTTGGAGTCCTGGGTCTCGACCTCCCGGTACTAGTCAGGTGGAGTGCCCTCCCCTCTGACCTCAGCCACCTGGGTGCCCAAAGCCACATCCACCTCGTCGGTGTGGGCTCGGGAAAAAGTTCTGTCCATCTTGTGACTGTTGCTAGTTTGGGCTGTATTGTTGAGGCCTCGGCCCGTATGAGTGGTGTTGATATGGCGGGCCACTCCTGCCACACCATTGGTTTTTCTTGAGGACAGTTCCGGATCCAGTGATCCAAACCTCCACACAGGAAACAGGGTTGAGTTCCAGCAGGATAACCTTGGCCTTGATTTGCTTGAACAGGCTGAGGTGGTAGTCTTGGTGTTTGAGGTAGTTTGGGAGCGGTTGCATCCAATGTCAGCTGTGTGGCAGCCTGGAGCAGCATGAGCTGAGCATCCTCAGTCTGCTTCTGTTTTCTTTTTTGTGTGGTGGTCTGTTAGGCAGTATATTGATCCCAAGCATGTCTGGCATGCCTCAGGAGTTCATTGAGGCGGACGCCAGATTTCCACCCTATGTATGTGCTCTGGACAGCTTTGCGGATGGATGGTATGAGGCCACTCATCAGGTATTGGCAGAAAATGGTCTCAAATGGTGTGGCTTGAGGTGTTTCACGCCAGTCGTCATAGGTCACAGTGATGCCAGAGTGTGTTCTGAAAACAGGGAACAACCTGTTAGCGTAATCCTGTGGGCTTCATCTGTTTTTTGCACAGTGTCTGTGATGGCTATGAAGCTCGGTGTCTGAGGATATGCTGCAGTGATGTGTTCTGTGATCTTTTCCACTTGTTTGAAATAACTTTGGTTGTCCTCATGGTCAACGTGGACATGGAAGATACGTTGTCCCCCGTTCACATCGAATAGTTGAGCCCCGATGGTGCTGACGAACCCAATCCCGTATACAGAGGCCAGTGTCATTTTGAGTTCAGCCAGTGTGGGTCGGACCACTTCTATCATGTTTATCATGGCAGCAGCTACAGAAGCTCCTCCTTGTGCTATGTCGGGCAAATGCTGGCTCGCCATCTCGATCAGGGCCACCTTGGGCCAGGCTCGGTACACCAGCTGAGGGCGAGTCAGTCCTCCAACCTCCAGCATCGGGTTGGTGAGCAGGTCTGCAGGGTTGTCCACTCCATCTGCAGCTTGGGTAAGGTCAGACAATGATGATCTGCGTTTTTTTTTTTTTCTTTAGGTCCTGCTGTTTAATGTCGTCCAGTTCCTTTTATATAGTTTCAGTCTTTTCTTCAAGGGCCTTAATCTTTCCCATTTGTCTTGTGACGACTGTAGTACTGGTTCCAGCAACCAGACCTCTATTATCAGCTGGGGTCTTCAGCAAGGATACTGGTGAGGTTTCATCACTTTTTTCCTCTGAATCAGATGCTGGGGCCGACGTTCCTTCTCCCAGAGAGAGTTCATCAGTGGGTTTGTTCTCCTCCTCTGGAGTGGGACCATGTCCTTGGAAATCATCATCTGAGTCGAGCTCCCACACAGGAGTCGGTGTTGGACACGGTCCGGGGCTTGTGAACAGTTTTTTCTTGTTCTTCTTGTCTTTTCTTAGAACTGGTGGTGTGTTGGGCGGAGGAGTGGTGAGGCCAGTCAGGGAGGGGTAGAGAGGTGCTGTGGGAGGCAGAGATCCGCAGGACTCCGGTGCATGTAAAAGAGAAACAGAGGGGAGAGACACGTTTAATTTGTCCTTTAACGATCTAGTTTCTTTTCTCGACTTAGCTTCTGGAGTATTTTGTGAATTTCTCATTTTGTCATTTTTTAGAGACAATTCGGTTGACTTTTCAATTTTCTGAGCCATCTGGTATGTTTTGGATGCTGCTTTCTGAGCAATTGATTTGGATTGATTTTTCCATAGTTTAAACGCCTGTTCATGATTATGCATTGCTGTGAGCATGTCCTGTGGAATCTTTTTCATTTTACACATTCTTTGTTTTTGACCTAATAATTGTTGTTCTAATTTTTGAATTTCTGCTGGGTCAAAATAACCATTTCTTGGAAAGTTAAATTTGGAATGTCACTGAGAAACAAAACTGAGACTCGAATCGCCATGCAGTCTGCACATCCTGTCAGCTTCTGGACCGCAAGGAATGTAATCCTCTGCTTTACTGTTTCCTGATCCCATTTTTGTTCCTATTTTTCAGTCCCTTCTAATGAGACTTTGCCTCGACCTAGTTTTATAAGTGTACCTCGGTTTTCAATTTAAAACCTACTTTGCCTCTAATTTATTTCTCAGCCCCTTATCAGGAACCTACTTCGATTCGTGTTATACAAATCTACCTCGGTTTTAAATCATTAAAACCTACTTGACTGTCTCGATTTGTTTATACACAAATCTACCTTGGTTTTGTAATAAAACCTACTCTTTTACACAAAATTATTTTTACCTTTGTTTTGATTTAGGTCTCTCAGTCTGGTCCGGATCCTGTCGAAGCCGATCTCCTCCGAGGGAGAACCAGAACGCCCTCCCGCTCTAATGTCCTACTGGAGGTTGGAGGAAGAATCAGCGATTCATGGTGATCAGCCCCGTCCTGGCTTCCAGCGAAGTGGACAGGCCAGCGAAGGGTCCTATTCGTTACGCCAAATTGTGGAGTTTTATCAAACTTGTTGTTCAATAAAATTTAGCAAACTGGAGACTTTGTTAAATACATGTAGCAAAGTTTATTTTCTTCTGCAGAAGGAGAACAGCACAGCTTGGTGTCATGAATAATCACAGAAATGGTACTCAAATTCAGACCAGGGCTGAGAAGGATTACAGACACGGAATAAAGTTCAGTGAGTTTATTTACAGTGCTGGGGTAAAGGAAGTCTGAGTTCCTAGAAGGGAGAAAAAAAGGGGAAGACAGATTAATGATGGGTAAGGGAATATTGTAGCTGTTTTGGATAAAATAATCTTTCTCTTACAGGTGGATCTTCGAAGGCAGTCTCAGGGAGGAAGGCGAAGTGTCTGTCGGGTGAGTAAATCCTTGTATTTTCCAGGTATCTTGATTAGTATCTTGCAGGTGGCGGCTGATGGAAGAGTGTCCGGCTGGGAGATAGAGTTCCACAGGGAATGAGTCCAGTTTGGAGACGATTCGTCAAGTCTTGGTTCTTGGAGGTGAGTCCTGGTTTTGCCTTGAAATCACAGGGAGACACAGGTTGATCAAACACAGGTTCACAAGAGAAAATACTAAAAATGGTTTTCTCACAGTACCCAAGGTGACTGAATGATTCAGCGAAGACTGGAACCTCCTCCAAGGCTTAAGTAGCAGCTGGAATCATTAACCAGATTGAAGGCAGGTGGTTGCTCAGGAACTCCGTCACCAGCACTCAGCAATTGTAGGGTGAGTACACTCAAACGGCACAGGCCTAACACTTGGAAGCTCAGAGAGTTCTGTTCTCTATGCTACAACAGTAAACACTACAATTTATACTCTTTTTCACATGTCACAGAACTTATCTCGTTCCTGCACACACAGGCTGTTGAAACAGTTTGCATGTGGGGGGGGGGGGGGGGTGTCTGTCTTCGGTTTTAGGGCCTCACAAATCAAACCAAGGTGAAACAGACAATTAGGCTTGTGGTTAGGACAGGATGTTCTGTTCGTGTGAGTAAAAACAAAAGTAACCTCTTGACCGTTTTGATCACAAATTACAACAATGTCTTTCTCTTTGCTGGTTCCTGTTCCCATGGCGTGATGAGGAGTGACCTTCATAGCAGGAACGGGTACGCAGATGGTTTCAACATCACAGTTTAAATCATGCATATATAAATGATAAAAAAATGAATACAACTATTTGAGTACAATTTTCTTTCACAAGTTCATCCATGTGTGGTAATAGATGGCAAATGACAACAATAACTTTATTTGGCTCCCTTAAATCAACATACATGCATGGCTTTCCATCTCTCCTTTGTGTCACTACTATGGAAGAAACCCAAGGTGAAGCATCAATACATTCAATGATGCCCTTATCTTGGAGATCTTTGTGCTCCTCTGAAACAGCTTGCCTCACTGAAAATGGAAGCCTCCTGAGTTTTTGTTGTACTGAAACAGCATTTGGCAGTATGTGTACTTTGTGTATGAAGTTTTTGACGTTGGCATGGCAGGTTGAACAGTAGAGGTAGGAGGAGTAACAGTAGTAATAACTTTTCATCCTTCAAGTTTCATATGCAATGTCTGAATTATATCTAAGCCTTGGCAATCAGCACCTGACTCAACCACAACTAGAGTACCTACAGTAGAATGATTATCATGAGAAATAGTAGCTTTTAAGCACCCTTTTACAGCAAATGTCTCTTTTGCATAGGTAACAAGAGCAAATGTAGGTTCAGTTAGGGCACATTCTGAGAAGAAGTTGCAGTATATGTTCTCTGGTATAATGGACAGAGATGAGCCTGTATCTACAATCAGCTCAACATCTTTGCATTGTCCATTAGCAGCCAGTCACTTGAACTGTGCAGAGGATCTTGTACTGTATTATTCATGTAAAGAACTGTGGGCTCATTAATGACAACTTCATGTACCTCCTTTTGAGTTGAATGGCATACTCGTGAAAAATGTCCAACTTTACCACTCTTGTTGCTGGTCACTTTAATTGTAGGGAATGAAGGTTTGTTAGCAAGGTGGTTAGAAGATCCACAATAAAAGCTGGAACAGTTACCAGCAGCTTGAGCCGTGGCAGGAGCAGGATTCAGCAGCATCTTCTTCTTCGTATCCCAGCAGCAGCTTGGCTTTGATTGTTTCTGTATGGCCCCCACAGGAGCCAAAGCGCCAGCAACAGTAGCATCAGAGAGAACGCTAGCATCCCTTAATCCACTTTCCATTTGCAACACCAATGTAGCGACTTTAGCAAGTGTTAGGTCCGGTTCAAGTAATAATCTGTCTCTTATGCGAGTCTTAGCAACATGCTTGATCAGTTGAGCACGTAGCATTTGTTCTTCCATGTTGCCAAAATCACATGCAGCAGCTAACTCACATAGAGAAGCTAAGAATTACTTTACCGTCTCATCCGGCCTCTGTGCTCTTTGTTGAAACTTGTGACGTTCAGCAATGACGTTCACCTTTGGCACAAAATGTTCTTTTAGAGCGGCAATAGCAGCAGCATACATGTCTCCAGTGTTCGGCAGGGTGTAAAAAAGCTGTTGACCCTCCGTACCCAGGGCATGAAGTAGAACCGCACGTTTTCTTTCATCCTGTCAGCCGTCCCCCAACTCTGCGATCACCAACATGTAGTTTTCAAACATTTTTAACCATGTTGGAAATGTTATCACTGGTTTCCCCAGGCATGGCATGAATGGAGCAGGTAAAGGCACATAAATAGACATTCTCATTGCCAATGTTGTGTGGGTTGCAAGACTGAATTAAAGTAAAAAATAAGCAGACACGTGGATCAGCTTCAGTTCTCCTTTTTATTTCCTAGTTTTCGTTTTCTCACCGTCACACTCAGCATTGTATATTTAACAGTCTTAGACTGCCCTCTAGTGCCCTTTCTATGCAATAACAATCCAGCAGAACACAACAATCTGTATCAAAGTTCAAAAGTTTGATCTTAGTCTTGTCCTCAACACATCTATGTAATATTGTGCCATTGCCTTAGCACCGCCCACTGAGAAACAAAAGTTACACTTTTCTCATAGAGGTCTATCGCTGACCTGCTTTATCATGTCACCTTACATTGTCAGATAACAGAAATGATGACGATACACGGTAAAAACTGTGACTTATCTTTGAAGGGTGTGATCTTGACAGTGCAGAAAATGTTTATATCTTAGATCATAAATGTTGGTGTGAGTTCTATATATTTAATCCAATCTGCACCAAAATGCAGTAAAATTATCTTTATTCAGAGCTAAACATATGTACTTACACAAGTTGTATGGCAAAATATATAAACAGCACCCATTAGAATATTTCAAATTACTTTTTTATTCTACTTTTATATAGAAGTACAGAAAGAACTTTCATTATTCCTACAGAGAACTAAAAGTTTGTACTACTTTGTTAGTTTGTACCACTACACTTGCATTTGAATCAACTCCTTCAAGAAATGTTGACATATTAGCTTCAAACTTGGTATTATCAAGGTATGAGAGATTTAAAGTTATCTAAAGCTTGGAGTTTTTTTTGGGTCACATCATGTGGGAGCAAGTCCACCTCAAACTTTGACTTCTTGACAACAAAACAGAACAGTTCAGTCCTTGCTGTACCTTCCTGACATGTATCACAGCTAACGTGTGGCCTCTGCTGTGTGACTGAACTCTTTCACACACTGTCTGCTCATTGGCTGTACACTGTGTCCAACCACTCCATCTGCTGATCCGCCTCCCCACCACCCTAAATGTAGCACTATCCAATCACTCTGCTGCATGTCTGTGTTATGTAATTGAGCCGCCTGCTTGTGTGACTGAGGGGAGGAAATTAAAAGCAAGTTCTTCCTTTTCGTCTTTCTTTTCAAGGGAGCAGAATAGTCCGGGTTTGCTACAAAGGTGAGTTGGTTTCACTTCAGCTTTCTTTACATGATGCATGCCCTACAACTCTGATTAGAAGTAAAATTGTGTACATTGTTTTAAAAGTCTACACTTTATATAGTAAATACCATAATGCCATAAAAAGCCATGCATTCAAGGACTTAGCTAAATTACTGTTTGACGTGGTAAGTAAGATTTATTATCAGTAATGCAAGTTTGAAACTTGACTTCATTGATTTTTGTCTGAACTCCTGCAAAATGTCTAACTGTTCTGCCCATGCATTGCAACAGAGATATGAGCTGAACAGAGGGTGATTGGTCAGGAAAGCTGGCCCTGCCTCTTTTCAAAGTCAATAAACTCAATTAGTCATGAGTGCAGAAGCTAACGATGGCTTTACACAGTTGTGTTCCACATTCTTTATTATTTTATTGTATGAGTGTTTGCTTGTTTTACTGTATTGCACTGTACAACACTTTGTTTCCTTTGAGGAGTTCTAAAGGGCATTATAAATAAATTTGGATGAGATATTCTGTTTTTGTGGTAAAACTAAAAAGTAAAATGTTGTTTCTGTTATCAGCAAAATAGGTGACACTACTCTATTACTGCTGTTGATACATGTTTCCAACACAATAAATCACTGGGAAGGTTAGAATGAAACCATTAGTTGCTATTTCTTTTCTATCAACTTGTTCAAACAACCAACATCAAAATGTTATCTGTTTGTTATAAAAGTTTTAATATATTCTCAAAGTGTCATTGGCACTTAAAATGTTTTTAGATAAGGTTGACCCCAAAGCTAGCACTGAGGAGGAGACGGAGTCAGGCGTACAAAAAGTTAAGTGCTTTTATTCCCAAGTGATGATGATGTTCAGGGATGGAAGATCAAAAGGACAAGGTGAATATTTGTGATTCTTCAGGTTGGATGAATAATGAATCTTGTTTGCAGATAGTCTTTTTCTTACTAGTTTTTGTGTTTGTAGATGGAGACGGAAAGGCGGGAGAAATGAGGTCCCTAAATGGTGTTCCTATTGAGTTTGTCGATTCCTATAAATATTTTGGTATCTTGGCCGACTCGCATCTCTTAAGCTTCACGTGGAAAACTTAGTAAAGAAACAAAAAGTTAAACTGGGTTTCTTTTTCAGAAACAGATCCTGTCTAACTCTGAATGCTAGGAAACACCTTTTAACTGTGACTTATCTTCCTGCATTGACTACGGTGACATTATTTACATGAAGGCTCCTACAAGCACCCTGCAGATGTTGGATGATCTCTATCACAGTACATTAAGATTCATAACTGGTTGTTACTACCATACCCACCATTGCACCCTGAATTCACTGGTTAACTGGACATCATTAACTTTACACAAAATCTCCCACTGGTACATTTTCATCTTGAAATAACTTCTTGGTCTGTTGCCTTCATACATCTCCTCCTACATGCCACTGCGTGAGTGCAGCTACAAGCATGTGCTCTCAGGACATTATTACATGCAGTGTTCCCTCAGTGAGGACTGAACTGGGTAAAAGGGCATTCTCCAACTCCGCTCCTGTTTCCTGGAATATCTAGAAAAAGAAATGATGTTCTCGACATTGACCTCTCTAAGTGGTTTTAAACACCTGTTAAGTTAATGGCAAAAACCAATGCAGACATTTTTCCTGTTTTTAGTGTTTTACTACACTTAACAATGTAGCTGGTTTTTTTGTATAATTTTCTTTTAAATACCATTTTATTTTCAATTGTTTTATAAACACACATATATACATATATATACATATATATATATACATATATATATATA
>NC_056504.1:23346686-23356096 GCF_014905685.2 Nematolebias whitei
TTATTATTATTATTATTATTATTATTATTATTATTATTATTATTATTTGTGTGTGTGTGTTTGTGTGCACTGGATATTTGGTATAAAGGTACCTGTGGTACCTTCATGCAATCCAGTCTTCTACTGATTAGTGAATTCTCAGCATTAGAACATTACAACTGATGATGAAGATGGGATTTAAGTAAAAAAAAAAAAAAAACTCCAGAAGGACACTGGACATAAAAATTGAAGGGTGTCACGATGCACACTTTAGTCTTTGCTAAAACACTCTTTTCACTGCTTGGTTTCTAGTTTTCTCTATGTTCATTTGGTTTCTGTCAGCTCTGCTTCCTATCTACAGCTTTCTGTCTGTCACACCTCCTCTCACTGCAGCTCGTTAGTGTTCATGGGAAACACCTGTGCTCTGGTGCTTAAAAGCTTCTCTCCCTCACAGTCTGGTGCCAGAGATGATTCACTAATACAGCTGAATGGTTAAAAATTTGAAATTGAAAACAACAAAAGAAGAAAATGTAGATAAAGAAATAAAGAATCTTCGGGTGTCTGGAAGTCGACGTCGAGGGAACACCCAGGACGCTATCGGGAAATCCCGTGGACTGGTGAAGGAACTCTGGATAAAGACTACGGCGGGTAGGCACAGATGTGCTGTGAATGGGCCAGAGAGGGAAAGTACTGTGGGTAATGAGAGTGAGGTGCGTAGTGATAATTCGTGTAGTGAAAGGATGAGTCCAAAAAGAGGAAATTCTTCGGTGGTGGCAGATGCAGTAAAGAAGGGAAGGGTAGTGACAAACTGGGATGAATCTGAAGTAGAAATGGAGAGGGAGGTAAAGGAGTTCAAAGTCATTGTTAGAGTCAATGAGGAAAAGGGACTTCAATTAATTAACCCAGTTAAGCTATCCACTATTTTGAAGAATCAAGTAGGAGACATTACAACAGCAAAAATTCTGAGAGATGGAAACTTGTTGATTATTTGCAACACAGAAGAACAAAAAGACAGAGCATGTAGGCTGAGAGAGGTGGGAAAGTGTAAAGTGACAAGTGTGAGCCTTGTACAAGAAGGGAATAGGTGGAAGAAAGGAGTGATTTGGGGGATCCCGGTTGAAGTCACAGTTGAGGAAATAAAATCAAATGTTAGAGGGGGGAGAGTTAAAGATGTGAGAAGGCTCCAAAGTTTTAAAGATGGAGAGAAAAGGAACAGTGAAAGCATTTTGCTAGAATTTGATGAGGAAATACTACTGGGAAAAGTATATTTAGGGTTTATGGCCTACAGTGTGAGAGAATATGTCCCACGTCCACTTAGGTGTTATAATTGCCAAAGATTTGGCCATACAGCTCAGACATGTAAAGGAAAGAGAAGGTGTGCACGGTGTGGAGAAGATCATGAATATGAAAAGTGCAATAAGAGCAGACAACCAAAATGCTGCAGTTGTGGTGGAAGTCACAGTGTGGCGTATGGAGGCTGTGAAGTGATGAAGAGGGAGGTACAGGCCCAACAGATCAGAGTACGCAACAAAGTGTCCTATGCAGAGGCTGTCAAAATGGTAAAGCAAAGAAAAGATGTTGAGGTGGAAAACAGGATGGATGCAGGATCAAACGAAACAAGAGAAAATAAAGTGTGTGTGGATTTAAAAAGCTTAGCAACGATGGAAATAAAGTCAAGAACAGAGAGAATTCAAATAATAGTGAAAGCAGCAGCAAATCATCTTAATGTTAACGAACTATCATGGGAAGAAGTGAGGGATGACCTCAGTGCTCAGGCCAATCAAGAAGCAGCATGGGTAGGATAACAAAAGTATTATGGTCTTGATTCTTCACTGGAATGCAATAAGTTTAATATAAAATGGACAGGAATTAAAACACTTTATTGATCAATTAGAAGAGGATCCTGAAATTATCTGTGTACAAGAAACCTGGTTAAAACCCCAATTAGATTTCAAAATTTCAAATTATACTACTGTTAGATATGATCGGGTAGAAGGTAATGGTGGTGGTTGTGCCACTTTTATTAGAGAGAACCTGCCTTTTAGTGGTAAAGAAAGGAAATGACGATGAAGTTATTGTAGTGGAGATATGGATAAATGCAGAACCATTTATTATAATAAATTATTATAACCCATGTAAAATATTAGATCTGGGTAAATTAAAGGAAATTCAGGGACAGAATAGAAATAAAGTTATGTGGTGTGGGGATTTTAACGCTCATAGCAATTTATGGGGAGGACAGAGGACTGATACAAATGGAAACACAATAGAACAATTTTTGGAAGAAAATCACTTGGTGTGTATGAATGATGGGAGGGGAACAAGAATAGATGTTCACACAGGAAATTGCTCAGCTATAGATTTAACACTGGTGTCCAGAGATTTAGCTGGATCATGTCAATGGGAGATAGAGCAGGAGACAACAATAGGGAGTGACCATTTTCCAATTTTTTGTAAAATACATATCAATAAAGAGAATGAGGTGGTGGAAAGGCAGGAAAGGTGGATATTTGGTAAGGCAAAGTGGGATAGTTTTAAATATGTATGTGAGAAACACATTGAGGAAGTAGATTTAAATATAGATATAGAAGAAGCAGAGAAAAAGATTAGGGAAGTTATACTGAAGGCAGCAAAAATAACAATTCCTGTAAACAAAGGTAAACAGAAAAAGAAAGCGGTACCATGGTGGACACAAGAGTGTAGTGAAGCAATAAGGAAAAGAAATCGAGCCTTTAGAATACTGAGGAGAACACATAATTTTGAAAGTTTAATTGAATATAAAAAAGCTCAAGCAGAAGCAAGGAAAGTTATTAAAAAGGCAAAGAAAACAAAATGGAGGGATTACTGTGACACAATAGGCAGAACAACTCCTATAGCTAAGGTATGGGGAATGATCAAAAAAATGAGAGGGAATAGACATGAGAGGACATAATTTTAAAACATGAAAAAGGAAAAGCTATAAAAACTGAAGAGAAAGTAGAAATAATGGGAAAAACATTTGCAAAGATCCATAGTTCAGATAATTTATCAGAGCAGGGGAAATGCAGGAGGGAACAGACAAGAAGGGCAAATTATATAATTTTAGATGGTAGAACAACCCCAGGTAATATCATGGATGCCCCATTTTCCATGCAAGAAATGAAGCGGGCAATACTTAAATCAGGATTAACAGCACCAGGAAAAGATCAAATATGTTATATAATGTTAAATCACTTAGGAAATCAAGCAGAAGAAAAATTGTCAGGCCTGTTTAATAAGATCTGGGAAGAAGGAAAGTTACCTAGTAATTGGAAGGAGGCAATTATTATACCAATTATCAAACCAGGAAAGGATCCAACAAACCCTTCAAGCTATAGGCCCATTGCACTTACATCATGCATAGTCAAGATTATGGAAAGAATGATAACCGAAAGGAGTACATACTATGTAGAAAGTAGAGGGCTATTATCATCATGCCAAAGTGGGTTTAGAAAGGAAAGGGGTACAATGGATCCAGTTGTATGTTTGGAATCAGATATTAGGAAAGCTCAGGTTAATCGGGAAGTAGTGGTTGCAGTATTTTTTGATATTGAAAAAGCATATGACATGGTATGGAAGGATGGGTTGCTTATCAAATTATGTAAAATGGGAATAACAGGAAGGGCCTATAGTTGGATTAAAAATGTTTTATTTGATAGAATCATACAAGTACAGATAGGAGTAGCACGATCAAATAAATATAAAGTTGAAAATGGAACTCCACAGGGCAGTATCATAAGTCCTTTACTATTTTCAATCATGGGTAATGACGTTTTCTCTGGAGTAGATAAGGATATCATGCAATCATTATTTGCAGATGATGGAGCCTTGTGGAGAAAAGGAAGAAATGTTAGATTAGTGTATGAGAAAATACAAAATGCCATTAAATCTGTTGAAAGTTGGGCATATAATTAGGGAGTTAAATTCTCAGTAGATAAAACAAAGACGGTTGTATTTAGTAGAAAGAAGATTGAGGACATAGATTTAAAAATGTACGGGGAAAAAATAGAAAAATTAAGTAAATTTCGGTTCCTGGGAATCATGTTTGAATCAAAACTTTTATGGGATGATCATGTAAAATATATTGAGGGAAAATGTAAAAAAGTTGTGAATTTGATGAGGTGTTTAACAGGACTAGATTGGGGAGCAGATAAAATCAATCTAAAATAGATTTATGTTGCTCTGATAAGATCAGTAATGGATTATGGAAGCATAGTGTATAGGCAGGCAGCGAAAACAACCATTCATATATTAGAGGTAGTTCAGAACCAAGCTCTAAGTTTGTGCTGTGGAGCCATGAAGACCTCTTCATCACTCGCAGTGCAGGTAGAAATGGGGGAGCTCCCGTTACAATTAAGATACAAACAAAATATGATGAATTATTGGGTAAGCTTACAGGGACATAAGGAAGAGCACCATCCAGCAGTAAAAATTATGAAGCCATGTTGGGAAAGTGGAAAGGCTAAAATGGACTGTTTTGCTTGGGCAGCAAATAAATGTGCTAGAGAAATGGGAGTACAAGAGCAAAGATATTGTGCTGCAGTGCCATATTCAGTTACGCCTTTTTGGTTGTTTCCAAATGTGTCTGTAGATCTAGAGGTTTATAAAAAAGTACAGAATAATAAAGATAAAAATTGTGTAGATTTAGTACAAGATAAAATTAAGAATGCATATAGATCCTTTCTTAATATATATACAGATGGTTCAAAATATTTAGAATCAGGTAAAACAGGTTTTGCTTATGTAATTCCTGAGCTAAATATAAGTATGAAACAAAGAACATCTGATGACTTAGCTGTGTATACAGTGGAAATGTTAGCGATTTTGATGCCGTTACAATGGGTGGAACAGAGTGGGAAAGACAGAGTGCTTATATGTTCAGATTCATTATCATCATTAATGTCCATTTTAAATTTTTCATCCAAAAGCCATCTGGAATTGGTGTATGAAATTATATTTAGACTTACACAAGCTAAAATAAAGGTTACGTTTATGTGGATACCGGCTCATAAAAATATAGAAGGGAATGATGCAGCAGACCATCTAGCTAAATTATCTTTAAAACAAGTTAGAATAATGGAAATTGCATTTAGTAAATCAGAAAAAAAATCCATTATTAAAAACCAAGTTAACTCTGAATGGCAGCGACTCTGGGAGGAGGGGACTAAAGGTCGTCATCTGTTTCAGATACAGAAGAAAGTAGGAAGAATGGAAATGATTGGAGGAAATCGTAAGGAACAAGTGGTGATGACAAGGTTACGGATTGGACACACATGATTAAATAAAAATTTACATTTGATAGGCAAACACCCAACAGGTAAATGTGAATGTGGCATGGACATGGAAACAGTAGAACATGTAATAATTCAATGTGAAAAATATAGAGTGAGTAGAGAAAAATTAAAACAAGAAGAAAACATGGGGTGGAGACTTTAAGAGTAGAAAGGGTATTGGTTAAACACGACAAAATAAATGATGCACTTATTAAATTTCTAAAGGAAACAAAACTATATACAAGAATATAGATAAGGTAGGTAAGAAAAATACTCTGGCCCACACTCCAGCACAGTAGATGGCGATAATGCATCTTAACGTTGGATGCCACCCGCCATAAAACACAAGAAGTCTGGTGCCAGGAATTAGCCAATCACATTACAGGAAGGACGTGGGGGTGGCTTTGTTTTTGAGAAGACTTTTGTGAACACAAGAGTCTTGGGCAGTTGGCATAAAACTGGTTTGTGACTGGACTGCTATGACGTCTCAAGGTGAGAGTGAAGGGGATGATGAGATGGAGTTAGGTGAGTGGACACAGGTGCGTAGTGGTAGAGTGTCAGGAAGAGAGAGAAATAGAAAGGAAGATACTTTGCGAACTAATAAAAGGAGTCTAGAAGAAAACAGTTCAGAGGAAAACAATGTAGTTAGTAAGAGGGTTGTTAGGGAAGAATCCAAATTAATCATCCAAATTAAGTAGGATGTATCTGCTTCCCTGTTAGGCCATACATCCCTCCTCCTCTCAGGTGTTATAAATGCCAGAGGTACGGACATATCGCAGCAGCATGTAGAGGGAAACAAAGATGTTCAAAGTGTGGAGGGGAACATAGATATGAGGAGTGTAAAAATGGAAAGGATACTTGTTGTAACTGTGGAGGACAACACAGGGTAACTTATGGAGGCTGTGAAATCAGGAAAAGAGCAATGGAAGTTGAACAAGTCAAAGTCAATAATAATATAAGTTATGCAGAAGCTGTTCAGAGAGTGAAGAAGCCAAAAGAGGTGCCAGGTAAAGTTCAGCCAAAAGCAACACCAGAACAAAGGCAGACTGGACCTGACACAGAACTGACAGTTGAAAAGATCATGTTGTTCATTGCATATGTAATTAATTGTACAGAGCAAGTAAAACACAAAACAGAAAAAAATCAAAATAATTGTGAAAGGGGCAGAGAGGTTTCTTGGTAAAAAGGATATATCCTGGAAGCACATAAATAAGAGACTGGGAGCAGAAGGGAAGACAGGAGGACCAGAAGACAGAACAAACTGATCTTCTTACAGTGGAGCGCTAGAAGTCTAATATCAAATGGGCAGGAGTTTAAAGGATTTGTCAAAGAATTCAAAGAAGATATAGATACTATGTGCATTCAGGAAACTTGGCTTAAACCACACCTTGATTTTGTTATAAATGGATATGAAAACATTAGAAGAGACAGAGAGGGAGAATAGTAGTAGAAAAATGGTTGTATAAATGGGGAATTAAATTTTCTGTAGATAAAACTAAAATAATGTTCTTTATAAGGAAAAGAGTTGATGAGAAAATCAAGCTAAAATTATACGGTCAGGAGTTGGAAAAAGTTCCATCCATCCATCCATCCATTTTCTTTACCCGCTTATTCCATTTTGGGTCACGGGGGTCGCTGGTGCCCATGTCCAGCAATCACTGTGCGAGGGGCGGGGTACACCCTGGACAGGTCGCAAGTCCATCACAGGGCCACATAGAGACAAACGAGACAAACAACCATTCACTCTCTCACTCACACCTAGGGACAATTTAGAATTACCAATCAGCCTAACATGCATGTTTTTGGTCTGTGGGAGGAAACCGGAGTACCTGGAGAAAACCCACGCATGCACGGAGAGAACATGCAAACTCCACCCAGAAAGGCCCCTGGACCGGGGTTTGAACCAAGGACCTGCTCGCTGAGAGGCAGCAGCTCTACCAGTTGCACCACCGTGCTGCCCTGTTGGAAAGAGTTAAAGACTTTAAATTTCTCGGGTTGTGGTTTGATGAAAGAATGACATGGGGTGTACACATTAAGAAAATAATAGATAAATTTAGGAAAGTGTTAAATATAATGAGGTGTTCAGCTGGAACTGAGTGGAGAGCTGATAGAAATTCATTTGACAGCCATTTATACTGGATTAATTAGGTCAGTCTTGGACTATGGGTGCATATGTTACAATTCAGCAGCAGATACAAACCTCAATAAGTTAAATAATATACAATATTAGGCACTAAGAATATGTACAGGTGCTTTTAAAATGTCTTCAACAGCAGCATTACAGGTTGAAATGGGAGAAATGCCTCTTAAATTTAGAAGGGAACAGCTATCTTTAAACTACTGGACAAATTTACAAGGACAAAGAAATTATCATCCAACATTAAAGGTGCTTAAATCAGGTTGGGAAAAGGAAAAAATAAAAAGCTTTGGGTGGATGATAAAAGTCAAAGTTAATTAAATCCATTTAGATCAACTAGATATATGTCAGAAAGTTCCATTACCCACAACACCACCTTGGGTACTTCCTGATGCAATAGTAGATTTTTCATTATTAGAAAAAAAACCCCAAGAATAAATCTTTTATTATGGATAAATATACAGTACAGGAATACATTAATCAGTATTATAATTATGTACATATATATATACACAGACGCATCTAAAAATACAACTAATAAAATTGGGATAGTATTCATAGTACCACAATTTCATATTAAAGTAGGAAAAAGGGTTAGTGATGGCGTATCAGTTTATACAGGAGAAATGCTCGCTTTACTTTTAGCAGTTCAGCGGATAGAAGAGGTAAGACCATTAAAATCAATCATCTGCTCAGATTCTAGTTCATCATTGTCCAGTTTGCAACACAACCAGTCAGATAGTAGACCAGATATGTTCATTGAAATACAACAAACACTCTATAGGATCAACATGATGGGGATTACAGTAAACTTTATATGGGTTCCAGCACATCACGGGGTTTTGGGGAATGAAAAGGCAGATAGGATGGCTAAGGAGAGCACTAGTCGGGACGTGGTTGATAATGTTGATAATGTTGATGATAATGTTATACTAAACCCAACATTAATGTTGGGTTTAGTATAACAGAAATAAAGGGTATAATAAAACAAAAAAATGAAGGAAAAGTGGCAAAAATTATGGGAGGAAGAAAGGAAAGGCCGGTGGTTTTATAAAATCCAAAGGAAAATTGGTATAAATGGTATAAATTGTATAAAGTTTATTCATTTTAAAAAAGTACAAAACAATTCCATAACAATATAAAAAAAGATACAAAAGATTTAAAATGAAAGGCAGCAGAAAGAAGAAAAAATCTTATTATATCTATATAAAATTGGAGAAAGGAGAAGAACAGAAAGAAACAGGAGAGAAGAAACAATTATTTCATGACTCAGAATTGGGCACACTGGGCTGAACAGCACATTATGTTTAATAGGGAAACATCAGACAGGGACATGTGAGTGTGGAGAAGAGGAAACCATAGAACACATTATTTTGCATTGCAGGAGATGCCAGGTTCAAAGAAACAAGTTGATTAGACATCTTAGTAAAATGAAAATGAAATTAGACAATTAGAAATTAGATTGATTTATTGCAGAAAGATTCAGGAAACAGAGGCTATCAAGCTATATTTTATTTTTTAAAACGGTGTAGGTTGTATAATAGGATATAAAAGGAAAGAGAGGTTTTTGGGTTTTTTTGTCATGTGGTCCACACTCCTTACCAGTTGGTGGCAGTAATGCTTCCTTCAGTTGTTTGCCAACCGCCAATAAAACAAGAAGAAGTCTGGTGCCAGAATATCGAAAGCCTTTGGTGAGTAGTCTTCCAGCGTTTCTCTCTTGTATCCTGATCCTGTTCACAGTCTCCTGCCTGCCCCTCCACCTCTGATTTTTGTCTTGCCCTCTGCTCATCTGCCTTTTTGCTGCCTTTACCTGCTTGTTTTTGGACTCCGAGTTTTGCCTTGCTCTTTGGTACTGTCGCCTTTATCAGATCCTGTTGCCAACCTTGTTTCTGCCCACTCTCTGCCTCTGGATCGCCCACCCAAGACCACCAACGCACACCGCCCCTCGGTGACGTCTCAGCGCTGTTCAGCGCTGTTCAGCGCTGTTCAGCGCTGTTCAGCGC
>NC_056504.1:23356106-23376541 GCF_014905685.2 Nematolebias whitei
CAGCGCTGTTCAGCGCTGTTCAGCGCTGTTCAGCGCTGTTCAGCGCTCTGCCTCCGGCCCACTGAGACTTACAAGCTCCGCCTCCTTGTCTTCCAACACCAGCCGAGTGTGGCAGCTCTTAGTTTATTTAATAAACCTTTTTAAAACGTTCTGGATTCTTGTGGTTCTGATCCAACCTTAATCATTACAAAGGGTAGTTGACAGATTCTCAGAATAGATATTTGCAACACCAGAATGCCACTAACAAATATGCTAATGAACTTTATCTAACAAGGTCAGGTCCTCTGAACTGATTATTTATTTATTTATTTTTTTAAACATTTCATCTTTTAACCAAATGGAATAACATTTAATTTCCCTTTGGAATTAATAAAGTATTTTTGAACTGAACTAAATTTGAAAATACTTCTTCAATCTGAGAAGCTGCAACAAACTCAACCCGTCATCAAACAGGGGTGGAGCCTCCATGTCCAACTGTCCCCCTCTTACACTGCTGTTATTGCTAGTATCACTCAGCGCTCTGTGAATAGCAAGCAGCCATCAGGGCACTACGATCAGTTGTTAGGCTGATAGTCCTCATTTATCATGTGAACAACTAGTTTTGTCTGTCAGCAGCAAACTGGTTGATCCACTATGAGAAGGTGCTGTTTATAAGACTGAGTTTATTGCAGTTATTAGTTTACCATAATTTCAGCTGTACTTGTTGTCGTAAGTCGTAGCAGTTCAAATATGTCTAAAAAAGTGAAAAAAAAAATCCATAAATATGTCTCTTCGCTGTATACGTTGCATCTATTGTGTCACCGCTGACGCGTCGCGTTTGTTACGCGTCACCACTGATAACCCGGAAATGTGGGCCGGTGTTGTGCCAAATATCGATGGGCTGCCAAATGGTGGCCGCAGGAGCATGCACAGGAGGACTTTAATAAGAATTTATCAAGACTAACACTTAAAAACAATTATTTGTTTGCACGAAATTATAGTAAAGGTGTGTCTCAGTCTAACTTTTGCTTAATAAATGCACTTTGACAGTCAAATCAGCTGCATTTCAAAACCTGATTCGCGGAAGCGGCGGGCACACGCAGAGGGATGAGCCTCCGCATTTCTTCTTAATTTAACAAGATTAACACTTAAAAACAATTATTTGTTTGCTTGAAATTATAGCAAAGGTGTGTCTCAGTCTAATGTTTGCTTAAAAAAATGCACTTTAATGGTCCAATCAGTTGAATTTCAAAAATAGCTTGTATGGCATTAACAGAGTACTCGAGTAATCTACACATCGATTGCTAGGACATCTATCGAGGTTAAAAATGTAACGTCGAGTATCCGTAGTGACGTCATAATATGTGACCACCGTATGACCGTAGGGGGCGGTGTTGCAGGTCACAGAGTATGGTGTAACACTGGGTCCAATCCACCGAACCAGAACCAGCTTCCTCTGACCTTGTTTCACAAACAAAAAGCAAAAAATATTAATCGCTAAACCTATTAAAAAAATCTATAAACATATTAATCTCTAAAACTAAACTTAATGCGCACCACAGCTGGCGGTGGTGCGGGGTGGTCGACCCCCCATTGTTTTAAGTTTCGTTTTTGACGTGCTGCATGTTTCTTCACGTTTGCAGTTTAATAATAATAACTAATAGTTTAGTTTTTCCTGTGACTTATTTGCAGTATGATAAATGGTAGGAGCATAATATATGCTCCCAATGTTTTGTTGATCTTTTTTTTTTTTTTTTTGTAAATAATTACCTTTTTTTGCGGTTTTATTTATTTATTTATTTTTGTATCTTGAGATCTATGACGTCATCAAATACTCGAGTTCTACTCGGGTTTTATTATGTTAATGTCGAGTTTAAAAATTATATACTCATTCAACCCCTAATAGCTTGCTGCCTCGGTGGTCCGGGAGCGTGCAGACAGGGAGGAAATCAGGAAGGAGGAATGCGGCTCGTTTCTTCAAAATTTCACAAGAAAAGCACCTAAACAATTATTTGTTTGCTTGAAATTATAGCAAAGGTGTCTCTCAGTTTAACATTTGCTTAAAAAATGCACTTTAATGGTCAAATTAGATGCATTTCCCAAACGACTTATCCAGTTCCGTGACTTTAAAAACATTTCCCCAGAGGTTCTGTTCTCTGATTTCCACTCCCTGACCACCGTCAATCATTCATCTGCAAATGACTGTGGATTACTACAACAAATCTCTCCAGGAGCTTCTGGACATCCATGCTCCCTATAAAGCAGTGCTTCTCAATTATTTTCTGTTGTGCCCCCCCCGAAAGAAATAAACATTTCGCACCCCACCCCACCTACTCTCCGCAGCGACTGTAAATAGTATGTCTATACAATTGTTATAAGTACACCTCTGCCTAACATTGTGTCCTTATTAACATTAAAGAAATAAAAGAATATAGATCAACTTACAAGGAAGAAAATACTTTATTAACATTGATTTTTTTTAGTCTGTAACAGAAACAACTTAGTGCATTAATTTGCCTGAAAAAAATTTTTTTTTAAACTGTGAACAATTATGACCATTTGATACTGAAAAATAAAATTAAATATAATCAATAAATAATAAATTCAAATTGATCAGCAACATTTTAACCCAGGAGTGTTATATAAAACACTTTGACATACAAAACAAAAATTAATAAAACAATTTATGCTGATTTTTTTAAAATCAAAATGAAGTCAGGATCAATGAGCACACTCATTGATTTTAACAAAAAAACATTGTCAACATGAAAGAGGAAAGAGCGGACAGATAACTCTCTCGCTTTGAGTTTACTCTTTGTCACCTGCGTGCTGTGGGTGACAAGCATCCAGAGAATCATAAAAACAGCAGCTTAACCGAGGAGGTGAATTTATTTTGTTAGTGGAGAATAGAGTCCTAACATTTATTAAACATTACTTCTGTAAATTGTGCTTTGACAAACTTATCAATAAAACTAAAACATTTTGTCAACACAAAAGAGGAAAGAGGGGGCAGGCGTCGCTCTCGCTTGAGTTTACTCTTTGTTGCATGCACGCTGTGAGTGACGTCCAGAGTGCATGGACATAAAAACAGCAGCAGAGGACAGAGGAGGCAGTGTTGCCAGGTGTACGATAATTATCGTATTTGTACGACAATTTTGCCCTCTGTACGATCAATAATCCCCAAAAAGGCAAAATATATTTGACCATTCCATGAATGTGTGGTTGTAATCAGTTTTCATCAGCCTGTCGCAACTGTCTGTCGGAGTTTTTTGTGAACCCTGAAGGCATCTGTGTCCACAAACAGATGCATGATTGGCTGGAAATTCCAGCTAATTGTGCTTTTCTAAATGTTACCTAAGAGTGACATATTTGCGTTTGCCTCAGAACAACGGCCATGATTGGATGAATAGTCCGCTGCGCCCGCCCCATGAGTGAGGAAAAGATAAAAAAGAAAAGAAGAAGAAGCAGAGCCGGTCTGGAAGTGGACTCATCACTACTATAGTGCATTAATAGATTTGTTATTTTGGTTATGACGGGTGTACGATAATTTCCCTCAAAATATGATAATTTTATGTCTCTAGTACGATAATCCTACATTTCTCACCTGGCAACACTGGGAGGAGGTGATTGTCAGAGTTTATTTATCATGTCAGCAGCAGAGGGGAGAGACACGGTTCATGCATAGCTCCAAAACGACAAGGAAGCTATATTTGTTCATAGCTTTATTATTAGGAACGTACGCGACAAAATGAGAATGGTGAGAAAAAAAACCCTACTCCCTGCAGCAAAAAAAGCATGTTTTCTAGGGTCACATGCGCTCCCCCTAGCATTGCACCTCACTATTTGAGAAGGACTGCTATAAAGCAAGACTGGTGTCTTTCTCCCGTTCAGCCCCTTGGTACACTGGTGAGCTGCGCAAGATGAAAGCAGCTGGCCGTGCTAATAAGAGACAGGTAAAATCATCTGGTCTCTCTGTACAAGCCTACGCCTTTTCTCTTAAAGAAGCACGGTCCAGATATTATTCCAACATCATCAACAACTGCCCTGGAAACTCTAAACAGCTCTTGTCCACAATAAATCATCTCCTTAATCCCATTAAACAAACTCATGCTGAGGACTCTGTTTAAAAATGCAACCTGGACTTTCGGTTTGGATAATGGTGGAGTAAGTAGTGAACTGGAAGAGCTCTGTGGAAATCCTAAAAAACAAACAAAAAACAAACAAACTGGTGAAAGATATTCTGCAAGCCCTAAACACCAAACTTGCTAAGATGGGTAAGACAACAAAAAAGCCCAACCAAACACTCAAAGAACCTAGTGATAAAGAAAACGTCCAAATAACACAGGCTGGTCAAACACCTGACAGCGCTAACAACGCCAGGGCCCAGCTGACACGGGCTGACATGGAAGTGATGCTACAGGGCCTGGAGGAAAGGATAATTTCAAAACTATCTGGGCAATTCTCAGTGGACCGGGCATTACTCAAACGGCACGATACAACAATTCAACAACTTGAGACATCAATGAACGACATGCAAAGCAGAGTGCTGGAGCTCAAAACGTTGGTTACGTACTGTAACCCCAGATTCTGTGAGTATAGGCGTAGCCCTTTAAGGCTGTCGCTGGTGGGTTTTATCCCGTCATGCAAAGCATCGCACTGAAAAAATTTAGTCCACGCCCACCTGTTGAGTGGGCCCCACCCGGTCCGTATAAATTACGTTAAGGGCGGATAATCGGCTCCCAAATAGCTTTTTCTTCAGCCATTTAGGAGCCAGTGAGGCCCGATGCTTAAAGGGTTATGCCTATACTCATTAAATCTGGGGTTACAGTATGCAACCAACGTTCTATTTCGTATAGGCTTCGCCCTTTAAGGCTGTCGCTGGTGGGTTAAGGGCGAAGCAGATGTAGTCCTCGCCTCATCAATATGAACAGATTAATAATAAAAAGTAAACTGATTATTAATCAAATGAACTGATTGGTAACAATAGTCATGAACTGATTAGTGACAATAGAACAAGAACAACAGTCACAACTTGTGACTGATAACAACATCACACACTGTAAATGCATGCAGTCAGATGTGAGTTTAAATGAGGTTCCATGAAACTACAATGTTCATTCTGTTAAAACACTAAGGATAGAATGTGTCATGGAATGAGCCATCACATCACGTAGATAAAAGCGAATAAATGAGCAGGGTGTTGACCACGCGGCCGCAGAGCAAATATCCTGCATTGTCATACCATTATGCAAAGCAGTCGAAGATGCGATACCTCTGGTCGAGTGTGCCCTGATGTTATCAGGAGGTTCTAAATCTTATGCTCTGTAGGCTTCAGAAATGGCCTCACACAGCCAGTGTGACAGGCGCTGGGTGGATAACGGGCGACCTACAAATGCATCTCTATAATGCACAAACAAATGTTGAGTCTGATGCATTGTGGCCGTGCGTGCTATGTAGCATGTAAACACCCCCACAGGACAGAGAAGATGGAAAGATGCTTCTTCTTCTGATTTGTGGGGGGGGAGAGAGAAACCCTCCAGCGATATTGCTCTTGATTTAAAAAAGCTTGTGATGTTTTTAGGCATGAACGCTGGGTTAGGTCTCAGATCAGCTTAGCTGCCGTCAGCCTGAATTCTGAGACATGGCAGAGCGACGGAGAGGGCAGATAAATCACTCACCCTCTTAGCGAATGTTAAAGCCAGCAGCAGGGCTGTTTAAAGAGACAATAATTTAATTGGAACCTGATTCAGTGGCTCAATGGAGCTTTGATCAGGGCTCGCAGAACCAACGTTAAGTCCCACTGTGGCGCAAGTGAGCGTGAAACAGGCCTGCGTCTCTGTACACTTTTTAAAAAAACGCTTCATCAGTGGATGATTAAAAGCTGTTCTGTCCCCGAAACCTTCGTGACAGGAAGAGATGGCTGCAGCCATCGTTTTAATCGTGTTGAATGCCAGATTTCTGTCCATCAGTTGCTACAGAAAGGACAGCATGCTACCCAGTGGACATGAAGTGGCCTCTACACCTTTCTCTGTACACCAGTGCTGAAAAGCTGTCCACTTTGATGTGTACAGCGCTGTGGTGGATGCAGCACGTGAATCCTGGATTGTGTACACCACATCTTGAGAGAGACCCATCCTCTCTAAACGAATCCGCACAACGGCCAGACCCAAAGGTGCTGGCCTATTTCTGGGTAACTCCTGATCGTTCCTCCCGCCTGGAGGAGAGCATCCTCCCTCCACGGCAGTTTCTACGGGCGCCCCGATAACAGGTGTCATAGAACTGGGAACCAGGGGGCGTTCATGCACTGGGGAGCCACCAGGAGAGCTGTCAGTCCCTCCTCCCTAACTCGGTTCAGAAACCGTGATATCAGAGGGAGTGGGGGAAGTGCGTAAAGAAACATTTTGGGCCACAGGCTGTGAGCAAACGCATCCACCCCTAGCGGTGGTTCGTCCTACGTGCTTGGTGAAAACCAAAGTTGACATTGAGCATTCTCTCATGTTGCAAACAGGTCCACAGCCGCTTTGCTAAATTTCTGCCATGTCTGAGCCATCAGCTCTAGATGGAGGGTCTAGTCCCCGTGACGCGGACCGTCCCTGGACATCACATCCGCCCCCTGTTCAGAACACCGACGATGTACACTGCTCTAATGAAGAGCAGATTTTGGTGTGCCCAACACAGCAGCTGTCTCACAATGTGTAACATTTGAGCTGAGCGCGCACCCCCCTTGCCGGTTCTGTATGCAGCAGTCACTTGCTATCTGTGTGAGTCAACACATGATAATTCCGCAGCACAGAGGCAAAGTGTTGAATCACATTCAAAACCCCTGACACTCTAAAAAGATTTATGAGTTGCTGTGTGGGGTGGCCACAGCGCCCCCACAGCTCGAGAAATGCATGTGCCTCTGTGAAGTCTGACACGTGTGACGTAAGTCTGCTGATGGAAACAGCTGTTATCACTCTGCCTGTTTCACGTGAGTTGCACTGCTGCCACCTGTTTGGAAAAGTGGGTCAGCATCAACAGATGTCCAGATAAAGCAAAATTCTCTTCCCTGCTCTGTGTGGCAGCTGCAGAGTGTCTCGACGTATTTTAAATGGAAATGTTGTCTCACAGTTCAAAATTCACAAATCTAAGATGAATCTCATCTTTCTGGTCTGTTTGGGACCAGGAAGTGACGAGAGTGGAACCCTGTGTTTTCCTCTCCTTCTGGGACCCTGGAAACTACATTTTAATCAGAATTTCCTGAGCTTCTGCGAGGGTGAACGAGATCTGTTCTAGAGATGACAGAAAACGTCTCTAGAGTTCCTCCGAACGGGGGTTTGAGCTGTACTGCAGCGTGAATCCCTTGCTGATAAATGGTTCATCCATCTATCTGGAGCGCATGCTTGTTGCCAATCCACGTAACGTTCGGGAAGCGGGCTCGCGTTTATGCTGCGTCACGTTATTTACGGACTCCAAACACTATCGTCATGTGTGCCTCACTCAGGCTGCGGGCTCACATCTGTGCTGATGTGAGCTGGTGTGCGCTGAGGGAAGGTGCACGTGCCCCGAGCATGCGGAACCATTTTAGGACTGCCACGGGTGCGCAGCGTTCCTATGCCGTGCACAGGCTGCGGGCTCACATCCATGCTGATGTGAGCTGGCGTGCGCTGAGGGAAGGTGGGAAGGTTGGGAACCCTGGAAATTACCTCTTTTACCAGAAGTTCCTGGACTTCTGCGTTAGGGATGAAACCTGGTCTGGTGATGACAGAACCGTCTCTAAAACTCCTCCGAACAGAGGGGATTGAGCTGCAAATTGTAGCGTATAACCCCTCTGATCAGCCTGCTAATCCATCTGTCTAAAAAACACGTCAGCTGCCACTCCGCGTAACGTTCGTGGAGTGGGCGCGCGTTTATGTGGTGCGTCATGTTTCTTACAGACGTCAGCCAGTTACAGCCTCGACCGCCGTCATGCGTCGCAGAAGTGTGCTCCGCGTGACCCAAGGCGAGGCTTTCTTGAAAGGGCTCTGAGCGCACTTCTGTGCCGGGCTCAGGGTGCGGGTTCACATTCATGTCGATGTGAACCGGCGTGTGTGATATAAGTATTTTTATGTTTTTATGTGAATTTATACTCAACTTATCTGTAATAAACTAGGAACTTGTGCTGCAGAAAAGATGTACTCAAAAGGAATACAGTGTTAAACCTCTGTGAGTGTTCTGGCTCTGAAACGTGGCCCGTTTTGTAGCTAAAATGCCCAGAGTTTCCTGAAAAACATGTTTTTCTCCATCAGGCTTGCATGCAATAGCCTTGGTTCTGCAAAACATGTTTTTGTGAGTTATTGTTCTGTTGCGCAACTGTCTTAGTAACCGGTAAACATGTTTCGCTCTGCTCGCACGCGATCCAGAAGTAGGAGGGTATAAAAGATGTAACACTCAGAGTATAGACAGAGTCTGCTGTGGGTTTTTGATCGCAACGCCCAGCCGTTTTGATGTTTGCTCTTACCTAGGATCTGTGGCTCTCCGATCTAAGTGTCACGGTGAGGAGCATTATACATCATTACTTTGTGTTGTACTGAATGTACATGTGTACTTTTGCTTGGCTGTTATCTGTGGTAGATTAATAAATGACACTATTATTTCTAGCAGGACAGTCTCTGACTTTTATTCATTGTACCGACTCTTCTCTTATCCTGCAATTTATTTAAAGGGATTTCACAGAACAGTGTGTTTAGGAGAGGTGTGCGCACCTTCATCAACGCGGCGCTGTTTGGGTGAAAGCTGCCTGCGCCACGGGAGCACACATTTGATACCGCTGCGATGAGAAGCGTGCAGCTCCTGCTGAGAGCAAGGTTTCCCACTGGACTCGTTCTGTGGTCTCACATTCATGCTGATGCGAGCCGGTGTGTGCTGGGGAGAGGTGTGCGCACCTTCATCAACACAGCACCGTTTGGATGAAGGCTGCCGGCGTTGCGGGTGTGCATGTTTGACACCATTACGGTGAAAAGCGTGCATCTCGGGCTGAGAGCGAGTTATCCCACTGGACTCGTTCTGCGGACCACATTCATTTTCGACTGCTGTGTCATTTGAGCGTCTTGTGTTTATCTTTGAGCTGTGGTGATTTTGAAAAACCTGTTTTAGGACACCAGCTTGTTTGTGTGGAGGATGTGTGAGGAGAAGCTGCTGTGAGATCATTCGAACTGACAGACAGGCTGAATCAGACACTTTAATCTTTGAATGATGTTCGTGACCCGCCACTGAGAAATATTCCTTGGCGCTTACCTTGAAACAAGACTGCTCGTCTGCTTCTCCTCGGGGAGGAGAACTCACCGGGATGGCAGGAGGTTGGCGTGGCGGGACCACAGGCAGCCTTAACAAAGGTTGTGCTGGTCAAGCTGGACAACTTCCCTTCTTCTTTCTTCTGACAGTGCTATTAGCTTGCTGAAGAAAAATGGGGGCCGATTACCCGCTCTTAATGTAATTTATACAGACTGGGTGGGGCCCACACAACAGGTGGGCGTGGACTAAATTTTTTCAGTGCAATGCTTTGCATGACGGGATAAAACCCACCAGCGACAGCCTTAAAGGGCGAAGCCTATACGAATTAGAACCACCTGTAGCATGCTGATGAAGGAAAACAAGATGCTAAGGCTTGCTTAAAACTGATGACCTGGAAAATAGGTCCAGACGCAATAACATTTGTGTCGCTGGTTTACCGGAGAAGGCCGAGGGTCCTCACCCCTCTGTCTTTATCACAGAATGTCTGACAAAAATGTTTGGACCAGACGCATTTCCCACACCGCTAACAGTGGACAGGGCTCATCGTACCGGCATCCCCAGCCGGAACCGGGAGGCTCTGCGTCTATTCATTGCAAGAATTCATCACTACCAAAATAATGAGCTAATCCTCAAACTCGCACGGGAAAAGGATTGTCTCATCTACCGCAGTACAGAAATCCACATCTTCCCAGACTACAGTCCCGAAGTCTCGTAGAAAAGAGCTGCGTTCTCTGAAATCAAGTCCCAGCTTAGGAGCACTGGATTCCACTACAGGATGTTTTTCCCCGCTAAACTATAGGTCACAGACAAAACCGGGCAAAAACTCACCTTTCTCACTCTGGAAGATGGAAGATCCTTTCTGATGAACGCGGACAAAAAGACATAAACATTTACCCTCATCCACCTTGTGCCCAGGCCGGACGGTGGTCTCGGGACTGAACTCCGGTGAGCCCCCAACCAACACTCTGCGCACGCACACACCCCTTCCACCCGTCCCTCCTCTACTTTGGCTTGCCTTATTTACAAACTCCTTTCTAAATTAAAGACTGTCGCTGAGGCATGTGTTTCCATGATAAAGTTTGGTTTGTGGGTCTTGTTAATTCAGCTGGTGTCCCAGCCATGTTTTAACTCTATAGGTTATGATGGGGCTACAGATGTATTTCATCATGTTATTTGCCAAATTTTAAGTTTATAATAGAGTTTAGAAGAAGTGCAGTTTATTAAAATCAAGTTTGTAAGTAGTTCAAACTTTCCTGGGCTTATGACATTCTACATCTATTTTTTTATTTATATTTTTATTTATTTTTATTTACTTATTTTATTTATTTATTATTTGTTCCATCCCAACGAATGGGAAATTATGCAAAATGGGAAATTGTCACTTCGTGTCCTTCCATATTCTCATATGACTTCCACAACCAATAATATAAATCGTAATATTACTTTTGTCTCATTAAATGTCAAAGGTATTAACAATGCTGTGAAAAGACAAAAAAATGACTCATCTTAAGCAGCTAAAAACTAATGTTGCTTCCCTTCAGGAAACAGATTTGAAGCTGAACCAGACCAAAAGAAGCTGGGTTGGTCAGCTTTTTCATTCTAAGTTTAATGCAAGAGCTAGAGGTGCAGCAATCCTGATACAAAAGGATATTCCCTTTCAGTCAGAGGAGGTGATTTCTGATTCAGCAGGGCGTTATGTTATGATACGTGGTCACCTTTTTTCACTCCAAATATTATGATGTCAGTACAGGTCCTTCTCAAAACATTAGCATATTGTGATAAAGGTCATTATTTTCCATAATGTAATGATAAAAATGAAACTTTCATATATTTCAGATTCATTGCACACCAACTGAAATATTTCAGGTCTTCAATTGTTTTAATACTGATGATTATGGCATACAGCTCATGAAAACCCAAAATGCCTGTCCCAAAAAATTAGCATATTTCATCCCACCAATGAAAGACAAGTGTTTTTAATACAAAAAACACCAACCTTCAAATAATCATGTTCAGTTGTGCACTCAATACTTGGCCGGGAATCCTTTTGCATGAATGACTGCTTCAATGCGGCGTGGCATGGAGGCAATCAGCCTGTGGCACTGCTGAGGTGTTATGGAGGCCCAGGATGCTTCGATAGCGGCCTTAAGCTCATCCAGAGTGTTGGGTCTTGCGTCTTTCAACTTTCTCTTCACAATATCCCACAGGTTCTCTATGGGGTTCAGGTTAGGAGAGTTGGCAGGCCAATTGAGCACAGTAATACCATGGTCAGTAAACAATTTACCAGTGGTTTTGGCACTGTGAGCAGGTGTCAGGTCGTGCTGAAAAATGAAATCTTCATCTCCATAAAGCTTTTCAGCAGATGGAAGCATGAAGTGCTCCAAAATCTCCTGATAGCTAGCTGCATTGACCCTGCCCTTGATAAAACACATTGGACCAACAACAGCAGATGACATGACATCCCAGTGACTGTGGAAACTTGACACTGGACCTCAAGCAATGTGAATTCTGTGTCTCCTCTCTTCCTCCAGACTCTGGGACCTTGATTTCCAAAGGAAATGCAAAATTTACTGTAATCAGAGAACATAACTTTGGACCACTCAGCAGCAGTCCCAGGCGAGATGCTTCTGATGCAGTCTCTGGTTCAAAAGTGGCTTGACCTGGGGAATGCGGCACCTGTAGCCCATTTTCTGCACACGCCTGTGCACGGTGGCTCTGGATGTTTCTACTCCAGACTCAGTCCACTGCTTCCGCAGGTCCCCCAAGGTCTGGAATCGGCCCTTCTCCACAATCCTCCTCAGGGTCCGGTCACCTCTTCTCGTTGTGCAGCGTTTTCTGCCACACTTTTCCCTTCCCACAGACTTCCCACTGAGGTGCCTTGATACAGCACTCTGGGAACAGCCTATTTGTTCAGCAATTTCTTTATGTGTCTTACCCTCTTACTTGAGGGTGTCAATGATGGCCTTCTGGACAGCAGTCAGGTCGGCAGTCTTACCCATGATTGCGGTTTTGAGTAATGAACAAGGCTGGGAGTTTTTAAAAGCCTCAGGAATCTTTTGCAGGTGTTTAGAGTTACGTCGTTGATTCAGATGGTTAGGTTAATAGCTTGTTTAGAGAACCTTTTCATGATATGCTAATTTTTTGGGACAGGCAGTTTGGGTTTCCATGAGCTGTATACCATAATCATAAGTATTAAAACAATTAAAGATCTGAAATATTTCAGTTGGTGTGCAATGAATCTGAAATATATGAACGTTTCATTTTTATCATTACATTATGGAAAATAATGACCTTTATCACAATATGCTAATTTTTTTAGAAGGACCTGTATATATATGTACACATATATACGTATATACACGCATATATACACACACACATATATGTATATATACACATATATATATATATATATATATATACACGTATATACATTTTACATATTTACATAGACATACATATATACACATATTTACATATACATTCCTATATATACATACATACATATATACATATACACACATATATACATATACATACATATACATACATATATATATACATACATATATATACATATACATACATATATATATACATACATATATATACATATACATAATATATATATATATACATACATATATACATATATATATATATATTATACATACATACATATACACACACACACACACACACACACACACACACACACACACACACACATATACATATATATATACATATATATATATATATACATACACATACATACATATATATACATACATATACATACATATATACATATATATACAAACCGGATTCCAAAAAAGTTGGGACACTAAACATATTGTGAATAAAAAGTCAATGCAATGATGTGGAGGTGCCAAAATCTAACATTTTATTCAGATTAGAACACAAATCAAATGTTTAAACTGAGAGAATGTATCATTTTAAGGGAAAAGTCTGTTGTTTCCAAATTTCATGGCGTCAACAAATCCCAAAAAAGTTGGGACAAGTCCATTTTTACCATTGTGTGGCATCCCCCCTTCTTCTTACAACACTCAACAGACGTCTGGGGACAGAGGAGACCAGTTTCTCAAGCTTAGAAATAGGAATGCTCTCCCATTCATGTCTAATACAGGCCTCTAACTGTTCAATCGTCTTGGGCCTTCTTTGTCGCACCTTCCTCTTTATGATGCGCCAAATGTTCTCTATAGGTGAAAGATCTGGACTGCAGGTTGGCCATTTCAGTACCCGGATCCTTCTCCTACGTAGTCATGATGTTGTGATTGCTGCAGAATGTGGTCTGGCATTATCATGTTGAAAAATGCAGGGTCTTCCCTGAAAGAGATGATGTCTAGATGGGAGCATATGTTGTTCTAGAACCAGAATATAGTTCTCTGCATTAATGGTGCCTTTCCAGACATGCAAGCTGCCCATGCCACAAGCACTCATACAACCCCATACCATCAGTTATGCAGGATTCTGAACGGAGCGTTGATAACAACTTGGGCTATCCTTGTCCTCTCTGGTCCGGATGACATGGCGTCCCAGTGTTCCATAAAGAACTTCAAATCATGACTCATCTGACCACAGAACAGTCTTCCATTTTGCCACACTCCATTTTAAATTACCCCTGGCCCAGTGCAAACGTCTGAGCTTGTGGAGCTTGCTTAGAAATGGCTTCCTCTTTGCACTGTAGAGTTTCAGCTGGCAACGGGGGATGGCACGGTGGATTGTGTTCACTGACAATGCTTTCTAGAAGTATTCCTGTGCCCATTCTGTTATTTCCTTGACAGTGGCATTCCTGTTTGAGGCAGTGATGTTGAAGGGGCCGGAGATCACGAGCATCCTGTAGAGTTTTACGGCCTTGACCCTTACGCACAGCGATTGTTCCACATTCTCTGAATCTTTTCATGATGTCATGCACGGTTGATGATGATAACTTAAAAGTCTTTGCTCTTTTACGCTGGGTAACACCATTCTGGTATTGCTGCACTATCTTTCTGCGCAACAATGGTGGAATTGGTGATCCTCTTACCATCTTGGCTTCTGAGAGACACTGACACTCTGAGAAGCTCTTTTTATACCCAATCATGTTGTCAATTGACCTAATTAGTGTTAATTTGTCTTCCAGTTGTTCATTATATGCACAATTTCCTTTTTTCCAGCCACTTATTGCTACTTGTCCCAACTTTTTTGGGATTTTGGGTGAAATTTTGAATCAACATATTTTTCCTTTAAAATGTTACATTTACTCAGATTAAACTTTTGATTTGTCATCTATGTTATATTACGAATAAAATATTGACATTTGCCATCTCTACATCGTTGCATTGAGTTTTTATTCACAATTTGTTTAGTGTCCCAACTTTTTTGGAATCCGTTTTGTAGTGTAAAGTGCTTTGAGTATCTTGATAAGATAGAAAAGTGCTATATAGTGTTCTAGAATTGCGCCGCTCAAGATGGCTGCATGTTGGAGCAGCTGTTACTTTCATTCTGAGATTTTGCTTTTGGAAACTTTCATTCCTGGTTTTCTGGATGTAAATCACTTTTTTTGGATGATTGTTTCCTCTGGTATCAGATGCTGTGCAACTGGAAGGATTTTTACTGAAACTTTTTTAGTTTTGGACATTTGTTATGATGTGTAACCATGGCAACAAGGCAGTTTTCTACAACAACAGCAGCTGATTAACATCTCAAAAGCTTAAATAATATCTCAACTACAGCCCCAACTCTCAAATGAGTTGAAAAGGATGTTCTGTGGATGCATTCTCATCTACCTGCCGACTGTGCTCGAGTGCCTGACCGCTGGGATCCTGGAGCTGGCAGGAGGCACGGCTCATGGCAGCAGAAGGACAGGATCGTCCCTCAGCACCTACAGTTAGCTGTCCGCAGCGACAAGGAGCTCGGCAGACTGCTGGGAGGAGTGGCCATCGCTCTGAGAGGAGTTCTGCCTGGCATTCAGGTGGTCCTACAGCCCGGGGGAACAGAGAGGCCAGCCGAGTCTGGGTGGACGGATCAGACGACATCTGCAGACTGTTTCTTAGAATCCACTGTGGGATGGACCTTTACAAGAGATCCTTCCCGTCTACAGCCATCAGCATCTATAACATCTCTTAATGAAATGAGGATAACAAGCTACAATAACAAATAATTTCCCTCTGGGATTAATAAAGTATTTTTGAATTGAATTGAATTGAATATAAGTACAGTCCATTTACCAGAGGTTGTAGATGTATTGCTGGTTTCAGGAGTCTGCTTGAGTGGAAGGGGTGATGAGGAAGTCTGAATGGTAGATAAGACAACTGCCAGTTTGTGTTCAATGGAAAACATCCTTCCACACAGCTCCTCCAAACTAGCCTTGGTGGTTTGTTGCTGGGTGAGGATCTGTTGGAGAGTAGTCTCATAATTATCAATGCACTTATTTTCTATTGTTAGGGAATAGTGAATCTGCTCAGTCACTTTTACTCTGGGAAGACATGTCTTGGCTGGAACATTCTATCATGATTTACACCGTTTTCATCCAAAGTAGAAAAACTGATAGTGAGAGAGATGCCCATGTGACAGGGTAAGTGGTCTAAGTGATTTTAAGTGAGTATTAATAGAATCTGGAACTCAGGATGAACATTAGTTTAGTTTTAGTTTGTCTTCATTGTAGACGAGGAGAGGAGGAAGAAGGATTCCAACAGGTGGTGGAGGAAGAGCAGATGAGGTGAGTATTGGTTTGAAGGAGAGTGGCAGGATGGAAACTCAAGAACTGACCCAGTTAGAGAACGAGGTGCTGAAGTGATTCCAGGCTGTAGATCTCACAGCAAGGTAAATCAGTGGGTACTCGAGGTAACAGGACTTCCACAGGTAAGTAACTCAGTACTGAAGAAAACACAAGTTACAGTACAGGTTAGGAGTTTCTTATCAGAAATTAGAAACAAAGACTTGTTACCTGAAGGTCTCAAATGTTACAGTGGAGATCTACTGAGCCACAGGTCCTGGAGTACAACAGACCTCATCAGGCTGGATCAGGAACAGGTGTGAAAGGTAAGCTCCACCCTGCCACTCAGGAGCTGAAAGCACTGTGGTGTGGAACTTTGTAAAGTGCTTTGTAGTATGTACAGTATGGATTTGACATTAAAATATTTATTGCTCCAAATGGTTTAAGGCAAGTCAGATAACAAACAACATTAGAATGATTAATACAGGAGAATCAGATTATTATGACATCTGTTCATGCCTCATTAAACAAGGTCAACAATAATTGATCTTGAATTTAACTTTTTCATTCTGAACCCACTCAAAGTCAAAATTAATTTTCAAATCAAAAGCACTTAACATAGCTAGATTTCAAGCTCCTTTGTGTGTGATATGTTTCTTGTTGTTGTGCATTCCTGCCGCCTCAGAAACCACGCGAGTATTTGGGATGAAGATTGCAATCATCGGTCAGAGTCTGTTTGGTCAGGAGGTTTACAAGGAGCTAAAGAAGGATGGCCACACCATCGTAGGAGTCTTCACTATCCCTGACAAAGATGGCAAGGCTGACCCTTTGGGTATGAACCTACTGATCTTTGTGCTTTTTATTTAGCATCAATATCACTGCATACTGTACACTGCCTCTTTCACTACCAGAGCTGAGCTTTGCCGTTTAAGCTAAATAAATCACATTCTTGTGTTTATCACACCTGCAAGAAATGCACAAAAACTGTTTCAATCCCACAGGGATGTAGCATCTTTCAGTTACTTCACAGATTTACAATAGTAGCCAAAAAAAAACAAAAATTAGCCACAAGATATTAAAAAGTGCAGCACAGTGGCACAACTGGTAGAGCTGCTGCTTCTCAGCGAGCAGGTCCTCGGTTCAAATCCAGGTCCGGGGGCCTTTCTGGGTGGAGTTTGCATGTTCTCTCCGTGCATGCGTGGGTTTGCTCCGGGTACTCTGGTTTCCTCCCACAGACCAAAAACATGCATGTTAGACTGATTGGTAACTCTAAATTGTCCCTAGGTGTGAGTGAGAGAGTGAGGGTTTGTCTCATTTGTTTCTATGTATCCCTGTGATGGACTTGCGACCTGTCCAGGGTGTCCCCCACCCCTCGCACAGTGATTGCTGGACATGGGCACCGGCAACCCCTGTGACCCAAAATGGAAGAAGCGGGTAAAAGATAATGGATGGATGGATGGATAGATATTAAAAAGTACAAAATATACAAAGCAGGATGTAGGAAAATATACACAGCTAGAAAATGTTAAGGAAGATGTTCCTGAAAAGAAATGGTAACATTAGTGATTACTGGGGAGTACTAATGCCACATATTTTTTAAAACAAATCCAGAAACAAGTACATAAATTTGAGTTCTTGCAATACTGAGTACAGGTACAAGTACTAATCAGTAACTTGTGGTGAGGGGAAGCACAATGAAAACAAACAAACAAGAAAACACACATTATTTAAAAGAAGCAACTTTATATTTTTGTATTTAGTTTGTGTTATGAATACATATTCCTGAAAGATATTTTCCTTGATGTTGCCAACATAATGTTTGTACACTCTTTCATTATATGCTATATTTTTCCACAACAATGCTAAAAAATTTCACACGTAGTTTATACATATTAAATCTTGTTGATCTGATATAAAAGCAGCATTCATTAAGTCAGGAGGGAGACATGCAGTAACTGTGCGCTGGAGTGCCTATGAGCCAACAGCCAGATTGTTATTCTCCTGTATTTCTGTGAAATATTGAACCACATCTAAAAAAGTTAAATCTGGTCCTCTGGACATTCAAAAAAAAAAACAAAGCAAAACAACAAAAAAATGTAGAAACGTTTTTTTGTTGTTTTGCTTTGTTTTTTTTTGTTTTTTGAATGTCCAGAGGACCAGATTTAACTTTTTTTAGATTTTTCTACCTGGATTATTGAGCATGCATCAGGATATTGAACCACATCATTATCTGCTAAAACAATCAGAAAGTGAGGTGCTCTGTACAATCTGTTCATACTTTGCTCTGACTACTAAAATGGAATGATATATATTTTTTTATTTAAAACCATCTCAAACTGGATTTTGAATCAAAACGTGAAGTGATTTACATCTAATTGTGAAGCAATGAAACAGTTTTTTAGTGCAAACTTCCCAGGGAGGTTATCCCTGATAAGCAGCTCTCACACATTTGAGAAAAATGCTTTTTGATTACTTTTTATTCAACCTTTATTTATACAGGTTAGTCTCACTGAGCCTCGAGAACTCATTTACAAGAGACCTGTTCTTAACAAAGAGTGATGACAATATTAGAAAACAATGACAATAGTAGACAATCATAAAAGAAAGCACATAAATTGAAAATAAATGGAAGAAAATTATATTAAAAAGCGAAACAAAAACAGCTACATTATAAAGCGATGTAAAATACTAAAAACAGGAACATGTTTACTTAAGATGGAATGGAATATAAAATAGCAGAGCTTAGAAGTGAATACAAGAAGACATGGGAAGAGCAGCAGTTTTACTCTGTAATGTAAAATATTAGGTCGTTTTCACACCAGATAGTCCGGTAGACTTGGTTCGGGACCAATATTCATGACATTTTGTTTACATTTGAGCTGGTGTGTTTGCATTCACACTGCACTGTGCAGTGGAGTCAACCTGTTGAACCAACCTGTTCCCCCGCTCGCCTGTGGGGGCGCTGCACCAATAACTACTGAAAGAAATGACACAATAACCTCTGAAGACACGTCTTCTTTTTCTTCTGTAAATAAAAATAAAAACGAAGTGACATCAAGTTTTAGCAGTTTTAGGAGTTATATTTTGTCATTTTTTTAAAATGGACTTAGCATGAGCAGAAGACCATGGAGAATATTGTTTTTCCACACAAGGTAGCTGACGGCTCCATATAAGGTAAGAAAAATGCGTGTTTGTTTGTCCTGCGGAGCGGGGCTCGGTCTGTTTACATTCACACTGTACTCGAACCACGCTGGAGTTCGCTTCTACTGGACCGAGACCTAGGTTTTAGCCCGGGCCAGAGTTCACCTTTTTATTCCGTGACAGAGTTCGATGGTGCGTTCACACCTGCATTCACACCAGCCCTGTTTAGTCCGCTTTAATCGAACTCTAGCCCGTTTTCCTAGAAAGTCCGGTTTGTTTAGGGAGGTGTGAACGCGCCATCGAACTCTGTCACGGAACAAAAAGGCAAACTCTGGCCCGGGCTAAAACCTAGGTCTCGGTCCAGTAGAAACGAACTCCAGCGCGGTTCGAGTACAGTGTGAATGCAAACAGACCGGGCCCCGCTCCGCAGGACAAACAAACACGCATTTCTCTTACCTTATATGGAGCCGTCAGCTGCCTTGTGTGGAAAAACAATATTCTCCATGGTCTTCTGTCTCATCTTCTGCTCATGCTAAGTCCATTTAAAAAAAAAAAAGACAAAATATAACTCCTAAAACTGCTAAAACTTGATGCCACTTCGTTTTTGTTTTTATTTACAGAAGAAGAATAAGAAGACGTGTCTTCAGAGGTTTTTGTGTTGTTTCTTTCAGTAGTTCTTGGTGCAGCACCCCCACAGGCGAGCGGGGGAATAGGTTGGTTCAACAAGTTGACTAAACTGCACAGTGCAGTGTGAATGCAAACACACCAGCTCAAATGTAAACAAAATGTCCTGAATATTGGTCCCGAACCGAACCGAGTCTACCGGACTATCAGGTGTGAAAACAACCTAAGTAAACTGCACACTGAAAAAAATAAAATAAAATTTGTGAATTGCCCCGAATAATCAGTTTAAAGTGCCAGCATTCAGAATCTCCTGTCAATAATAATATATTTATACAAGAATACATTCAGGACCTGGGTCTTAACAGCATTATGTGTGAATCTGATTTTGTCACTTTGCCTCAGCGCGCATAAACTTCACCACATGTCACCGGTACAATTAATGCCACAATAGTTACTTTGTGTTTGAAAAATCAGAAGAGCTTACTCTTGATGCCATCACCTAAAATGGAGCCAGTATAGTAGTTGTCTTCTTCAGTAGTGACCATTGGTGATAAGATGTTCATGAAGCTTGTTTCTCAAATTTGTATATTTTCTGCAGTCTTGGTATTATTTTAGAATTAATCACAGAATTTTATTTCTACCTATTGGTTGTTGATGGTTGGTGTTGTTTCATTATTATTATTATTATTATTATTATTATTATTATTATTATTATTAT
>NC_056504.1:23379141-23386641 GCF_014905685.2 Nematolebias whitei
GTCCTGGACCAGACCCATGGTTAAAACCCTTCAAAACCTGTAAAAAATTCCAAACGAATAACCTTTATAAAAATACAAATAACACTACAACACTCCTAGTAAAAGATAAATACCCAGCACACTAAAATAAGTAAAACTCCACCCTAATACCAAAATTGACCTCTTTTTAAACCACCTTTAAAATACCTTGTGGTATTTTAGAAGGATTAAATGCCCAATTGAATGGAGTAAAATTTTGAATAGTTAAGAGTTTCCAATTGAATCCACGACCCTTCTCTGGTTGGTCCTCAGAATGACTGAAAGAAAAGACAAGACACTCATGTTAAACAGGAAAAGACAAAACACTCAATTTAAACAGGACTATCTAGCAGGTCTTCGGTTCTTGAGCTTGCAGTGGGAGGCCTTGTTCGTCCACAAGGGTCCTTTTGGTGCTCTGCGGGATTCGGCCCGCGGAGATGTCTTCATGCAAAGTCCTCAGAACCTTTATCAGTCTGATTAGACATTCTAAATGACGTGTGTGCATTGGGACAAAACTAAAATCAGTTTGACGCGTCTTCTGTTCTTCACGGTCAGGGCTGGGAATCTTCCTTCCTTCCCCATTCCACCTGACTGACCGACTTAGGCAGAGCGGAGACTTCTTCTCCAATGTTTGCTACTGCCTTTTTCTACCAGGGCAAAGGGGCAAAGAGTGAGCTCCCACGAAGGTCCTGTCACCTCTTCCTGGTGTAGTGGGGAGCTGTACTCCTGATGTTCCAGCAGATCAGCCTCAATCTGGTCCAGCGATCGATACAGCTCCTTTGCAGGGGTGCACTGGTTGTGGTCATAACAGGTGTCACTCCTTCTGGAGACCGATGGCGTGTGATGTTCTCTCCACCACCTGGTGGGGTCCTATCCCTCTTTTTAGCAGGACCCAGTCCAGTGTGGTGGTCCGTATTCCGTCTCCTCGGGAAGAGATTCTCCATTCTGATGAAAAAAGCTGGACACCAAAGCTTGCGAATTGTTAAACACCCTGTATGGCCTTTTGATTATTTTATCTGTGGGATCCATGGCCCATTTGTGGGCCTGGAAAAACTGACTGTGGTTACTTCCTAGTGAGTACAACCTGTTTCTTAATTATTGGACACCCTGATGGTCATTATTGCTACTGCTAGTGTGTACTCTTACACTGTAATGGTTATAATAAAACAGTACTTGTAGAACTGAAATAAAATGCTATTCTTACATTCATCTATACATTTGAAACTGAAATGAGGTACATACTGGACTTCTCCAGGGATACCTGTGTACTCTAGTTCCGTCCTCCACCCTTTCAAGCCTTTGCAGTCAATGGATCTACCTACAATAAGCAAAGTTAAACATAATAACACAACAACAATACACAATAATACCCTGCAATAAGTAATTTCCTATGCTGGCCTCCTTCTTCCTGGAGCCTGTGGAAGGAACTTCATTAAATGCATGCGCCGACAACATCAAAATACAATATAACCTTAAAAGTTTTTAAACCACTGACATATAACACTGTAGACACAAGAGGAATTTAATCTTCCCTCCAGGTACCTGTCTGTGCTAGAGAGGGAAGCAAGGACCATCATAACCACTGAGCCTGTTCCTCAGTAGTAAAACATGTGGTTAAAATACTTTGTTCATGAAACCTTTTATTAGCCCAATTAATCTAATTAAGAGTCCAGTCCAGTCAAGTCAAGTCAGTTGTGTTTAAAATACCGAACCACCACATTTCTCCTTAACCTTTGCTCAAATCCACTTCAGAAGTCTGTGTTTTGATGCTAGGGGCGTCCCCCTTTTCTGGAATCTGTACACATTACAACAAAGAAAGAGAAAAATACTTTTGATAAACCGATATATACAAGTGCAATGTCGTTTTGTAGGCTTCTGATTTATTCCTCTTTTCAAATGTCAATGTGATTATCCTGAATGATCCTTTAAACGCTTCAGACTTACTATTGGCTTTTGCTGTTCATTTAAATATAAAACCCTAAGAAGTTATTTTTGTATATTTTGTAATGATCTACTCATTGTATGAACTGTTTCCTGCTTTGTAAATTTTGTAATGATCTAATCATTGTATGAACTGTTTCGTGCTTTGTATATTTTGTAATGATCTAATCATTGTATGAACTGTTTCCTGCTAAGAGCAGCCTTCACCTTACCCCTTTTGAAACAGTTTTCTGTTTCAAATCCGAAGTATTACTGGTTGTAATTTACTAACACCCAGTTTGAGTATTAGTTTCAGAAATATAAAAATAATATGGTGTAATTTTAATCTTCCCCTACTGTTATCCAATCCAGGTTTTGCAAAAAAAAAAAAAAAGCTAAATATAACCCAAGCTCTCATATAATTTTGCAAAGAGTTAACCATTAAATAAATTTCATCCCTCGTAGCAAACTAGACCCACCAAATGAGCTCATTCAAGGCAGACAATCATTTATTATTACTTTAGAAAACATTAGTGAACTCAATCCAAATCAGGTCTCAGGTACAGGTTTCTCTTGAATGAGACTTCATGACCTGTATAAACGAAAAGTTAAAAATTCAATATTTTGCTCAGGGGTGGGGAGAATTATTCATCGTCCTATTATGTTTAGAGGTAATAAAACAATTTTCATCTCAGAGCAATTGGAAAAGGGCAAATCATCTAGCACACCCACAGTAGTATTCCTGTGTCATGTTTTGGCACCTGTCTTAAAATGAGCGTATGTGAGTGATTATTATCAAAGCCAACTGCAGTTTTGATCATGACACCAAGGCGCTCGGATGACCATCACACACCAAATGTGGGTTGACACCTCCGTCAGGCTGCAGTTGTTGTTAGTGACCTTGGACAGATGGACCACCAGCCTTTCTATCTTCAGTTTGTCTCCCTTGGTCTGGAGACCAGTTCAGCTTTGTGTAGCAGTTCATAGCTCAGCATACAGCGAGACTTGACTGGATGTTCCCGCTGTTGACAAAATCCAGGACCCCCTCTGGACAGTTAATTCAGTTTGTTGTTTGACTGATAGATTTTTGCTTTGTTTCCATAGTGAAAAGTCATATTGTTTGGCTGACAATTTCTTTGTTGTTGTGTCAGTGGTGCTCGACTGACCGTTTCTTTGAAACGTCCCATTGGTCAGTTTCCCAGACCCAACTTCAGCGTCCACCTGAACACATCTGGTATCCGATCCGGCACCCAGCACAAGATGGTCATGATCAAAACTCAGATGGATGCTGTATGTATCTGAAGACTACCTGTATGTGTTCTGTGGGCCTAGCCAGACTCACCTCCCCAATCCACAACTCTGTCTTCTCAGGCTGCTGAGAAGGAAAAATAAACAATCCAATTATTAAAAGTCTGATTCAACATTCATCTGTTAGCAAGATTAATCATCTGTTAGCAAGTTCTAATCTAGGACCACAGCGTTTACCTTCAACAGAGTCATTCTTGTGTCCTGGATTGCACAACGGCTGTTCTAACCGCTCAATTACATAAGAGGGAAAACCTTCATTAAACACTGCACAATCCAATTCTTTACGCCTACAGCATAAAATATTCCATTCAAAATAATGTCTTCCATCTTTTAGAATATGTATTTTGACTCACCACCTGACAGTGAGGACTACTCTCAGGTCTACATTATCCATTTAGACTTTGTAAAGGTTTCGGCAGCATGATTATATGTAATCACTGCTTGTTATATACCAAATCTGCAAATTCTTCCATCTCATAACTATGCTTGTTCACTGCATCATAAACAAAATTCTTCTAATTCAATTCAATTAAGACTATGTCTACACTTCAAGACATCACAGAGACCATTATCACTGCACAAAAACGTCTACATGCACCTTTGTTCACAAAGTACAACTTCTTAAACTCACCATGTACTCGTCTCTGTTCTCCTTATGCACTCATAGGACCTGTGTGAAATCTCAAGATGTTTAGAGTCATTTCATTTACCCACTAGAATTGTTGTTTTCCCATAAATAACCTAGTTCAGGTAGCTCTTAGAAGGGAACAGCTCCTAAACTCTAGACATTTTCAATATGTGATAAAATAATTTAGACTGATTAATTTAACCCAAGCATTTCAATTTGTGTTTAGTTAAGAGTTTCTTTGACCAGAATAAATTTTTTCCTTCATTTTATAAGTGTCAAGGATTTTGTTTATTACTTATTTTCCAATTTGTTTTTTAGTTGAATTTTTAACCTGAATTTATTGTCAATTCCAAGAAGAAATTTCGGCTAATTTGTTTACAATGTGTCATCCAGAAATGCTTAAACTTAATTTGACCTGTTTATGATGTTTATTTTTCCTTCTTCCTTCGGCTTTTCCCTTTTCAGAAGTGCCACAACGAATCATCCTCCTTCACTCCACTCTTTCCTATACACCCTATGTCCTCACTCCAACTACCTCCATGTCCTCTCCAACAGCATTCACCCTATACCTCCTCTTTGTGTCAGACCTACTCCTCACTTCCTTCAGGACCACCCCTACTCCATTTCTCTTTCTATCTACACCCTGATGAAACAGTTTGAACCTAGCACCAATGCTGCGAGCCTTGCTGCTCTTCCACTTGGTCTCTTTGACACCTAAAACATCTACCTTCCTTCTCTGCATCATGTCAGCAGCTCTCTGTCAGCAGCTCTCTACCTTTGCATATCTGTGCAGTACGTTTGTTGTCAATTCAACTCTGTCCCTCGCCCGCTTAGTGAGTGGCTATCGGCCATCTTCATCTTCCCACACAGCGAGCAGTTCCAACAATACCTCCAGCTGACTCCCTCTGACTCCATCTCTCGTATAAATTCGGTTAATTACAGCTCGTACACGGGATGTCCCCCTCTGGCCCTCTGGCCTTGAGTTTCAAACCATTGCTGCAGATCAACTATTCCAGAGGTCACTGTCTCCTCCTTTACCTTCGACACTGATTTAACACACAATTTTTTTTTTTACCTTGCTCTCTTATCCCCCTGTTTATGTCTGGCATCCGACAGCTGTGGTTTAATCAACTGCGTCCTCATATTGTCTAATTCCGCCGCCTCTATCTTTCTGGTTTTGTTTTTTAGTTTCAACGATGTATTACATTTCTCCTAGTTTAAACGATGTATTACGTTTCTCTGCCACTGTTCAGTGACTGAAAATGGCGTTCAGATCTCCTCCTGCCAAGATCACCCCTAAAATGAGAGCATTAAGAATGTTCAGCCAATGACCTCCTCCCTGCTCACCCTTGTTTTACCTGGTCCAACATCTGACCACCTGTCAGGCTGCTTCCTAGCCTGCCTGATGATGTACCACCTCCAAGCACTTCCTGTCTCCTCCACTGTTCCCGTGAATGATCCCTTTATAAACAGTGTGGTTTGTTTGCCTAACGGACTACTGATATTCCTGACCTCACCCACGTTTGGTCTTCGCTTGGTGTTTTCCACAACTTCCTGTCTGACATTCTGTCCATCCATCACCTCGTTCCTTCTCACGCGGAATGTATTACAACAGAGTCCGTCTTCCTCCCTCTTTTCAGCTTTATTAAGCTTACTTCAACGTTTTTGTACTTCTACTGACTTGTTTCTGCTAGTTTCTGAACCTTGTGCTCCTTTCAGCTAATGTTTGGAAGATTCACATATTTCTGCTTACATTTCAGATATTATTTAGCTGTTTCATGCCAATATCAGCTAATTCCACCTTTCTTTTAAATTAATCCAACTTTTACAGCCTAATTCAGGAAAACCAAGCTCTACCCACTTACTTCTGGTAATTTAAGATTATTTCTGCTTGTTTTAGCTATTGGTCTGCTGGTTTTTAGCTAATTGCCTCTTTTTTAGATAATTCCCATATTTTGTACGCAATTCTACTTATTTCATATTCAAAATTGTTCCATATCTTTTAGATTGTTCACCATTATGCTCTTAACTCATGTATTGATCCTGTAGACTTTCCACAGGAGTCACATGTTTCTCATTTATGAGTTCCACACCTGATGACAACGTTCACACAATCAGGCATTCAAATATTTTATTGTTATTCACTGCTGGCCCCATTGTGACAAAACAATTCACAAGTCTAGACTTGGCTTTGCCTTATACAACAGTGCCCCCTTTCGGTCAGGATATGGAAGCTCCACACACCACCTATCTGAACAGACACACAGAAAAAAAGAAAAAACTAACCCTTCACTTCGCCCCCACACACAGACTCACTCACTCCCCCCTCTTTTTTCTTTTTTTTTTCTTTTTGTTTTGTCTCTCTCAACCCCCCGGCTTTGAAGCCTTCACACAACATACAAAACACGGCACAAACAAAAGTTATTACAACGTCCTAAAACTAATGTGGTCCCTGACCACATAAAATGTGGTAAATCTACCTAAGTCCCAGACTTTCACATTTCCCTTTGTACTAAATTTAAAATGGCGTCACTTTTAGTGGGCAGTCAACACTCCACAACGCAGACGCGCACGCAGCTACAAGTCCCGGACTCGATTTCCTTCTCTTTCGTCAAAGGGACGGCTTGTACGCCACCACCGCTGAAAAGGGAAATGTATTTACGGCAGGTCCCTGACCACCCTCCGTCACGATTCCCACTCGTTTATTTCTATTTCGGCAGGTCCCCGACCCCCCTCCGTCACGAGTCCCACTCGTGAAACTATCTACAAAATACACGTAAATGTTAAACTAAGCCGTGCAAAGGACATGCACGCACACGCACGCACACGCACGCAGCATTTAACACCCAAAGTGTCTGAATACGCGTAACCCCATTTGTCAGAAGTACCACTAATCACCGTAAATTAGCTTAACAACCATCTTTATTTCTGGAGATGGTATTAAACACCCACATAGGAAGATTGAATTTGGTTTACGGCCGAATAGCGGAGTTTTTGGGCCTTACGGCCAACTTAGGTAACTAGCTTACCTGTTAGCAGAATATCACGGGCCCAGTTCTCTCTACGGGTGCCCAGCACCAACTCGTTCCAATCCGTGTGTCCGCCAGCTGCACGTCGGGGTCACATCTGTTGTGGCTTTTTCCACAATCGTGTTCAAGACAGCTGAGACGGTCACCTTAGTTCAAAAGATTTATTTGACAAACAGGAGTTACAGATATTCAGAGACAAACATTTACATTTCTTAAATATATGCATATATTGGAGCATTAAAAGAATGAACCCTCTCGGTCTGTGCTCTCCCGGGAAATGATCGCTGGGCGTGTGTTATTTATGGCTTTTATCAAAGTTTGAGAAGGCTAGCTTTCTGATTGGTTCTGGGGTTGCTATGGTTACGGGTCTAGCCCGCCCCCTCAAGGCCCTTTCTTACTACATTCCAGAGATAAGTTTTATGATACCCTGGTCTCTCTAAAATCAGGTTCTTTGTTCATGTTAATGTCTGTCTGCTTTATTGGTAATTAGTGTGTCACGATTGCTACACGAATAATTAATCACTATTAATTATTACCTACCTTATGTGTATGTGTTAAACAATAAGTCTGTTGAAGGTCCCCAGAACCTGGTGATTC
>NC_056504.1:23387864-23393657 GCF_014905685.2 Nematolebias whitei
AATTTGGAGGAGTCTCCGCTCTGCCTAAGTCGGTCAGACAGGTGGAACGGGGAAGGAAAGAAGATTCCCAGCCCTGACCGTGAAGAAACGAAGACGCAACACACTGATATAGGTTTGACCCATCTGCACACATGTCAGTTAGAACATAGGCTCAGACTGATAAAGTTTCTGAGGACTTTACATGAAGACATCTCCGCGGGCCGAATCCCGCTGAGCACCAAAAGGACCCTTGTGGACGAACAAGGCCTCCCACCGCAAGCTCAAGCACAGAAGACCTGTTAGCTATAGTGTTTAATATGAGTGTTTATCTTTTCTTTCAGTCATTCTGAGGAAACAAACCAGAGCTTTTAAAAGGGTCGGTGAATTCAATTGAGAACTCTAAATATTCAAAATTTTACTCCATTCAATTGAACATCATAAACATTCTAAAATTCTTTGAGGTATTTGAAAGAGAGGTCAATCTTTTGGTATTTCTCAATTTTCAAGGGTCAATTTTGGCTATTTTTGAGTGTTTTATGAGTTGTTTTATAACTAGTGGTTTAATCGTTTACTCATTTCGAATTTTATCTTCCAGAAGTTTGGTAGTATTTTATTTAACTTCTAAGGTTTACTCATTTGGTATTTTTCACAGGTTTTGATGTGTTACACCATGGGTCTGTTCCAGAACCCCTGGAGGATTACAATAATATAGGGTGTGGTGACAGTGTTACTCACTTCCATAATTTTTCTGTGTGAATATTACTGTGTAATTCCAGGTCACTCCCGCTGCCAGCATCAACAACTAAGGGTCAAACGCAGCGACCCTAAACTCTCAAGTGAATGAGGTGGATCATCTGTCGTTGAATCTTTCACATAGTTATCAAATGAACAGCGGGTACCGTTATGTTAAAGATCCACGTCGTTGTAATACTCGCAGGTACTCCCTGATGCAATCATCTCAGGTAGTGGTGCTGAGTCAATTAGTAGAATGAACCCCAGAGGAACAATTCCTATTTGTGTCTACCGCCACCTGCAGGATGCTTCTCGGAAGGCAGTGGGCTCACTGCCTCCTGACAAGTGTCGAGCTGTATAATCATCACGTTTTAGACACCTGTTGCACCTATGTTCCGGAAGAGACCGGACACGACCCCCAGGCCAGGGTGACCAACGCCTTGAACCAACTTAATGCGCTACAGAAGGCTAAGAGTGAGGATCCTTCTCCAGGATCCTGGAAGTTTCTATCTTGGTTCACGAGCGGCTCTGGAGTCAGATTGTGCTAAAGATTTTGGCCCCCCTGACTGCAATTCTTATTATTTTTTGTGTTTTGATGATTGGTATTATCCCTTGTGCTAAAATGATAGTTCATAGTTCACCTGAAGTGGGCAGAATAAAAATATCTGTAAAATCTAATCATACGTGGTGTGGTCTCCCATAAATATGGGGAGACCAAAAGAGGGTGTGTTGGATTTGATATCTTGTATATCTTTTTACATCTTTTGACAAGCCTTGACATTTCTTTGATGATGTGAAATGATGCATTTTCTACAAGGTGTGTATGTGTGTATAATCATACACTAATTACTTGATGTTATATATAATCTCACAAGTGCTAAGGATAATCATACAAGTTCACATGTGATATAATTCTGAGGGAAACAGAGACAGGTAAGACACTTGTTCGTGCAGCAAGAAACAATCCTTCTTTGTCCTCTGAGTAAAGCAGCTGAGAGTGAGGGCCCACCAATGTGACGCACTGCTCACACATTGATTAAACATAAACAACGCTAAATTACAACATTCATATACTTTATACTTAACACAGGTTGAGTATATATGCTTTCACATTGATAATAGTTCAGACACACAGAAAACGTGTTTTAAAGCTTTACACAGACAAGAGCCAGAGTAAGTGTAGAAAATAGTGCATTTTGACAGTTTTAAAGACGAAAGTTGACCGTAATGTTAAGGCTAAATGCTAACACGCTAGCTGAAATAGCGAGCAGCGATTGGTCGAAAACCGCTGTTTGAAACTGACACGGGAAACCAACCTGGAGCACTATGCAGTGATGTAATCACTATTGTAGTGAGTCACGTGAGGTACGTGTCACTTGTTGTATGACAAATATATGGATATATATTTATGCATACTTTTCACGAGTTCTTCATCTTTCTGACTGTGTAATGCCGTGCATTGAATTTAAAGGAATGCGAACGAGAGACGTTATTATCTTTGACCCATCAAATGAATGGAATCATTTATTTTCAGAATCAAAGTTTAACATCAAACATTTACATTAATTTGGCAAAATATGAAAATAATAACAGACAGTTTCACAAATAATGAACTTCAAATCACTCGGCGGTGATTTGAGGACTTTGCTTCAGATATTTCTAAAAATATCTGTACTGATTTTGTGAGAGAGAAGAGTTTAAGATGAAAGGAGATTATCTTACAGGGAACTATGTGAGGGAATTTAATCTGTTTGACCAGAAGTTGCACGCTCCGTCAGATCCTCAGCCCGTCCACGGTACACTTTAGTCGAAGAAGAAGTCTTTACCTGGTTTGACGATAGATCAGCTCAGTAAGCATCCTTCAGACTGTTTCCAGCGCCTCCGTTAAGAACAGCTAAAATCCTCGGAGTCGTGCGTGGTTAGCTCAAAACAGAATTATAATCCCAAACGTCCCTGGATTCTCGGCAACTCCAAAACTCTTCATAACTCTAGTTCTCTTCTGAACTCCTTCAGAACTTTTCCATTCTCCATGGAATCTTTTTCTGTTGGACTCTCACTCCTCCATGAACTCTCACTCTTGGAACTCCATATCACTCTCCATCCGACTTTTACTCTAACATGAACTGGGAAGTTGCCCCATTTTATTTGGGTCGACTTCCTGTTCAATTTAGAGCTTTCTGATTCGTGGATGTACCAGAAAGAGGTGTGTTTTCGTGACGTAAGTTGTTATCAAAATCAAGGTCAGGGAATGAATCTGTTTTCACATACAGAAAAGATTATTGCAGCAACAGCAGACTTCGTGGAGTCAACTCTTGGTAATCTTCTGAAAAAGTTTAAACATGACATTTTTCTCGGTAAACATTTTAGTTGACCGAAAACCAACCTTTCACATACTTACGACTTGACTCATTTCAGACAGAAAATCAAGGAATGCTTATTCAGGTGATTTCTTCTCTGAATGAGGAATAAAAATCATTACTTACTGTTTATGTAAAATAAAAATGAGTAGTTCTTTTCAACCTGTAAGAATTGAGTGAAACTAACACAATTGATTATCAAAACATTTGTAAAACAGTAATGATTATAAAGAATTGTCTTTTCTGCTTGATTAATTCAAGAAAGAAAGTCATCAGATGGTCCAGACTTATTCAGATCAATGAAAATAACAGTCTCTGTCCATCTGGTAGATTTGAGGTCATCTGGTTCACTACAGTCCCCCCTTTGGAAATCATCACCTGTCCATGGGGATGAATTCCAACCGTGAACTTAGACCTTCAAATGTCCTTGAGCTTGATGTAATCCAGCAAGGAAGACCAAAGTCAGAAGTAATCCTTCAAGGAAGACCAAAGTCAGAAGTAATCCAGCAAGGAAACAAAGTCAAGGTAATTCCACAATGTTCTTGGTATTCCATTGTGTTTATTATAATCCCATATCGTCTCGATAATCCCATTGTAGCAATGCTTTAACCCCTTGGAAACAGAGTCTGTAATCCATTGGAAAAAGTCATATAATCCACAACGGTAAATCCACAGCGATTGGAAGTGTTGATTAATCAGCATACAGAGGGGTACCCTTGGATTGAACTGAAGAAGCGGCCACTGGATGAAGAGTTGAGACCAACGTCAGGATTGCAGGTCGCCTCCAGCGAAGGTTGTCTCCAGCGACGTCCAGCCTGTGCCGTTCTGGTTCAATGTGTCATGCAATTATGTGGTTTAAGGTGGGCTTATGAAGGGGATTTTACATAAGGTCTTAAACTATATGCACCTGGTGTGTAAGCTATTATGGTTGGGAACAGCTACATCTACCAGTTAAGGGGTGGAGAATGCTGAAAAGGGGTACTACAGGGGTTTATGCCTATAGAAAAGTGTTCCAAACTATTTTTCCATTTCTAACTTGGTTTAAGTTAGCTTTACATGGTAAAATATAGTTTGGTGTAATTGTCTGTTGTCTTTTAGACGAACGACTTGAGATTGGGTGTTTGGTTTTCCCATAAATGTTTTGGAAGTCTATGGCGAGACTTATCAAAAAGAATTAGCTATCCCCCCGAATAGGATTGTTCGAGTAGGTTCGGCTTAAGCGTTGTGAGATCAATGTAGATTATGGTACTCAAGGTAGCAATAATATACATTGACTCCGCAAAGATTGCAATTTAGTGAATGAACTGCATGTTGGCATGGTTAAAGGCTTCTTAGTCTCTAACTTACTACACAACAAAATTCATTCTTACCTCAGAAACAACCAAAATCAACTAAACAACGTTCCAACATCGACAAGAGTAGTGACTAAGCATCTAGAAACATCGTTTCACAGCTTCTCCTCACCCTGGTTGCCAGATTTCAGTCACGCTGTCCCGTTTTATCAAGGGTAGGTCCTGTGAGTTTAAACTATGGTTAATTTTATTATCCATTAGTTATCTTCTGCTTGGATGACCCTTGTTCCCACGAGGTCAGATTTTGTGATGTCTTTGTCTCCTAAGGAGTTATTGCACGCCTTGTGTAATTTAATCTGGTTACGATGTACCCATTTAACAGTTGGCTCTTTTTGGCCTTTACTGATTTTTATCTGGTAGATAATTGGAGACACTTTGTCAGTTATCAGATGGGGTCCAGTCCATCTGGGCATCAGCTTACGGGCGAGAGTTCCGGTCCCGGACTCTACTCTCCCAGTTTTGGGTGCAAACGTGTAGTACCAGACCCTGTCTCCCACTTGGAGTTCCTCGTAAGAGGCCTTTTGGTCGTAGTACGCTTTGCGTCCTTCAGCTGATTTTTCCAGGTTTTTTTGTGCGAAAGCAAAAGTGTTCTTAAGGTGTCTTTCCAAGTCTTTCATGTATTGTTGTGTGGTGTAGGCTGTTGCCATGGCAGCATCGCCTGGTTGGTACAACAGGTGCAGAGGGAGAGTCATTTGTCGACCCGTCATCATCTCGAAAGGAGCGATGCCAGTCGACGTGTGTGGAGTGGCCCTTATGGCCATGAGGACCAGAGGGAGTTTCACGTCCCAGTCCTTGTGGTTTGCGGCTACGTATTTTTTCAAAATACTCACCACCGTCCTATTTGCTCTCTCAACCTGGCCTGAAGCCTGTGGGTGGTAGCCAATATGGAAGTTGGCTTTGACGCCTAGCGTCTTCCACAGTTCCTTCATTACTTCACTTGTGAAGTGTGTACCTTGGTCCGAGTTCACCCTAAGGGGAAGTCCAAACCTTGAAAATACATGATTCATTAATAACATAGCAGTGGTTTGTGCTGTGTCATTAGGGGCTGGTAGACATTCTACCCATTTGGTAAACGCGCAGGTTACCGTGAGAAAATATTTATTTCCTCTAGAGGTCTTAGTGAGTGGTCCGACCCAGTCAATCTGGAGGTCCGACCATGGAAATGCAATGCCTCTACTATGCAGTGGTGCTCTGTGAAGTGGTCTGGATGGTTGAAACTGGCCACAGATCAGGCACCCTTTTATGTAGTCCTTGACATCCTTTTTCATTCCAGGCCAATAAGCAATTTGTTTTAATGCTTTCAGCGTGGCATTGTCACCCTTATGTCCTGCGGACGGAAGGTCATGTGCATGGACTAACATCACCCCCCTGTG
>NC_056504.1:23393757-23400352 GCF_014905685.2 Nematolebias whitei
GTTACAGAGTAATTATGCATTTTCTGATTTCTGTCTTTGAATGAGCAAGTGTGCGTTTTCCGAGGTCAGGAGTCGAAGCAGACATGTGTTGGAACAACTGCCTTGTTTTTACATCCTCTCAGACGTCAACAGGGGGGTTTTTGCACCTGTTTCTAAAACTCGCCAAAACAAAACTCTCTCTGTCTGTGAGAACAGTTTAAACTGTTCAATAACATTCTTGCTGTCTTCTGACTTTTAGTAACCCTCTTACATCACAAAACACACCCCTGTCTGGTTGTTTTGGACCAATCCGGGACGATCAAATGAACCGGGAAAAGAGCTCTTAAAAATGCCGGTACTTCCTAGTTCTCTCAGAGTTGAGTTGAGTTGAGTTGAGTTCAGTTCTGCACGGAGAAGTTCAGTTCGGTGAAGCTTCTGAGCAGTTCGGTTCTGCGCTGAGAAGTCGTTTGGGAGAACAGAAGTCCAGCATGATAAGGCTCCTCCGAGTTGGATTATTGCTATTGCTGAGGTGAGCTGGTGTCGGACGGAATCTCGTCACTACTTCGGATGAGACACAGCCATCCTATGGAGACGCTGGACAGGTAGCGTTAACTGGACCTCCATATCTGCTGATTAATCTTCAGAGAGGTAATGAGTCAAGTTTCCTACCGAAGCGTACCGAGGAAGGCTGGGTTCTGATGGAGAGTGTCGGTTCTGGTGAACACTTCCCCTCACATACCATCTTTTACTCCCTTTAAACTCCCATCTTTCCATCTTTAAATTCTTCTCTAAAGTAGATATCCTTCCAGACATTTAGAAATGTCTGTGTAAAGTGCTCATCCACCGCCGTGTGGATAATTGATCATAATTGTACAGTTTTCATAAATGTCTGTGGTGAAGCAACGGAACATCATGGCTGTATGGTTTTCCTGATTGATGGTTTATGTTGTTATTTTCATATTTTGTCAAATTAATGTAAATGTTTGATGTTAAACTTTGATTCTGTAAATAAATGACCGCATTCATTTTGATGGGTCAAAGATAAATGACGTTTCACGTTTGCATTTCATTAAATTCAATGCACGTTTTATTCAGTCCAGAAAAATGAGGAATCCGTTTTAATTGATGAATATATCTCTGCATCTGTTCATCTACAGAAGTTAATTAAAATACTACCAAACTACTGGAAGATTAAATTCAAAATGAGTAAACGATTAAACCACTAGTTATACAACAACTCATAAACACTCAAAAATAGCCAAAATTGACCCCTGAAAATTGAGAAATACCAAAAGATTGACCTCTCTTTAAAATACCTCGAAGAATTTTAGAATGATTATGTTGTTCAGTTGAATAAAGTAAAATTTTGAATATTTAGAGTTCTCAATTGAATTCACCGACCCTTTCAAAAGCTCTGGTTTGTTTCCTCAGAATGACTGAAAGTAAAGATAAACACTCATTAAACGCTCCTAGCTAGCAGGTCTTCTGTGCTTGAGCTAGCGGTGGGAGGCCTTGTTCGTCCACAAGGGTCCTTTTGGTGCTCAGCGGGATTCGGCCCGCGGAGATGTCTTCATGTAAAGTCCTCAGAAACTTTATCAGTCTGAGCAGACGTTCTAAATGACTGTGTGTGCAGATGGGTCAAACCTATATCAGTGTGTCGCGTCTTCGTTTCTTCACGGTCAGGGCTGGGAATCTTCTTTCCTTCCCCGTTCCACCTGTCTGACCGACTTAGGCAGAGCGGAGACTCCTTCTCCAAATTTTGCTGCTGCCTTTTTCAACAAGGGGCAAAGAATGAACTCCCACAAAGTTCAGATCACCTCCTCCAGATGCCGTGGGGATCTCTACTCCTGCAATTCCAGCAGGTCTGCTTCAACTTCTTTCAGCGAGCGGTGGGGTTCTTCAGCAGGTGCACATTGACTGAGATGAAACCACGTGGAGCCTTTTCCTTTCAGACGTACTGCGTGTGTGGTACGGTCTTTGATCTCATACGGCCCCGTCCACCTTGGTTCCGTCCACTTACGTTTCACCACTCTCAGCAGGACCCAGTTTGAAGTGAGACTCGCCAGCTCCTCCTCCTGAGGAGTACTGGAATCTGGAATCTGTTGAGCAAAGCTGGACAATAAAGCTCTGAGTGTGTTATAATACATCTTGTGTGACATGTTCATTACCTGTTCCGAGGGCCACTCGAGATTTTGCTGAGGCTCAGGGAAAAACCTTCCTGTTGTTAATTCATAAGGGGTGAAACCTGCACCCCTATTAATCGACGCTCTAATGGCTATGAGTGCTATGGGCAATGAATCAAGCCAATTGGAATGAGTCTGTGCACAGATCTTTGATATTTTTTGTTTGAGGTTTCTGTTTAATCTTTCAACCTTACCCTGAGATTGAGGGTGGTAAACTGTCCCAAAAGCATGCTTCAATCCTAATGCTTTTTCAACCTTTTGAAGATCTGAGTTTTTAAAATGCGTTCCATTATCCGACCTTATTTTAGTTGGAAACCCGTGTCTCGTATATAATGGTTTATCAAGCACTTAACGACTGTTTGACTGTCCTCTTTTTTCGCAGGCCAAGCTTCTGGCCACCCCGTGAAGGCATCCACGCAAACCAACAGATATTTGAATCCTCGTATCGCATGAATCATATCTGTGTAATCAATAATTATCTCCCGACCCGGTGTCATGTTTATTGGAAATTTCCCTTGCTCACATGTCTTAATGGTTGGTTTAGAGTTGTACAAATTACACACAGTGCAGCTTTTCACAAATGCTTTAATCATAGATTTCATGTGAGGGTGTCACCAATTAAGTACATTTTTTCCCCATCTGGTGTGCCCCCACATGAGCCAAACCATGTGCTTCTTCAAAAACTCTCCTCTTTAAAGTCAATGATAGGACCCATCCGCTGTTTCCTAGTCCTGTCCAGAGTCCATATTCCTTTTGTTCAGCACCATATTCAATCCACACTGATTTCTCCTGTGGAGCTGCTCCTTGTTGACAACAGGCTACCGTTTCAGCATCCCATCTCATTCCACATTCCTCTTCCGCTGTAACAAGCATCATCTGACTCCCAGTGATGTAGCCCGATGCCCTCTTGGCCTCTTGGTCGGCCTGAGAGTTTCCTCTGGCCGTGTTTGATGTTTCTGTGTCATGTCCTTTACACTTTACGATGGCTACCTTTGCAGGTAACATCAATGCTGTTGCTAGTTCTTTCATGTCTTTTTCATGTTTAATTGACTTTCCATTTGCTGTTAAAAAACCTCCTCTCATCCACTGAGCCAGCTCCATGTGCGCTGCTCCAAAAGCATAAGCTGAGTCAGTGAAAATGGTGACTTTTCTTCCTTCAGCCCACTGTAGGGCTGCAATTAGGGCCCTTACCTCAGCCCTCTGTGCTGACTGAGCTCCCTGCAGTCTCTCCTGAACTATTGTCTCATACCCCTGGTCTGTTTGATGTACCACCGCGTAGCCAGCACTGAGCTGTCCATCCTCTTGACGGAAACAACTACCATCACTGAATAGAACATGTCCCCCCTCCAGAGGTGCAGCTTCTAGGTCTGGTCTAACCTTCTCATCTCTCTCCACCCTCTTTTGGCATGCATGTGGTTCCCCAGTGCCTACTCTGTCTGCCATGTTAACCCCTTCATGAGTAAACAACAAGTTTGGTGCTTCCAAGATTTTGTTTATACGCTGTTGTCTTAATGGTGACATAGTGAAGTTTTGTGAGTTAACATATGCAACTACACTGTGTGAGGTCAACACATGTAGAGAATGTCCCATCACCAGATTATCTGTTTTCTGAATCAGTTTGGCCAGACCTGCTGCATGTTGTGTGCACGGCGGATGTCTTTTTTCTGTGTTGTCTAACATAACGCTAACATACATTAATGTTGTCCTACCCCCCTCATGTTTCTGAAACAAGACACCATTTATCACTCCTCCTGTTTCAGAAACATCAAAATAGAAGGGTTTTCCTTAGTCAGCGAGAGCTAACTCGGATGCTCTGCTGAGATGCTGTTTTATGTCAATAAATGTTCTTTCAGCCTCCTCAGTCCAGTCCAATGGAGCTGTGAGGTTTCTCATTCCTTTTTGTTTGACCAAGGCGTGCAAAGTTTGTGTTAGGCCAGTGTAGTTTGGGATGTAATTTCTGCTGTAACCTGTCAGGCCCAAAAATGACAGCATTTCTTTCACTGTCCGCGGTTTTGGATGATGTGGGATGGTGTTGCGGTGTGAATAAGAAAGGCCTGCTCCCTTCTGAGAGATAATTTTCCCTAGGAAAGATACTTGTTTTCGCGTCACTTGGAGTTTATTTTTACTTACTTTAAACCCGGAGGCATGTAGCTGTCGCAACACGGCTTCGGTGGCTTGTAACGAGTCTTGTGCAATATGACTTGCGATTAACAAATCATCAACATACTGGACAAGCACCATGTCCTGTGGCAGTTCTATATTACCCAGAGCTTGTTTTAACACTTGATTGAAAATCCCTGGTGATATAGGAATGATTATTTTGATGCTTTTATGTCAATTTATACTTATACTCACTTTATATGCAACTTATCTGTCCAAAGTCAGGCCTGTGCTGCAGATGTGTTTTGGAGTAATTAAAGTGAGCCTCCGGGGGATGCTCTGACCGTGGGATCTGGCCCAGAGGAAACAAGCATCCCCCCGCCATCCCCAGCGCGAGATGCCACGTCCCCAACCCCTCTGCGCCGCACCGCCACCCCTTCTCCCTCGTCCAGCTCCCCTGGTTGGATGTCCCCCTCTGGCCCGCGGACCAGATGTTTCAGACCACTGTTGCACAGCAACTACCCCTGGTGTGGAGGTTTCGACACCCTCCTGAACCGCCATTTGTTTTTTCTCTTTCACTTTTTTCTCTTCATTTATTTTATGTCTGGCATCATTCAATTTAAGCTTAACCAACTGATTTTTCATGTCTTGTAACTGTACCACATGTCTCTCCCACCTCTCAGCATTAGCTGCAAGCAAGTCTGCGTTTTTTTCGAGGTCATCTACAACGTCACTAGGCAAACCTTCAAGTACAACCTTCCTAAAATACGGTTTTTGCTGTTCGGACTGCGCATGTCTACCAGTGATTTTCAACCAAGCATCCTTACTTTGTTCTATAAACTCACGAGGCTCCATGTTCTTGTCCCAGTTAAACTCTGGGATGGGCATTCCTAATGGCAGTAGATACAGTTTTCTGATGATGGGAGATATCAGATGGAAAAACTCATGCAGTGGTCTCTCGTCTGGCAAAGCTGAAACAGGAGTCTGGTGGTGGCCCACATAGATAACAGTGTTCATAATAGCCTGTACCATTACATGATTCGCACACCTAGCCAAAATGGCTTTAAGGTCACCCACAGCCAGTGTATGTCCTAAAGTCAGAGTGTCCAGTTGGTCTAACCACCTCGACCCTCCCTCTGAAATAGGTGGTAGCTTATCTACAATGGCCTCTATATCCCTCATAGCAAATGGTTTATATCTCCGAGCTCCCCCTGACAGTCCTGGTATGGTGATTAACGGCAACTTGCTCCCTACGGTGTCCCCAGTCAGGTGCAGTTGTGTCTCTTTATCCTCAACTACGTAATCTGTCTTGTCTCGAAGTTGGTGCCCCAGGTCGTCATAAGTCAACCTATCTGTCTGCTTCCTCTCTCTGGCTAGTCTCCTACCTATAGGCTGCTCCTCATCTGAATCTTCAAACGTCCCAGTCAATTCTCCTTCAAAATTCACTGTTTTCTGCATTTGTTCTGATGTAGTTGCTACTCGAGTCTTTGCTGATTTTTTCTTCCGAACACCTTGAGTGCTCGTTCCTGCCTCTGCTCTTGTTGTCTCTATTTCAGTCGCTCCTGAATCTGAGGTTCCTCTCAGATGTTGTTGATTCTGTTCAGAATGTCTCGGTCGTTGGTCCTGTTCAGTCAGCTGCTGGCTGATGTCTCTTCTTCGTTCTGCTTCCATCCTTCGGCTCATCCCTCCTTCATCACCTGCCTCCTCTTCCACTTCTTTCCAGCTCTCATTCCTAATGTGTATGGTACCTGATGTCACGTGCATTCCTGGGTACACTCCAGCAGGGGGCGCCGTTGGACAGATCTGAGAAGTCACATACGGTGGAGGTTTTTTCCCTGTGTACTCCTCCTGATTCAACCCCTGCACACTCTGGCAAATGAGTGCCAGTTCTTCATAAGCTTCTTTTACTCTTGCATGGTTCTTTTGGTCCTTTTTAATTTGTCTGCGGCCCCAGAAAGACTTGCATGTCACCTTTTTTTCTGCGAGTCCCTGCATCTCCAATTGTATCTGCTTGACTCTGTCCCACACTATTCTTGTGAGTGGTTGTCTGGAGTTTTCATCTTCTTTATTGACCAGCTGTGTCAATATTTCATTTAGTTCTCTCCTTCTTGCTCCGTCTCTTGCATAAACTTGGTTGATTACCGCTACTACCCGATTTGATTGTTTTTTCACGGTTTTATATATGTAAGGGTCCCACCGCCTGCAGCCTGCCTTGCTGATGGCCGCTGATTACCAACACCTGGCGGCCATCAGCCTGATGAGCCTCTCCATCTACTTAAGGCTGCTGTCCGGTGTGATTCAACGCTGGAGCATATCACCTCTCATGGTATAGT
>NC_056504.1:23400362-23401124 GCF_014905685.2 Nematolebias whitei
ACTGTTGAGGAAGAAATGTTTAGGTGAAAAGAATTTGTTCACCTTCTACTCTTTTTTCCAGTTTCCTGGTTCCTTCATGTTTTGGATTCTCCTCGTGGCCTGACCTGGATCCCTCGGCCTGTCAGGTGTCCCTCGTGTCTCTTTGCCTCCAGTTGCCAGCCTTCCTCGTTTCCTTTTGGACCCCTGTTGGATTCCCTCCTGCTGCTCACTCCTTGGACTGAAAGACCAGCTCATCTCCTTCGGGTTGGACTGTAAGGACAAGACGCTCTTTAAATCTACCACTCTGGTCTTCCCCGTTGGACAAACAGTAACCTCTTGTCCTTCTTTCCAGGAGCCGCTGAGAAGCAGCGTGTGGACTTTAATTTTGCACTGTAAATAATAAACACTGTTCTTTTGTATTTCTCCTGTGTCTGCCTCGTTCTGGGTCTCTTAACATCTGGGTTCCCCGCGCAATCGTAACAATATATCATATTACTCTGCTCGAGGGGCTCCATCTCTCATTCAGCATATACCACTCTCATACGGCCCTCAAACTTTATTTTGTAATCCTTTCACTCCACGAGCTGCTGACCGTGAGTTGATCGGAGCCCACACAAGCCTCGACCCAAAACAGTGTCAGCTTCTTGTTGCACCGCTCAAACACTGATCAGATTTGCTCGTTTATTCACACACACAGAGATGAGCCTCCTCGTTTCACACACACACACACACACACACACACACACACACACACACACACACACACACACACACACACACACA
>NC_056504.1:23401224-23402773 GCF_014905685.2 Nematolebias whitei
GACCCACACACACACACACACACACACACACACACACACACACACACACACACAGGTTTGTTTTGCTATCTTTGTGGGGCCTTTGCATTGACTTCCATTCATTTTTCATTCATTTCTATAGCCTAACCATGACCTTTATCCATAACCTAACCATTACCAGTACATACCTAACCCTAAACCTAACACATCCTCAATTCACACCTTAGTCCTAAACCTAGCCCCTAACCCACCAACGGGACTTCTTCTTATGGGGCCCGGGCTTTGGGCCCCATAAGGAGCAGTTGGTCCTCACAATGTAGTATAAGTTGGAAAAATGGGCCTCACAAAGTAGCATAAACAAGGACACACACACACACACACACACAGACAGACAGTTGAGTCTGCGCGTCTCCCCTCTGTTTCCTTGTTCTTTAAACAACACTCTATATTTTCTTCACTCCTTTTTATGCATTTTAATTGTTTAAAATTTTTTCCATCGCCTCGTGGGCGGAGTTTTTAAATTATGAGTTATTTTTGCATCGCCTCGTGGGCGGAGTTTTCAATTATGAGTTATTTTTGCATCGCCTCGTGGGCGGAGTTTTTAATTATGAGTTATTTTTGTATCGCCTCGTGGGTGGAGTTTTAAATTTTGAGTTTTTTATTTATTTATTTTTTTTTAGCGTGATTTCTCCTTTTATAAATTTTTCCACGGTTCCCGACTCACGTTTTAATCCTAGTTTAATTCGCCAATTCCGTCCGTTTAAGGGGTCCCTCAATTCCCCAGCTCGACATCAGCTGAGCTCACGTGACCCAGTCTCGTTTAACTACCGGCCCATCGACCGATAGGAGGCGCGCTACTGCAGAGATACTACTAGGATTTTTTTCTTCCCTTATTTCTGTTTTTTGGCCTTCTTATTCTCTTTTTATCTCTTTGGCCTTCTTACTCTCTTTTTTATCTCTTATCTTCACTTTTCTCTTTGACCTTAGTCTTAGCGCTTCTCTTTGTTATTTGTACTCTATTATCCTATTATTCTGCACACTTTAAGCTCCGTGCTCAATGCCTCTAGTTATTATATTAACATTTAGCTGCTATTCCTCCTTTATTTCAGGAGACAGAACCTACCATGCTCATCTAGAGGCTTCAATTTGGTTTACGGCCGAATAGCGGAGTTTTTGGGCCTTTCGGCCAACATAGGTAACCCGCTTAACTGTTATTTATGTGAGGCGCCTCCCCTCTGGATGCGAACGGCCGCTCTGCTCATGAGTCGAATCTCACCGCTCCTCGTGTACTCGAAGATCATCACATCGGGGTCACCATTTGAAGGATTTTGGGGTGTTCAAATGACCCGAACACAGAATTTCAGGAGCACTTCACCTTAGTATAAAAGATTTAATTGAGACAAAGTTAAAGTATGCGGATATTGCATGTAATCAGAGTGCAGTCTGAGGAACTAGTCAGAGCGAACCTTGCCTGGTCAATCAGCCTCCTGTTTGTTCAACCAAACTCTGTGTCTGAGCGAGATTTATAGGTTTGTCATGTCCCGCCCTTTCGGGTTCAGACAGACTTGTG
>NC_056504.1:23402873-23407526 GCF_014905685.2 Nematolebias whitei
ACTGTTGAGGAAGAAATGTTTAGGTGAAAAGAATTTGTTCACCTTCTGCTCTTTTTTCCAGTTTCCTGGTTCCTTCATGTTTTGGATTCTCCTCGTGGCCTGACCTGGATCCCTCGGCCTGTCAGGTGTCCCTCGTGTCTCTTTGCCTCCAGTTGCCAGCCTTCCTCGTTTCCTTTTGGACCCCTGTTGGATTCCCTCCTTGCTGCTCACTCCTTGGACTGAAGGACCAGCTCATCTCCTTCGGGTTGGACTGTAAGGACAAGACGCTCTTTAAATCTACCACTCTGGTCTTCCCTGTTGGACAAACAGTAACCTCTCGTCCCTCTTTCCAGGAGCCGCTGAGAAACAGCGTGTGGACTTTAATTTTGCACTGTAAATAATAAACACTGTTCTTTTGTATTTCCCCTGTGTCTGCCTCGTTCTGGGTCTCTTAACATCTGGGTTCCCCGCGCAATCATAACAGAAATGCTCTAACCACAAAAGACCCAGAATGAGACCAAGAGCGAGCAGACACCCCCCGGTTCCGCGGAGGAGCGGATCGATAGGATGGACAAAGTTATTCATCAGGTGCTGACTCACCAGACAACGGTCCAGTCCAACCTTCAGGAGCTCGGAGGTATGATTTATTCCATTAAACGTCAGCTGCAAGCTTCTGCCTCCTCAGCTCCAGTCGTTCCGCCAGCCCCCGTGGCTCTTGGTCCCACTCCTCCTGTCCAACAAATATTCGTTAAACCATCTGAGTTCTTCACCGGAGACCCTGACCAACGTGGCGGCTTCTTGCTCCAGTGCCAACTCGCCTTCGAGGGGGCTCCCTCCCAGTTCTCGTCGGACACGACCAAAATCACTTTCTTCGTAAGCCAACTCAAAGGTAACACTCTCCAGTGGGCTCACTCGTTCCTATTGGGTCATGATAACCCCCCTGCTTCCTATGAAATTTTCCTTCGAGAGTTTCGCAGGATTTTTGACCGTCCCCTGCAGACATCAAATGCCGCCAAGCGTTTGTTGAATTTACGACAGGGCCGTCGTAATGCCTCGGAGTTCGCTCTGGAGTTTCGGATCCTTGCTGCCCAAACAGGATGGGACGAGCCCGCCCTCCAAGGTATTTTCCTTAACGCTCTGCCTGATTTTCTCAAAGACCAGCTGGTCACGCGAGATGAACCCGAGACTTTCGACAAACTGATAGACCTTGCCATCTCAATCGATGACCGTTTCTGGGAGAGAAGGAGAGAGGCAAACTACAATTCCCATCGACCCTCGACTTCCGGGTTTTCGACTCCTCCAGGTGCGCCCAAGCCTGCACCTCAGCACTACGTATCCCATAATCCTCCCATTTCCGTGTTTACGACCCCTCGCTATGAGTCCGTTTCACCAAAACAATCCCCTGCGAACTACAACTCCCAGTCTTCCTTGCTTCCTGGTCACAGCCAATCATCTTCTTTTCCCTAACGGGATCGCTCCCCCGAGCCTTTGCAGGTGGGGCGCGCATGGCTGACTCCTACAGAGAGACAGCGGCGCGTATCTGCCCGTCTCTGCATTTATTGTGGTAATCCCGGTCATTTTCTGCCCCACTGTCCGTTTCGGGGAAACAAGAACTTCCACCAGTAAAGCGGGAGTTACTGGTGGGAACGTCTGCGTTAACCTCCCCATTCAAACTATTGCTTCCCATGGTCATTCAGACACATAATCGTCGCTTTTCATTTTCAGATCTCATCGATTCAGGTGCTGAACAGAACTTGATCAGCGCTGACTTAGTTAAAGAATATTCATTACCTACTCGCGAGATCCCTTCGATTTCTGTCTCTGGCTTAACCGGAGACACTCTGACCCGTATTAAATTAAAGACTACCGAGTTGCATGTTATTATTTCTGGAAATCATCATGAGATGACTGATTTCTTTATATTTAATTCTCGAACCCCCCAAGTAATTTTAGGTTTCCCCTGGCTTCGAAATCACAATCCAGTAATTAACTGGGAGCGCGGCTGCGTTGATAAATGGAGCGACAAGTGCCTCAGCAACTGTCTTCGCGCCGCCATTAAAGAGTTCCCTCGGGACGCGCCTCCTCTAGAGGAGATCGACCTCACCTCGGTTCCTGCTGAATACCGTGACCTGGCTGCTGTTTTCAGTAAGCAGCGCGCCTTGTCTCTTCCTCCTCACCGTCCCTATGACTGCTCGATTGACTTGTTACCTGGCACCCCCTTGCCGTCAAGTAGACTTTACAACCTTTCTGGTCCTGAAAGGGAATCAATGTCCAATTATATTAATGAGTCTCTTGCCTCTGGTATTATTAGACCTTCATCCTCCCCTGTGGGAGCTGGCTTTTTCTTCGTTTCCAAAAAAGATAAATCACTCCGGCCATGTATTGACTATCGCAGTCTGAACAATATAACTATTAAAAATAAATATCCTCTTCCTCTCATTGATTCTTTACAAGAACAATTATAGTCGGCCTCTTATTTTTCCAAACTCTATTTGCGAAACGCGTACCACCTTGTCCGTATTAAAGAGGGCGACGAGTGGAAGACAGCTTTTCGCACCCCCTTGGGCCATTTCGAGTACTTAGTTATGCCTTTTGGGTTGACCAATGCCCCCGCTGTTTTTCAGGTGCTTGTTAATGATGTTTGCACGATTTTATTGGTAATTTTGTGTTTGTATACCTTGACGACATCCTTATTTATTCCCGCGACCCCACTCAACACATGGCCCATGTTCGCACGGTCCTCTAGCGGCTGCTGGAGAACCAGTTATTTGTCAAAGCAGAGAAGTGTGAGTTTAACACCTCCACTGTCTCATTCCTTGGTTTCATCTTTGAGGGAGGTCGTTGCCGAACCGATCCAGAGAAGACCAGGGCGGTTGTCGACTGGCCGACCCCCGAGTCCAGGAAGCAGTTACAACGCTTCCTGGGCATTGCAAATTTTTATCGGCGATTTATTAAAAATTACAGCCGTGTCGCCGCCCCCCTGTCTCAGCTCACCTCTACTGCCCGTGCCTTTCATTGGACCCCAGAGGCCGAGACCGCCTTCACGAGACTCAAGTCTCTTTTCCTCTGCGCCCATCCTTTGCCATCCGGACCCTATGCACCATTTCATCTTGGAGGTGGACGCCTCCGACACTGGGGTAGGAGCGGTCCTTTCCCAGTGATCTCCTCACGACAATAAGGTCCATCCCTGCGCCTTCTTCTCTCGGCGTCTCTCTCAAGCAGAACGCAACTACAACGTGGGCAACCACGAGCTTTTGGCAGTCAAGCTCGCATTAGAGGAATGGAGGCACTGGTTAGAAGGCACTGAGACACATTTTTTGATCTGGACAGACCATAAAAATTTAATTTATCTGAGGAACGCCAAGCGTCTGACCCCCGTCAGGCCCGTTGGTCGCTTTTCTTTAATCGCTTTAATTTTGTTTTGACTTTTCGCCCAGGCTCAAAGAACATTAAGCCTGATGCCCTTTCCATGCAGTTTGCTCCTCCCGATTCGCCCGAGATCTCTAATCCTATCATCCCATCCTCGTGTATTGTTGGCTCCCTCTCTTGGCCTCTCACCGCCACCGTTCAACAGCCCACCTTCTCACCCTCCACGTTTTCAGGCTCCACGGTATCCCGTCTGACATCGTCTCGGACCGAGGCCCGCGGTTTGTCTCCCAGGTGTGGCACTCCTTTTGTAAGTCGCTCGGGGCGTCCGTTAGCCTTACCTCCGGCTACCATCCTCAGGCTAACGGACAAGCTGAGCGCTACAATCAGGAGTTGGAGTCCATTCTGCGTTGCCTGGTCGAGTCCAATCTCTCATCGTGGAGTCAAAATCTGGTTAGGGTGGAGTACGCCCACAACTCCCACCGTTCCTCTGCTACCGGCATGTCCCCCTTCGAGGCCTCCCTTGGGTACCATCCTCCTCTTTTCCCTAATTATGAATCCGACTGCATGGTTCCGTCTGTGCAGCACCACTTCCGGCGGTGTCGTCGCATCTGGCGCCAGGCCAAGGTGGCCCTCTTTAGGACCGCAGCCCAGGCTAAACGGTTCGCAGACCGTCATCGTTCAGCGACACCCGCCTACCAAGTCAGCCAGCAAGTTTGGTTGTCTACCAGGGACATCAAGCTGCGGGACACTCCCAGAAAGCTGCCCCCTGCTTCATTGGCCCCTTCCCCATCACCCGCATTATCAACCCCTCTGCGGTCCGTCTCCAACTCCCCAGGGCCATGCGGATTCACCCGACCTTCCACGTCTCCCAGGTCAAGCCCGTCTCCCTCAGTCCCTTGTGTCCCCCATCTGACCTCCCTCCACCACCCCGCCTGATCGACAACCACCCTGCGTTCACTGTTCGTTCCATCTTGGACGTGCGACGCAGGGGTAGGGGTTTCCAATACCTGGTCGATTGGGAGGGGTACGGTCCTGAGGAGAGGTCATGGATCCCCAGGTCCTTCATCCTTGATCCCATTCTCATTTCTAGTTTTTTTGCAGACCACCCCGAGAAGCGCCTCAGGTCGCCAGGTGGCGATTCTTGAGGGGGGGTACTGTAAGGGTCCCACCACCTGCAGCCTGCCTTGCTGATGGCCGCTGATTACCAACACCTGGCGGCCATCAGCCTGATGAGCCTCTCCATCTACTTAAGGCTGCAGTCCGGTGTGATTCAACGCTGGAGCATATCACCTCTCATGGTATAGT
>NC_056504.1:23407626-23411281 GCF_014905685.2 Nematolebias whitei
TGTGTGTGTGCGTGTGTTTGTGTGTTTATTAAAATACACTTTTTTGAGGATAATGTGCAAAAGGCCTACATTAAAATTCCAGCTAGAATTAAAATCCAAAAGTTAAAAGTAGTTTCATCATAAATACCAACATCCTTGAACTTGGAGCATCTCCTGATGGACTCAATGTGTGATTGCTGCTGCCTGGAGAAAGTTTCTTTACAAATATAGGACATGCAGCATCCAGCAGGCTGTGGAGGCAGGCAATGAACTTCACCTGAAGAAACATCATTCATACTATGCACAGGTACATAATCAAACCACGGTGACCTTGTGTTGACCCAGAAAGACATGGCTGTTGTCCGTGTGTCTCCAGAACAGGAATTCTGGGAAGCATGTCTACAGAAAGCACAAAGCTAAAAAAAAAAAAAAAAAAAAAGCTTCTTAAAGACATTTCTCAGAGCACGCTTGTACTCCAGCTTCAAGGGAAACATAAATATGTAAATCATGCTGTTAACTTATATTTGCACATTTTTGTGTAGCAATTTTCTATGAAATGTATTACCTCACACAATGTTCATCACGTTTGTTACTAGAATTGTTTAATTAAATAAAATATTTACCTGAAAATAGGATCTGTTTCATTACATGTTTATTTCTTACCTGAAATATGTTAATACAATACTAAAAATGTGATAAATTTCATCATGTTTACATGTTACCTGAAGTGCTGAATTAAATGTTTCATGAATGTTTACCACATAAATTTTTATTAAATGAGAAAATACAACCACATGTTATTATTCAACTATAAATATATTTCAAATCAATGAGTGCAGCAAATATAATTTTTTCTCCAATCTACATTTTACATATATCAGTAGCAGCATGTGAAGGTTACATTAGCATTAGGTTTACAACCACACTATAACACATGTTCACTAAAGTGCAGCACGCACACACAATCTTAAGAAGTGTCACCTCTTCACCCTCACATGTAAGCACCAGTATAAGTTAACTGGTATATTTCTGTGTAACATTGTTTATTTGTTTCTCATGTAACCAATCTCTCTTTCCACATGAATTCTAAGGTGTGTTCATGTGTGTTCACATCCTTAGCATCAAGTTGACATCTCCCTTTAGTGAATGATGGGATTTTAACCTCAGCACATCATTCATTTATACTTTTGCTGGATGTAACTGGGATCCAGTGTACACAGTTTTGTTCCACCTCATGTACAACATGCGATGCTTATGCCAATAAAGAACCTTGACTCCCCATTGTCTTTAATATCAAAGCTTCTGTCAGCTAACACAACGTCCCCAGGTAATAATTTGGAGAGAAGGCCACATCTTTCTGTTATGAGCTTGTCTGATGGACGTCCATCCCTTGGAAAGAAAAGAAAGGCACAGGTATTAGACAGAGTTTTATGTGACACCTTAAAAAGATGGCAAAGTCTTGTGACTGGACATTACATCCAGTAACGCAGCAATTTTGGAACATCACTAAACTATTTTAACCTACTTAGATTTTTTTTTTTTTAAGTCAGCGATAAAGCTTGTTTTCGACAGTTAATATTGAGGACAGTAAATATGGTGGATCCGGCCCCATCCTATCCCATCAGCCACCGCGCCGCGGTCAAGTGACGTCAAGCTCTAAAGCTCTATACAGTAGAGCCCCAGAGATAAGGTGGATAGCATGATAATGTTACTGAGGCTGTAGAATACATCATTTTGCCAGGGGATGAGTAAATCTTTTACTGACAAGACGGGCTAATTACTCATACTAATATTAATATGTTCAGTAACCACTTGCACTCATTTGGCTAGAAAGTAGCCATTAAAAATTATAAGCCTTTTTGCCTCTTTCTCAGTACTCATTATCATAATCAGTGCTCTATTATAGATGTCATGGCTAATAAAGTACCAACTTTTGATAATTATTAGACAGAACATTGCTTCAAACTTTTGATTGGACTTAACTTTAAAAAAATGTTATGGGAAATCAACAAAGTCCATGCTCAATAATCCAGGTATACAATCCAACATTTTTCAGTCAAGTCATCTGGACAGTTTCTTTTTTGTGCTGAAACATTTCACCTTTGGTCCAGAAGACTTCATCAGTCAAGGAAATACACAACAAAACTGATTCTTCCCCCAACAGCTTACTCCAAAGTGGAACAAACCAGTTCTGCTTGTGATAAGATGGTGTCTTTGGTATGCTCCCTCCTCCATTGCTGGCCCTCTTCCTTGTTGACAGTCTTGTCAAACTGGTTGAAAACAACAAAGTCCATGCTCAATAATCCAAGCATACAATCCAACATTTTTCAGTCAAGTGGGAAGAATCAGTTTTGTTGTGTGTTTCCTTGACTGATGAAGCCTTCCGGATCGAAGGTGAAACGTTTCAGCACAAAAAAAGAAACTGTCCAGATGACCTGATTGAAAAATGTTAGGTTATGGGAAATCATTTAGCATTTATTAAACATAATAAAAAATAGTTATCTTTTTCCTTTAATCTTACGTACCTTCACAATAAAACAGCATTTGATTTTTGGAGAACATTGGCTGAATGTATAATTTGCTGCAGCTGTAGTCTTTATTTTTATGTCATGTATGATCTTTCTTCCAACTGCAGCCACAGAGGCAGAGAAGGATGGTGTCCCTGTATTCAAGTTCCCCCGCTGGAGAGTGAAAGGCCAGGCCATCCCAAAAGTGGTGGATCAGTACAAGGCTACCAAGGCAGACCTCAATGTTCTGCCCTTTTGCTCCCAGTTCATCCCCATGGAGGTCATTGACTACCCCAAACAAGGTTCTATCATTTACCACCCCTCTCTGCTACCTCGCCACCGAGGAGCCTCTGCAATCAATTGGTGAGTTATGCCTATTTTGTTCAGGGATGAGGTTTAGGAGGGTATATGGTGGCAGATAGACTTTCACCTGCTGAACTGAACCTTGCAGGACGCTAATCCATGGTGACAAAAAGGGTGGTTTCACGGTGTTTTGGGCTGATGATGGGCTGGACACAGGACCAATCCTGCTACAGAGAGAGTGTGACGTTGATGCAAATGACACCGTTAACACAATCTACAAGAGATTTCTCTTCCCGGAGGGAGTCAAAGGCATGGTGAGTGTGGGTCTGTGGCTAGACATAACAAGTGACTAAAGTTAACACAGTAATGTGAAGGAACTTCTGTACCCATCAAAATCAAAATTCATGTCATGCTCTCATTAGCCTAATAGTAGTTCAGTCTATTAAATCTCTGACACATGGTGGGTATACATGAAGACTGGAGCAGTGGAACTGGGATTCATTTTTATTTTCTAGTGAAGCCTGACCGCACCGAGTCCTGCTTAACGTAACAGTGAATGTTTCTGCTTTACACCAGGGAGGTCTGCATTCAATGCTTAATGTAATTGTACTATTTTTTGTTGTTCTACTCAAATCTAAGTATTTTAGCTTTTTGTAGAAGAAAACTGTAGTGAACTAGACCTCTGACCTCAACCTGTCTCTGAAGACCTTCAGGGGACAGGAACTGTTATTTCATTGATTTGAATCCAGAAATACAAATTATCTCATCAAGAGACTATTTAATTGTATCCTGAATTAATCAATTGAAAGAACTCTCTTCTTTTTTATATTATCATTACTATTTTACAATATCTTGATAATCAAAAA
>NC_056504.1:23411381-23419698 GCF_014905685.2 Nematolebias whitei
TCAACTGACACCTGCGTTTGTCTCACCTCGTCATAACATTTCTCCATCTGTACTAACCGTTTTTTAAACATTCCTGCTGTCTCTTGACTTCTAGTGACCCTCTTGACATCACTAGAACCACACCCCTGATGGTTGTTTCAACCAATCAGGAAGTACCACGTAACAGGAAGTGTATACCCCTTTAAAAGGAACACTTCGTAGAACTATTCAGTTCAGTCCTGAAGTTCAGTCCTGGAGTTCAGTCCTGGAACTCAGTCGGAGTCTTAAGTCTTAATCTCTTCTAAGTCTTGCTGGAACTTTCGGTCAGAGATGAGACTCACTTAAGCAGCGTATGGATGGGACCATGTGCCAAGGGGTCCCTCCATTTAGCGGAGTCACAGATCGCATCGCTGTACAATCAACCCGAGCAGTAAATGCTCCACTTCTAAGGAAGCTTATTCGGTGGAACTGAGTACTTCGGCATTTATTCTAAAGATTCCCAGCTACTTTAACCAGAGACGCTGTAAAGGGAGCGTACTAATGGACTTCTGTTTCGGAGTGGAGGTATCCCCCATCTAAGGTAACAAAGTCGCTGCACGTCCTGAAAGCTGAGCGGGATGTCGGAGGAAGGGTGCAATGTCCTGGTTCCACACATAGCTTTCATCCCTCTTTAAATCTTTAAACTTCTATTTCTCCTCTTTAACTTTTCTATTCACCAGTAATCAAGCTCGATGCCTTCAGAGGTGAATCGGCCTCGATCAGTAATGTTCTGTTGTCTTGTTAGTAAAGCTTGCCAAGTTTATTAATTAGAAACAGATCAGCAAATCAATGTGTACGTGTTTTGATGTTAAATTTTGATTCTGTTAAATAAATGACCGTATTTATTCTGATGTGTCAAAGATAAAATGGCGTCTCATGTCACTGATTAAACAATCCACTCACGGTTATCTCGGTCACATGGCAGAAATTTAACTCGAAAAAGAAAATAATCCGTTGTAATTAAACAATTAATATTCTTTGTGCTTGAACTAGCTAGAAGAATAATTAATTAGTAGTATGTCCCCAGCAAAGCTGTCCTGACATACTACATAATTGGTGGCCCATATGTGTTTTAAATAACATAATTGGTGGCTCGTAACGTTTCTGAAGAGATAAATTATATGTGTGACCTGAGACCTGTGTTATTGTGAAATAACGCGTCATGTTGGCATAAAAAAGTCAGAGTTTTTACCTTGGTACAGACATATTTTATGGCTGTGGTGTTCAGAAAGATGCAGAATTGCGTTGATGTTCATTTTGGAACTGGAACTTGTCATTTTGTTTGTGTAATTAAGCTGTAAGCAGAGAGAATAACGCATTAATTTTGTTTGAAACTCTTGCATGACCGGGGGTTCTGCGAGTTCGACCCGGTTCTGTTTACTGGACTCAACGAGTCGTGTTTTAAATGGTGAAACGTTGTCTGTGAAGCTGAGCGCCAACTCAGAGCTGCTTCTATGCTGATTTGTTACATTCTCACAGTTAATTGTGCATTTTCGAAGCTTTAATGGGCGATAATTTGACCGGACTGTTGAAGCTAACTGCTAGCTTAAGGCGGGTACACACGAGCTGTGATTGGTCGAGGACCACTGTTTGGGACGTTCTGATTCGCTGAGAAGCTGGTGACGTAACGCCGTGTACGTCCACTCACTCTGGCGTCAGTGCGAAAAGCCCACTCCCGATGTTCACTTGTCTGTAAAGTCACGTGACCCCAGAAATGAAGCTAGTTTTTAACGGAGTTTTCCTTTGTGTTTAAAAAAGCTGAATAAAGCCCTGACATTCGTTCCTAAAGTCATGAGTCTAGAGCGTGCTTGTGAAGCAACGCCACGTAAAGCTTTAAATCCGTCCATAAATGCTGATTTGAACCGTGTTCGACCGTTGCTAATCATAGCTAACGGCTAATGACCGGATGTCAACAGGACGGTTCACAGGAAGTCGTCAGTGACTCCTACTGGTAAAAGTAAGCTTACACCGCCACCTACTGTTGAAAAAAGAGTATAACAGTTTTTCAGAACTGAGAGCTGCAAACTCGTTTAATTTTATTTCTAAAAAGACGCATGTGGGTAGATAAACTTGTTAATTAAGCTTGGTTTATGAGTTACTGTTTAAATAGCAAATTCTGGTAAATTAAACTGCTTAAGGAGCGTTTACAACTACAAAGTTGCTGTCAGTCTTCTTAGAAAATATTGTAGGTTTATTTAATTTTAAGTGCATTGGAGTAAATGAACACTGAAATAGCCTGGCTCTTATATCTGTTAGAATTAAGCTCATATTAAGTAACACTGCCACAGGAAGCATTTACTTACAATATACATGGGGTAAGGCCTAAACACAGGTGCCCATTTATTGAGTAGTTGGCTTATAACAGTACTGTTGATGAAACCCAGGGCTAAAATAGTGTGTGAAACTCACTGCTCACATAAATACAAACATTTACCTGTTGGAAAACTCTAGGATTGCTACGGTTTAACCAGATAGGTTTTGCTGAACAGTAAATACACCATGGCAGATTAAACAAAAGCTGAGGATGCTAATGTTGCTCCATGTGATGGAAAGGACTGGCTGGAGACAGCCCTAAAGCTGCTCACAGATTCCTTATATCCATAAGGTGACCAGGTGGACCGCATGAACTCAACAGAGTTATAGGACGAGCTAAAAGAAGTTGCAGGCTGTGTAACTTCTGCAGCCATAAAAAGTCAGGCTATGAAGAGCTAGCTAAAATAGCACTCTTGCTAAAAGCTAAATTTTACCTTGAGGCCTACAGGACAGAAGCCCTTGAAATAAAGTTGATGTGCGAGACAGAGGACCACGTGGCAACACGTGAGGAGTATCTAAAACTCATGGCACAGTTTCAATTTGATAAGGAGACCTGGGAGAATGAATTGAAACGTGAAAAAGAGATCTCACAAGGTCAGCTGTTGTTACAAGCAGACTCATATGAGAGAAAGCTGCGTGAAGCACTGTGTTCAGACTATGATGCTCTGCACCAACGGTTGCAGCTAACATCAAAACCTCTACAAGAGTGCATATTGGAAGAAGCGGCGTTAGTCCAACAAGGCGTGCGTTTACAAAGTGAGTGTCATACATCACATGAACGTTTACCAGCCTGTGAGGCACAACTTGCCGCAGCCACAAATACAATCTCTGACGAGGGGCAAGGATGTCTGGAACTCAAAGACGAACTGGGTCAGAGTCCAGGTCAACCATCACCACCTCAGAAGGATTTTGTTGTACCTCCTACACATAATCCCCTTATGCCACCTCCATGTGAGTCTGGTGAGTCACCTCCACGTGATAATTTTATTCCAACAACACCAATCCCTCTGCCTCCGCTCTCAATAGCGGTATTGCATAAAATAGCGAAATATGTCCAACGCTTTGAGCCAGGGCCGTTGGGTTCGACCGACACTAAGGCCTATCTGCATGACCTTGACTTCTAATTAAGAAGCTATCCCAATGCTACTGTTGAGGATAAAATAGGTTTGATCCGGCTCACTTCAGCCAGGATGGTGTTGTCCTTTATAGAGCGTGAACTTGATGCCACAAGAAAGGATTACCGCCTGTTATGTGCTGCTCTTATGAAAGAGTATACCCCTTGCGCGGGACCTGGTGGATATCCAGCCGCCGACAAGGTCATGCAAGGTAAGAATGAGCACCCAAGGGCATATTATTCCAGAATTTTGCAGGCTTATTTTGGTTACAGGAACAAAACCGGCATGGAGGAGGAGGAAGCGTTTAAGTTCGTTTTCAGCAAAAATCTCCACTCTGACATAAGGATGTCAGTGCAGATGATGGCTAATTTCAAAGAGAAAACCATCAGTGAGATAAAAAATTGTGCTGTGAATGTCTTTGAGGCCCGTTCACATGCCAAAACACCCATTGAGGTGTTCCCAGGTGAGAGGATTCCTGTCCAGTCATTAGAATTGGAAGGGACGAGAGCTTCAGCTCCCCCTCCCAAGAAAGGCGAGAGGAAATGAGATTTCCCAGCAGCCAAACCACAACAGATGAGTGCCCCCTGGTCCAGGCAAGATCCTAAATGGTTTCCTAAGAAACCAGAGGATGAATGAATGTACCAGAAGGGGGGCGCACGCCCTAAGGGTAAAAAGTATGGCACCAAAGGTGACCAATACAACCAGGGATCCCACTGGGAACCCCAGAGGAGGGGACCTGCTCCCCCTCCACGTCGGCCTGGACAGCCTGAGACGAAAAAGAAACAGCAGCGGGTCCAGAAAGAGAGCCCCGCAGCTCTGAGCTCGGACGAGACAGAGAGTGTGCGTCGGTTCTTGGAAATGTTGAAAGGTGTTGCCACGGACAAACAATCTGATGTGTTGTGTCGTAAATCATTGCTAATGAGTCAGAGCACACAAACAACACTGTTACTGCTGTCACAGACAGTCACCATGTCGTTGTTGTTGTAAACTCTGACAACCCCTCACCAGAAAAAGGGGGGTACATTCACATGTCATCGACGGTGACCCGTCACAAACTGTAACCTCAGAAACAGCAACAGCTGTGCTAACGGTTCGGATAAATCAGGGTGACACAAACAACAATGTTGCCGCTGTCATGGACAGCCACCAGGACCTTGTTGTTACAAACAATGAGAGCCCCTCAACACGCAGAGAGTGGGTGATCTCATACATCAATGACGGAGGCTCGTCAAAAACCGAACTCTCAGGAGCAGCAGCAACTGCACCAACGGTTCGGACAAACCGAGATTACACAGGCAAAGGTAAACGTAAGAAGAAACGTTGGCCAAAACATACAAGGTTCCTGTGTAAACTTATCAGAAAGGGGGTCGCTAAAAAAACTTACCTGTCGATCACACTTGAAGGGGTCCTCACACATGAAGCCCTACTGGACGGTAGAGCCGACATAACTATTATGTCAGCCAGACTGTTCGAGGAGCTCAGGACTGCTGCTAACGGTGTTTACAGGGAAATACCTCTCATAGAACGTGCTATAGAACTGCAGGGCCTCGCAGAGACGAGGACAACCCTAACAGCTATAGCTATGGTTCACATGCAGGTTGGCGAGATGACACTATACCACCTGGTACATGTGTCTACGGTTGACTCATTCCCATTTTTGATCGGACAGGATTTTATAAATCGCTTTGAGGCGATTATAGATTATGGTGAACAAACAATGTGGGCCAGAGTGAGCAAACCCCTGCCAATACTCATGCCTCCTGAGACAGTCACAGACTGCCCAACAGCAGGCACAGCAGAAGGCACAGAGGACTTCTCAGCAGAGAACACAGTCCTGATAAGTAAGCCTTTAAAAGCATGTGAAACTGAAGAGACCCAACCGGTGGACCCAACTCTGACTGAACAAGAAAGCCTCCTCTGCGAGCTGAAACAGTCAGAGCCCACCTGATACTACCTACTATTGGTAGTTAAAGGTGTAGAGATCCAAGGATCCCACACCGAAGATGCTGTACTGTCTCTGTGGACAGATAAATCAGCTATTAACCAAGCATTCTACGAAACGTTGGTTAAAAAACATTTGGGTCCAGTTCTGATTGAGAAAGCTTTCCGCTTTCCATTGCATCCCAACAGTTCACAAGGGATGACTGCGAAAGTAGTCATTAACCTGAAACTGATCTCGATCCAACGGAAACTGGTCCACCCATTCCTCGTGGTCCCAGACTTACCACATGCAACCTACATAGGCTCTGACATCTTGGTAAGATTAGGTGTCCGGGTGGACACTAGCCACAATGTACTGTAGTCACTAAAACCAGCCACAAAGGATCCTCCTGTGCTAGATACAGCAAACCTTACGGCTGGACAGGCCATTCCAGAGGTCTGCCAGGAAGGTACACAAGATGTACCAGCCAACCAACCACCAGCTGCGGAAAAACCCTCAGTAAGTGATGACCCGAATCACCACTACTTTGATAGCAATATCTGCAAAGATATGACAACACTGTATGTGGATGGATGCTCATTCCACCACGAAAAAACCTGCAAATCAGGTGTTGGAGGGATCCTCTTCCAAGACCAACAAGAGGTCACTTTTAGCTATAAATTAGGTTCTCAGACTTCTCAGTACGCTGAGATAGCAGGAATCCTAATAGCTCTCCAGATGGCAGTAGAACGCTCCATCCAAACGCTAGTCATCTGCATGGACCCTAATTACGCTCGACTTAGTTTCTTGTGTCATCTCGCTCTGTGGAAACAGAACGGCTTTCTCACAAGCAACAAGAAAGTGGTCAAACACAAAGAGCTTTTCATGGCATGTGATCACTTGGTGACATCACGTGACCTACAAGTCTACGGGAAAAAGGTTCCAGGACATTCAAGAGTCCTAGGCGATGACAAGCGGTATAATGACCTCGCAGAGTTCCTAGCCAAGGATGGAGCCGTGGACGACCCTCCATGGTCGGCCCTCCTTGGTCCTTTGACCCCTCCTAGCTGCTCGCAACTCTGGCAGTACAACCTACAGCCGAGGTAATGGCAGTCGCACTTGCACAGACTGCAGCCAAGCCGGCTGACAACACAGTCTCTGTACAACCCATGCTGACTGACCCAGACATCATCCAACTTCAGAAGTTGGATCTTGTGATAAACTCGATGATGCTGTACTTGACTGACCCAGACAAAGACACTCCATCCGAAGCCGACCTGGATTCCAATCCAGACCTTAAAGTCCTCTTTCAGTTGCGCAAACAGCTAAAACTACTCAAGGGCATCCTAACTTTTGCTCATGGACTGACGTCCTCACCCATGTTCGTGGTCCCCCATGACCACAGGGGGGTGATGTTAGTTCATGTGCATGACCTCCCATCTGCAGGACACAAGGGAGATAACGCCACGCTGAAATTATTAAAACAAGTTGCTTATTGGCCTGGAATGCAAAAGGATGTCAAGGACTACATAAAAGGGTGCCTGGTCTGTGGCCAGTTTCAGCCATCCAGACCACTCCACAGAGCACCACTGTAAAGTAGAGGCATTGCATTCCCATGGTCCGACCTCCAGATCAACTGGGTTGGACCACTTACTAAGAGCACTAGAGGAAATAAATATTTTCTCACAGTAACTTGCACATTTACCAAATGGGTAGAATGCCTACCAGCTCCTAACGACACAGCACAAACAACTGCTATGTTACTAATTAATCATGTATTTTCAAGGTTTGGACTTCCCCTCAGGGTGAACTCAGACCAAGGTACACACTTCACAGCTGAAGTGATGAAAGAACTGTGGAAGATGCTAGGCATCAAAGTCAACTTTCATGTTGGCTACCACCCACAGGCCTCAGGCCAAGTGGAGAGAGCAAACAGAACTGTGGTAAGTATATTGAAGAAATACGTAGCCGCAAACCACAAGGACTGGGACGTGAAACTCCCTCTAGTCCTCATGGCCATAAGGGCCACTCCACACACATCGACTGGCATCTCTCCCTTCGAGATGATGAAGGGTTAACAAATGACTCTCCCTCTACACCTGTTGTACCAACCAGGCGATGCCGCCATGGCAACAGCCTACACCACACAACAATACATGAATGACTTGGAAGAACACCTTAAAAACACCTTTGCGTTTGCCCAGAGTAACCTGGAAAAATCCGCTGAAGGACGAAAGGCGTACTATGACCAAAAGGCCTCTCACGAGGAACTCCAAGTGGGAGATAGGGTCTGGTACTACACGCTCGCCCCCACAATTGGGAAAAGAGAGGCCGGGACCAGAACTCTCATCCGCAAACTGATGCCCAGGTGGACTGGCCCCCACCTGATAACAGACAAACTGTCTCCAGTTGTCTACCAGATCAAAATCAGCAAAGGCCAAAAAGAGCCAATTGTTAAATGGGTCCATCGAAACCAGGTCAAACTACACAAGGCGTTCAATAACTCCACAGTAGACAAAGATCTCACAAACTCAGACCTCGTGGGAAAAAAGGTTGTCCAAGCAGAAACTAAATAAGTCCAAGCTTGATTAAGTGTTAAGATAACAACTCAGATGCGATAACGTGATCGAATCTGGCAGTCAGAGTGAGTGACGCACTGAAACATTGTTTTTCTGGTTGCTTGATCACTACTGTTGTCTATGTTGAAACATTGTTTATTTGGTTTTTGGTATTGTTTCTGAACACCCCCAACAAGAATGAATTTTGTGTGTACTTTAGTTAGAGACTATGAGGACTTTAACTATACAAACATGCAGTTCATTTGTTAAATTTCAACCTTTGAAGAGTCAATGTAGATTAATGCTACCTTAAGTACAACCTATATTGGTCTCACGACGCTCAAGCTGAACCTACTCGAACAATCCTATTCGGGGGGGGGGGGGGGGGGGGG
>NC_056504.1:23419798-23422748 GCF_014905685.2 Nematolebias whitei
CAGATGGAAAAAGGACAAACTGCAGGCTACTTTTCAGATTTTAAAAGACTGTTGGCGTCTCTACCAGAGCACGGTTAAAGAAGCAAAAAGGGAATATTTGGCTAGTGTTATTTCTTCAAACAGCCATAACCCACGTGTTTTATTTGACACCATTGACTCTGTGCTTAATATTCCACAAAATGCCTGTTTGGAAGCTTCTCCTGGCATGTGTGAAAATTTTCTGCGTTTCTTTATCGAAAAGGTTGGTAGTACCAGGGCTCTTATTACAGCTCCTGACTCTGACCCCTCAGTTTCAGTCCCTTGCTCTGCTGTTTTTAATCGGTTTGAGCTTGTGACTGTTTCACTTTTAGAGGACGTAGTTGGCCGCATTAAGCCATCAGGTTCCCCACGTGATCCTGTCCCTCCACGACTTTTTAAAGATATTTTTTCTAGCATAGGGCTGCCTGTTCTTGCAATTTTAAATGGCAGTCTGTCCTTAGGTGTGGTCCCTGCTAGTTTTAAACATGCAGTGGTGCAGCCCCTGCTTAAAAAACCTGGCCTTGATCCAACTGTTCTGGCTAATTATCGGCCTATTTCAAAGCTGCCTTTTCTTTCTAAGGTTTTAGAGAAACTTGTATACTGTCAGCTGACACAGTTTTTAAATGACAATGGTATTCTGGAGGTTTTCCAGTCAGGTTTTAAAACTCTCCACAGTACAGAATCTGCTTTAATTAGAGTTTTTAACGACATCCTTCTTGATTGTGATTCTGGTAATCATGTTGTTCTGATTTTACTTGATCTAACTGCTGCTTTTGATACAGTAGACCACAACATTTTAATATCGCGATTACGACATATTGTTGGTATTGATGGCACTGTTCTTAAATGGTTTAAGTCTTACTTGGAGGAGAGAACATTTTCAGTGAAAATTAATGACTCTGAATCATCTTCAGTTCCAATACAATATGGTGTCCCGCAGGGCTCAATTCTGGGCCCTATGCTCTTCTCGTTGTACTTACTGCCTCTGGGTTCTATCCTTAGGAAACATGGGATTTCATTCCATTGTTACGCTGATGATTGTCAGATTTATTTACCCCTAAAGCAGAAGGATGGACATACGTTCACACATCTCCTGGAATGTCTAGGAGATATTAAAGCTTGGTTGGCCTTGAACTTTTTAAATTTTAATGAAAACAAAACCGAGGTGATGGTGTTTGGACCCAGTGGCTCCTGTGAGTCCTCCTCTATTGACCTGGGACCCTTGGAGAAATATTTTAAACCTGTTATTACAGATCTTGGTTTTAAGGTGGACAGTGATTTTAAATTGGACAGCCAAATCAAAGCCGTGGTTAAGTCCAGCTTTTATCATTTAAGGCGATTGGCGTCAGTGAAGTCTTTTCTTTCCAGACAGCATTTTGAAATGGTGATCCACGCCTTTATTTCGACTCGATTGGATTACTGTAATGCACTTTATCTGGGAGTCAGTCAGTTGCTGCTCTCACGTCTGCAGCTGGTTCAGAATGCTGCTGCACGACTTTTAACAGGAACTCGAAAGAGGGAACATGTGACCCCTGTCCTGGCTTCACTTCACTGGCTGCCTGTATATTTTAGGATTCATTTTAAAATTCTTATGTTTGTTTTTAAATCACTGCATAATCTTGCCCCGGCTTACCTCTCTGAGCTTCTTCATCCCTACATACCCTATCGGTCTCTCAGGTCAGCAGATCAGCTGCTCTTGGAGGTACCAAGAACAAGAAGGAAGCTCAGAGGGGACAGGGCTTTCTCTGTCATGGGCCCTAAGTTATGGAACGACTTGCCTTTGCAGGTCAGAGAGTCCCCTTCACTGTCCATTTTTAAAGTTCGTCTTAAAACTCATTTATTCAACTTGGCTTTTAACACCAGCGGGATCTAGTTTTTAAATTTTGTATGCTTTTAAAATGTATGTTTTTAACACCAGCAGGATCTAGTTTTAAATTGTATGTTTTCTGTTTTTAAACTGTTTTTATTTCCACTTTTATTATGTTGTGTTTTAATGTACAGCACTTTGTGTCAGCCATGGTTGTTTTAAGGTGCTTTATAAATAAAGTTGGTATGGTATGGTATGGTAAACTATATTTTGCCATGTAAATCTAACTTAAACCAAGTTAGGAATGGAAAAATAGTTTGGAATGCCCTTCTATAGGTATAAATCCCTATATATAATTTTTCAGCATGACCCACCCTTTAATTGGTACCTGTAGCTGATCTAAACCATGATAGCTTACACACCAGGTGCATATAGGTTAAGGTCTTATGTAAAATCCCACTCAAGCCCAACTAAAACCACATAAATGCATGAACACATAGAACCAGAATGGCATCCACTGGGAACCACCAGCAGCAACCTTCGCTGAAGGGACCTACAACTCCAACGTGGGTTTCCAAACTCCATCCATTGGTCGCCTCTACAGTTCAATCTAGGGAACCCCTCTACATATTGATCAATCAACACCTCCAATCGTTGTGGATTTATCGTTGTGGATTATATGACTTTTTCCAATGGATTATAGACTTTGTTTCCAAGGGGTTAAAGCGTTGTTGCAATGCAATTACCAACAACATTATGGAATTACCAACAACATTGTGGAATTACCTAAACCACTGTAGGATTACCTTCTTTGACTTTTGTTTTCCTCTTGCTAGATTACATCAAGATCAAGGACATTCGGAGGTGTAAGTTCATGTTGGAATTCATCCCCATGGACAGGCGATGATTTCCAAAGCAGGGACTGTAGTGAACTAGACCTCCGACCTCAACCTGTCTCTGAAGACCTTCAGGGGACAGGAAATGTTATTTCATTGTTTTGAATCCCGAAATACAAATTATCTCATCAAGAGACTATTTAATTGTATCCTGAATTAATCAATTGAAAGAACCCTCTTCTTTTTTTATATTATCATTACTATTTTACAATATCTTGATAATCAAAAA
>NC_056504.1:23422848-23455899 GCF_014905685.2 Nematolebias whitei
TCAACTGACACCTGCGTTTGTCTCACCTCGTCATAACATTTCTCCATGTGTACTAACCGTTTTTTAAACATTCCTGCTGTCTCTTGACTTCTAGTGACCCTCTTGACATCACTAGAACCACACCCCTGATGGTTGTTTCAACCAATCAGGAAGTACCACGTAACAGGAAGTGTATACCCCTTTAAAAGGAACACTTCGTGGAACTATTCAGTTCAGTTCTGAAGTTCAGTCCTGGAGTTCAGTCTTGGAACTCAGTCGGTGTCTTAAGTCTTAGTCTCTTCTAAGTCTTGCTGGAACTTTTGGTCAGAGATGAGACTCACTTAAGCAGCGGATGGATAGGACCATGTGCCAAGGGGTCCCTCCATTTAGCGGAGTCACAGCTCGCATCGCTGTGCACTCAACCCGAGTAGTAAATGCTCCACTTCTAAGGAAGCTTATTTGGTGGAACCGAGTACTTTGTCACGATTTCTGATGACCCCAGCTACTTTAACCGGAGACACTGTAAAGGGAGCGTACTAATAGACTTCTGTTCCGGAATGGAGGTATCCCCCATCTAAGGTAACAAAGTCGCTGCACGTCCTGAAGTGTACCAGAAAGTTGAGCGGGATGTCGGAGGAAGGGTGCAATGTCCTGGTTCCACACATAGCTTTCATCCCTCTTTAAATTTTTAAACTTCTATTTCTCCTCTTTAACTTTTCTATTCACCAGTAATCAAGCTCGATGCCTTCAGAGGTGAATTGGCCTCGATCAGTAATGTTCTGTTGTCTTGTTAGTAAAGCTTGCCAAGTTTATTAATCAGAAACAGATCAGCAAATCAATGTGTACATGTTTTGATGTTAAATTTTGATTCTGTTAAATAAATGACCGCATTTATTCTGATGGGTCAAAGATAAAATGGTGTCTCATGTCACTGATGAAACAATCCACTCACATTTATCTCGGTCACATGGCAGAAATTTAACTCGAAAAAGAAAATAATCCGTTGTAATTAAACAATTAATATTCTTTGTGCTTGAACTAGCTTTAAGAATAATTAATTAGTAGTGTGTCCCCAGAAAAGCTGTCCTGACATACAACAAAACTGTAATATTTCTATAATGGTAAATGGACTGTACTTATATAGCACCTTTCTATCTTATCGAGGCACTTTACAACACAATCTGTGTCCTCATTTTCCATTCATATAGCACTCTACTAGATCTGTACAAAGACTAACCAGTGCTTTAGTTCATTCATACACCGATGCGCCAACTGGTGAGTTGTTCACTGAACCCCAATGAGGGGTTCAGTGTCTTGCTCAGGGAAACTTCAGCTGCTGGTGGAATCAAACCCCCAGCTCTCGTATTGAAGGGCGACTGCTCTAACCACTCACCCATAGCCGCCCCATAATGTTTAGAAGGATCTCTGATTATTAGGAAGGATAGATTTTGTTCAGTCATTTCAGTGGCTCATTATAAAGACAGAGCGCAATAAATCAATGTCTGAAGAATATTTTTGTTTGATGTAGTGAAGTTATTCATTCAACACATGTATTTTATTAGTTAACATGTATTAATTTGGAGCGCTAAAGTCTTGTGAAACTGCTACAGATCAGTAAAAATGATTCAGTGACCACAGATTTAATCCAAACTATATTAAAAACATCTTTAACGTGGTTCAAAACTTTAGACTGAGGAAACTGAACACTTATTTAATGTACATTAATAGTTTCTCAGCATTAATCACTTGCAAAATGAGCACATTAAAAATATTTAATGATTGAGGCAGAGATTTTGTTGATGCGTTTCCATGGTAACATTGAAGTGCTACATATACTGTGTCTCTCTGTGGTTGTGAATATTTTTTCTTTTTGGACTTTAATATTGTGTATGGATGAATGTCAAATGTTTGTATATTTGTATAAAAGAAGAGAAAGCGTTTGTTGTAGGTCACATGACTGGGAGCTGATTCAAAAGGTAAATGGACTGTACTTATATAGCACCTTTCTTTCTTATACACAAAGATCTAAGCTCTTTACAACACAATCTGTGCCCTCATTTACATCCAACACACATCCACACAGTACTCTACTACATCTCAAAGATAATCTGCATCTGTAGAGACTAATCAGAGCTTTAGATCACATTCATGGGACTGTATCCCAAGGACCCCCTCAACCCCCACCCCACAATAAACGAGGTGTAATTTCTGCCCTTGGATCTATTTTGTGCCTCTAGCCTTGAGAACTCAGTGCCAACAACTGCCATCAGTCGGTTCTCAACATGCTCTGAAGGTTGTATCTGGGGCGGCTGTGGCTGAGTGGTTAGAGCAGTCGTCGTCCAATGCAAGAGTTGGGGGTTCGAATCCACCAGCAGTCACATGCCGAAGTGTCCCTGGGCAAGACACTGAACCCCTCATAGCCTCTGATGTGTGTCCCATCGGTGTATGAATGTGATCTAAAGCTCTGATTAGTCTCTTTAGAATGATTTGTTCAATTATCTTTGTAGGGATATAGTAGTGTGTTCTATGAATGGGTAAATGAGGGCACAGATTGTTGTATAAAGCGCTTTGAGTATCTTGAAATAAGATAGAAAGGCACGATATAAGTACAGTCCATTTATCTCATGTCGGCCTCAGGTGATTTAAAAACTCTGGTGTGGTTTCAGGTGGAAGCTGTGAGACTCATCACTGAAGGGAAGGCACAGAGGACCACACAGCCTGAGACAGGGGCCACATACGAATGTATCCAGAAAAAAGAAAATGCTAAGGTAAAAGAATAGAACTAAGTTGAAATATAAAGCACTGAACGGAAAACAAACTAAACTTCATTGACTTCAAAATTGTTTTGTTCCCTGGCTGACATCGGGGACTGGATGGCTTTAAATTTTTTAAGTTTCAATGAAAAGAAGTTTGAAGTCATGTTGTTCCCTCCCAACGACACAATCACAAACCACTGCATCGACCTTTCCGCTCTAACCCTGTCAGAAAAACAAATAGTCACTAATCTGTGCGTGATAATGGACCCTTCCTTGAAACTTAACAATCATGTAAACATGATTGTTAAATCATGCTTCTTCCAACTGAGGCGGCTGTCTAAACTGAAGCCCATATTGTCCAAAAAGAACCTGGAAACAGTAATACATGCATTCATTACATCTAGGCTTGATTACTGCAATTTGCTCCTGTTTGGTATCAGTCAGACCTCCATTGCATGACTACAACTGGTCCAGAATGCAGCAGCCCAATTTTTAACCAGTACAGGCAAAAGAGAGCACATTACACCAGTTTTGGCCTCACTGCACTGGTTACTGGTTCACTTTCGAATCCAGTTCAAAATACTCATGTATGTCTACAAATCACTGAACAGTGTGCCCCCCCCCCCCCCCCATCTCTCTGATTTACTACAACCGTATGTCCCACCATGCTCCCTGAGGTCAGCGGACCAGTTGCTCCTCACAGTTCCAGGAACTCGTCTTAAGCGCAGAGGTGACAGGGCCTTCTCTGTAGCAGGACCAAGACTCTGGAACGAGTTCCTTCTTCTTGTCAAACCCCCCCCCCCCCCCCTCTCGGTTTTCAAGTCCCGTTTAAAAACTCATTACTATTCAATAGCTTTCAACACAAGATGATCTGTGTTTTGATCCTGTATGCTCTACACTGGTTTGTCGTCATTATCTGCATCGTTTTTTGTCTATATTCTGATTTACCTCATTTTGTATTTTGCTTTGTGTGTTACCTGTTGTTTTGTCTGTACAGCACTTTGGTTGGCCTTGTTGCTGTTTTAAGTGCTTTATAAATAAAGTGGTATGGTATGGTATTTTTATTATAAAAAAGGAAGGGTCAAGTTGGTGCTGTGATAATGACAGCAATGTTTTCTATTGGTAGATTGACTGGAACCAGTCAGCTGAGGCTCTCCACAACTGGATCAGAGGGAATGACAAAGTCCCGGGGGCATGGGCAGAGATTGATGGACAGGTAAAGCCTCAGAGATTCAACGTTTATTCATATCCTCCAGATTAATGAAGATTTTTTTACACAGTAATTATCTTACACGATCAAAAAACAAAAAGAAACAGGTTCAAGTGAGCTTGTTTTAATTTCTGTTGGTAGGTCTCATGGGCAAAATCAACCACACCTCTTTAGTGTTTTTAATTAATAATTTTTTTAGTGTTAATTAACACAATTATTTCATAGCTTACAAAAGCTTACAAAATCATTTTTTAAGCTTTAGAATTGTTTGGACTGCTCCCAAAACCAGTAACAATACTTTCCTCTGGTGTTCCAGGGAAAAATTACCATTTTGAAATTAATTATAAATGTGTTTTTTTTTTTATCCCAAATTTACTTATAAAATGTTGTATTTCTTTTGGTGTTGTTTTATTTAATTTAAACTTTAACACTATTCTTGTGATTTTTATTTTAGTGATGCTTCACTGTAAATATGGCGAACACGGGGCTGCAACATACACTGTGCATCTTTCATGACTGAATGTTGCTGTGGTGTTCGGTATCTCACCTTGTCCTTCAAAACTGTTTTAGTTTTGATGTAAAGAGCAACAAAAAAGTTTGCTTCATGCATATGTAGAGTATTTAGTACAAAAAGCTGTTCCACTTGCATGTGTCAAGAATCAGCCACTCTGTGAGCATGCTTCAGTTCAGTACCTTTTGATGCATTGTGGTCTAGATGGAGCCATCCAGTCTGTTGAATGTTGAACTACACTTAGTTTAAACATTGCTCATATGTTTCAGTTGTACTCTGCAATTATTTAGACACCCAGCAACATTTCACATTGAGAATATGTTATGATATGTTGTTTATTTGTTATAAACAGGTTAACAAAAGGTCAAGAGTACAATGAAATGTTCAGGATGAGATGAACTGATATGACTCGCTAAAACAAAGAAAAACAAACAAGAAATACTAAAGCATGCAATAAGGGTACAAAATAAAGTATCAAAAAGTGAAAAAGAAAAACATTACTGTATAATATTTACAAGGTCCAAAAGAAAAATAGTAAACAACAACATGGTAGAATATAACAGTGCAAGTAGGATGAATTTGTATGAAAAAGTATTTCAAGGTAGTAGTATAAGCTAAAATGCACATGATATATCGCACATAACTAGCCTAAACTACACAGGTTGTGACACGTTATTGCACAGGTAGTAACATTGAGATGAATTATGATGGTAAGGTAGTGACATACATGATACAGCCACATAGTGCAGCAGCAATAAACATATTAGTTGTCACAGATGTGGTTTAGTGCAATGTTATTGTCAATAGTTCAGTATTATTTATCGAGTTCAGTAATCTGACAGCTTGTGGATAATAACTGGCTTTGAGTCTTTTTGTGCGCAATGACAAACTTCTGTATCGTCTCCCTGAGGGTAGTAGAGGAGTCCTTGTGCTCGGTGGGTGTGGTCCTTAATGATGCTGCATGCTTTACGCAGACATTGGCTTTGGTAGATGTCCTGGATGGTGTGGAGACTGCTACGTTATTTCCTCTGCTGTTTGCACCACCCTCTATAGTTGTTTCCAGCTCTGACTGGTGCAGTTCTCATACCATCCTGTGAAGCAGCCTGTCAGCAGGCTCTCAATGGTGCACCTATAAAAGTCGGTGAGGATGCCTATGTTCGTACCAAACTTCTTTAGTCTTCTTAGGAAGTAAAGTCTTGTTGGGTTTCCTTGACAACAGTGTCTGTATGTAAAGTCCAGGACAAATCCTTGGTAATATGAACATCGAGGAACTTTAAGCTGCTGACTTGCTCCACCTCAGCGTTGTTTATGTTGATGGGGGAGTGCTGGCCGCCATGCTGTTTCCTGAAGTCCGCTATCATCTCCTTCATTTTGCTGACATTCACAGAGAGGTTATTTTCCTGACATCAGCTGGTCAGTGATTTCACCTCATTTATGTAGGCACTCTCATCATTGTTGGTGATGAAGCCCAGGATGGTGGTGTCATCAGCATATTGTGGATGATGTTAGAGCTGTTTGGCAGTACAGTCAGTCAATGGAAACCAGCTTGGAGGGGATTCTCGTGTTGAATGCTGGGCTGTAGTCAATGAAGAGCATTCTCACATACTGTAGGTGTTTACCTTCTCCAGATGGCTGAGGGAGGTGTGAACAGCTAAAGCAATAGCATCATCTGTAGACTGTTTTCTCTGTATGTGATCTGCAAGGGTTCCACGGTGTCAGGGAGGGAGGCACAGATGTGAGTTTTGATAATTTGCTCAAAGCACTTCATGATGACAGATGTAAGTGTTATGGGCTGAAAATCATATCTGTCACAGCATAAAATACCAGCAAAAGTAAATTATGAATATGTTTGTATATAAAAATCAATAGAAAGCAGATGTAAAGACTAAAACACAAGAAATGAAAATCGACCAGAAATATATCGGAATACCAGTAATAGATGTGAATCTATTTCAAGCATGGGGCCTAATTTTACGCATGCTCATTACTAACGGTAAGGAGGCCAGTTACTGTTAAGTCCTGGCTTGACTGAAACCATGGCACTGTTGGCGGATGCATAGGCATTGCACCAATTATATGTGAGGGGGATGAGTCCCCCTCACGTTTGAAAAATATTGATTTGAACCCCTCACATTTACCTTTGAAATGTTAGTTCACTCAATGCTGTTTCTATTTCTTCGTGAATTAATCCACTCCACTTGATTAATAGATGCTTAGGATAGAATAGGGCTTAGGATGCATGAGAGAAGCGGACGGAGTGTGCTCTACTGCGGCTGAATCTGCGGAGCATGAATATTCAATATCCAACCAAAAACCAACTTCACCGCAGTCTCTATTCACACAAGAAGAGCTGTTGGTCAGGCTACTTCTTGTTGTGACGTGCTGTCTAAAATAATTATTGAATCAGACCAAAAAGGAAGAAGCGGGTAAAGATGATGGATTTACTTATGTAGGTAAATATATGTTTAACAACCTGTTAAAATACACCAGAATGCAGGAAATGGCATCTAATTTATTAAAAATTTTCTGGGGGAGGCCCTTCGGACCCAACACCAGTGTGACCCTGAACACTACAAATGCTTCTGACACCAATATGCAGATGGACCGGACTACAGCAGCTCAATTGATTCAGTAAAAATAAAAATTAAAGCAAACACTGGCATTGTGCAGGAGTAGAGTTTTACAAATAAATAAATAAATAATGTAAAAATAAGATTAAAACCTCTATGTCCATCCACTGAGCAAAATGATGCTTGTTTTTTGGCTGCTGGTTCTAAAGGGTTGAGTGGGCTGAAGGGTCTTTTCAAAACAATGATCCAAAAACTTTTTTTTTAATTGTCATAAATGGTAAATAGTCTGCACTTATATAGATCTTTTCTAGCTTATCAAGACACTCAAAGTTCTTTACAACACAATCTATGCCCACATCTATCCATTCATACATCACTCTACTAGATCTCTACAAAGACTAATCAGTACTTTATCACATTCATACACTGATGGGACACACATTGGAGGCAATGTGGGGTTCAGTGTCTTGCCCAGGGACACTTCGGCATGTGACTGCTGGTGGAGTTGAACCCCCAACTCTTGCACTGGAGGACGACTGCTCTAACCAAAGTTAACTCTTGAGACATGGAATGTAACCTCTCTGGCAGGGAAGGAGCCTGAGCTTGTGCGCGAGGTTGAGAGGTACCGACTAGATATAGTTGGGCTCACCTCGACGCACAGCATCGGCTCTGGAACTGTTCTCCTTGAGAGGGGTTGGACCTTATTCCACTCAGGAGTTGCCCATGGTGAGAGGCGTCGAGCTGGTGTGGGTCTATTTGTAGCCCCCTGACTTGGTGCCTGTGTGTTGGAGTTTTCCCCAGTAGTAGTAGTAGTAGTAGTAGTAGGGGGGCGGCTGTGGCTGAGGGGTTAGAGCAGTCGTCCTCCAATGAGAGAGTTGGGGGTTCGAATCCACAAGCAGTCACATGTCAAAGTGTCCCTGGGCAAGACACTGAACCCCTCATAGCCTCTGATGTGTGTCCCATCAGTGTATGAATGTGATCTAAAGCACTGATTAGTCTCTTTAAAATGATTTGTTCAATTAGCTTTGTAGTGATCTAGTAGAGTGCTGTATGAATGGGTAAATGAGGACACATATTGTAGTGTAAAGCGCTTTGAGTATCTTGAAATAAGATAGAAAAGCGCTATATAAGTACAGTCCATTTACCATTTAGATGAGAGGGTGGCTTCCCTTCGCCTTTGGGTGGGGGGATGGGCTCTAACTGTTGTTTGTGCCTATGCGCCAAACTGCAGTTCAGAGTATCCGGCCTTCTTAGAGTCCTTGGAAGGGGTGCTGAAAGGTGCGTCAGCTGGGGACTCCTTTATTTTGCTGGGGGACTTTAATGCCCACGTGGGTAATGACAGTGTGACCTGGAGGGGCGTGATTGGGAGGAACGGCCTCTCTGATCTGAACCCGAGCAGTGTTCTGTTGTTGGACTTCTGTGCTAGTCATAGTTTGTCCATCACGAACACCATGTTCGAACATAAAGGTGTCCATAAGTGCACTTGGCACCAGGACACCCTAGGTTGTAGATCAATGATTGACTTCATAGTCGTGTCATCTGATTTGCGGCCATTTGTTTTAGACACTTGGGTAAAGAGAGGAGCTGAGCTGTCAACTGATCACCACCTGGTAGTGAGTTGGATCAGATGGCGGGGGAAGATGCTGGACAGATCTGGTAGACCCAAATGTGTAGTGAGGGTTTGCTAGGAATGCCTGGCAGAATAACCTGTCAGAGAGATCTTCAACTCACACCTCTGGGAGAGCTTTAAACACATCCCAGCTGAGGTGGGGGACATTGCATTTGAGTCGGCCATGTTCCACACCTTACTTGTTGAGGTAGCTGCCTTGAGCTGTGGCCGCAAGGTTGTCGGTGCTTCTCGTGGTGGTCATCCACGAACTCGGTTGTGGACACCCCGGGTTAGGGAGGCTGTCAAGCTGAAGAAGGAGCCCTATCGGGCCTTGTTGGCCAGTGGGACTCTGGAGGCAGCTGAGGAGTACTGGAGGGCCAAGCGGTGTACAACCTTGGCTGTTGCTGAGGCAAAAGCTTGGATGTGGGAGGAGTTTGGTAAGACCTTGGATAGAGACTCTCGGTCGGCTCCAAGGAGATTCTGGCAAACCATCAGGTGGGTGAGGAGGGGAAAGCAGAACTTTACTAACACTGTGTTCAGTGAAGGTGGGGTGCTGTTTACCTCAACCAGTGATGTCGTCGGGAGGTGGAAAGAATACTTCTCGGACCATCTCAATCCCACCAACACGTCTTCCATGGAGGAAGCTGAGTCGGGGGACTTTGGGGTTGATCCGTCCATAACCGTGGCTGAGGTCGCCCAGGTAGTTAAAAAGCTCAGAGGCAGCAGGGCTCCGGGAGTGGATGAGATTCACCCTGATTTTCTTAAGGCTCTGGATATTGTGGGGCTGTATTGGCTGACATGCCTTTGCAACGTCATGTGGACATTGGGGGCTGTGCCACTGGACTGGCAGACTGGGGGTATGGTTCCCCTCTTCAAAAAGGGGGAGCGGAGGGTGTGCTCCAATTATAGGGGCATCACTCTCCTTAGCCTCCCTGGTAAGGTTTATTCAGGGGTACTGGAGAAGCGAGTCTGATTGTTTGTCAAACCTCAGATCCAGGAGGTACAATGTGGGTTCTGTCCTGGCTGTAGAACACTGGATCAACTCTTTACCCTCACTAGGGTCCTTGAGGGGTCATGGGAGTTTGCCCATCCAGTCTACATGTGTTTTGTGGACTTGGAGAAGGCATTCGACCATGTTCCTCGGGGTACACTGTGGGGGGTGCTCCGCGAGTATGGGATTGGAGGCCCATTGTTACGGGCTGTTCAGTCCCTATACAAGTGGTGCGAGAGTTTGTTTCACATTGCCGGCAGTAAGTCGGACCCCTTCAGGGAGTTGGACTCTGCCAGGGCTGCCCGTTGTCACCGATTCTGTTCATAACTTTTATGGACAGAATTTCTCGGTGCAGCCAGTTGGCGGAGGGTTTCCAGTTCGGTGGCCTCAGGATTCCATTTCCGCTCTTTGCAGATGATGTGGTCCTGTTGGCGTCATCGTGCCGTGATCTTCAGCTCTCACTGGAGTGGTTCGCAGTCGATTGTGAAGCGGCTGGGATGAGAATCAGCACCTCCAAATCTGAGGCCATGGTCCTCAACCTGAAAAGGGTGGATTTCTTTCTTCAGGTCGAGGGTGAGGTTCTGCCTCAAGTGGAAGAGTTCAAGTATCTTGGGGTTTTGTTCACGAGTGAGGGAAGAATGGAGCGTGAGATTGACGGAGAGATTGGTGCAGCATCTGCAGTATTGCGGACTCTGTACCTGTTCGTTGTGGTGAAGAGAGAGATGAGCTGTAAGGCAAAGCTCTCTGTTTACTGGTCGGTGTACGTTCCTACCCTCAGCTATGGTCATAAGCTCTGGGTAGTGACTGAAAGAATGAGATTGCGGATACAGGCGGTTTAAATATGTTTTCTCCGCAGGGTAGCTGTACTCTCCCCGAGAGATAGGGTGAGAAGTTCAGTTATTTGGGAGAGACTCGGAGTAGCAGTTCTACTCGTCCACGTTGAGAGGAGCCAGTTGAAGTGGTTCGGGCATCTGGTAAGGATGCCCCCATGGTGCCTCCCTAGAGAGGTGCTTCAGGTATGTCCAACTGGGAGGAGACCCCGGGGAAGACCCAGGACATGCTGGAGATAGTATGTCTCTCAGTTGGCCTGGGAATGCCTTGGAATCCTCCCAGAAGAGCTGGAAGAGGTGGCTATGGAAAGTGATGTCTGGGCCTCCCTGCTCAAGCTTCTGCCCCCGTGACCCGACTTTGGAATAAGCAGAAGATAATGGATAGATGGATGGGTGGATTAATTTAATTTAGACATGTTTTATTACAGACAGAGATTGCTCTAAAAGACTGACTACTTTATTGTGTATAAATATGTTCATATAAAATTGTATTTTTAATCAGTTAAGTATTTGATTTTCCCTACTTGTTGTCATCAAGTTAAAGGACCCTCTGAAGGTTAAAGCAGGCCAAAATAATTAATCACAGAACTGTTGGGTCCTCATTTTTTGTTGCACTTTCTAATGGCTCTCTGCAGAAAATAACTTTCACTGGCTCCACCCTGATGGACAGAGGCACAGGGGCCAAAGGTCAGCCACTGGAGATTCCCGGAGCCAGCCAGCCTGGCCTTGTCACCAAGAATGGTCTGGTGCTGTTTGGAAACGATGGTGAAGCGGTGAGTCAGCCAATTGAGCATATGCCTCAATGCCCTTTTTACAGTGCAACTTTTTTACCATAGTTCTTCGGTTGAAATATATTTGAATAGGATACCTAATTAAAACTAGTAGTACACAGAGAAAATCTTTGGACATGATAAGTTTTGTGACAAAGAACCTATATCGCTTTACAGTAGTCCCTCGTTTAACGCGGGAGCTAGGTTCCGGAACCCCCGGCAACAAGTGAACAACCACAAAGTAGAAACGTTATATTTATTTTTGTGCTTTTATATATTTTAAGGCTTTATAAACCCTTCCCACACTCTTGCAAATATGTACAGTACTGTATATGTAATATAACGCTGGGTAGCGAGAGACTACTGTATTTTGAAGTGTGTACTTGTGTAGATTGTCAGTAATTCAGGACTTGGCAAAACAAAATCAGAAACAAAATAAATAAATCACAGCACTTCTGTTTAGTACTTGAAAACATTTTAGTGCACTGTAGTGTGCTACTGTAACCCATCACTGTTTTACGTGTCATAAAAACGTTGAAACGTCAGTGGCACAGCAGTAAGATGTGTCTTAGGATACATCCAGATGAAGATGATGGGCAACCTGAAATACTTCTATGTGAACTTAAATTGCACTAAAAATACTTTGATATTAAAAAAATTGATATTTAAAAAGGGCAGCACGGTGGCGCAACTGGTAGAGCTGCTGCCTCTCAGCAAGCAGGTTACCGGTTCAAATCCTGGTCAAGGGACCTTTCTGGGTGGAGTTTGCATGTTCTCTCTGTACATGTGTGGGTTTTCTCCAGGTACTCCAGTTTCCTCCCACAGGCCAAAAACATGCATGTTAGACTGATTTGTTCTAAATTGTCTCTAGGTGTGAGTGAGAGAGTGAATGGTTGTTTGTCTCTGCAGAGACACGCAGTACTGTCAAATCAAAATTTTAAACTGGCCACAACATGGCAGTCCCCATCAAAGTTTCTTCCGGAACTTTCTAGTTAGAAATTATGGTCCGCTGGTTCGTTGGTGAAACTATAGTTCTTGTCTCTACAGCTAATGGTGAAATGCCTGCAGTATGAAGATGGAAAGATGATTTCTGCAGCACAATACTTCTGCTCCAGGAGCAGTGTTTCTGTGGAGCTCTGTGAGGAGGAGAAAATATTCGCTGAGCAGATGAGGGTATGACCTGACACTGTGATAGGACATTTAAGCTGTAGGAACTTTACTTGTTTTAATTTTCCATGTTTCTTTCAGGTTGTGTGGCAGAGCATCCTGTCGAATCTAAACCAGATTGAAGACTCCACAGATTTCTTCAAGTCTGGTGCTGCTTCAATGGATGTGGTCAGGTAATAAATGAAATGTTCAAATACAAAAATACATTTTAGAAGTAATGCATCACATTTTGTTAAATTTACAAAAAACTGGGGTCAAACCACTTGGGAAAAATCCCAGGGTCGTTCCAAAGGGCTAAATTCTGACAGCCCCTTTCTGTTACTGTTTCGTCATGGTTCAGAATGATTGACAGATGTCTTGCCACGCCCACTCGATTTGCGGCTCATTGAGGCTAATTTTGTTAAGCCCAGGGTCAGCCCACAGCCCAGGATTCATCCAATGAGGATGGACATACAATGACGTGCCTCAGCGCGAGTGGATGTGGGCGTGGTTTAGCGTAAACTTAGTAGACGCGATGGCGAGCAATATTAGCATGAACGTGGTGATTATTTAATCAATAACCCCGTTTCCTTAATGTCTATTGAGGAAAAACTGGAGGTGAAGAGGTTGGGGCTGGACTGAGGATATTTAAATCCAGCAAAGAGAAAACTGTGCTGTGTAACGTGCTGAACTTGGCCGGATATTAATTCAGCTCGGTCCAAATAATATCAACCTGTCAGTTCGCTTTTATTTTTCTTATAGTTTACTCTGCGTTGTGTTTAATGATGACGAGCGTTGAACTGAATGCTGTTTAATCTGCATAAAAACAAAACGTGCACTGTCAGAATCTGGGCTCATCGCAGCGACTACAGCACCTCGTGCCCATCTTCACATTGAATGGAACTGCTGTTACAACACACCTGTAACAAACTCCTGTATAAACGGGAGCTTATACACGCACAAGAGAGTTCTTTAAATTATTTTTCAAAGGTTAGAAATATGATCAATTTGTAAACAACAGTAAAACAAAACTCGCTCGGACACGTCAGAACAGAAGTGCAGGAGGGTGGAGCAAGCTATATTTAATAAACAAGAATCAGCTGTTCCAATCGTAACTTCAAAATAAAATGCCACTCACAGACTCCTTCATGAAAATTAACACCAAACAAAAATGAATTGTCTCACTTATTAGACTTTACGTAGGAAAATAAAGAGACTCTGAAATAAATCAATTTCACCTATTTCATAAAAGGAAGAGAGAGCTCTTCTGCTGCGTCTCTCCACCTGCTTCACCTGCCACCCCCCCCTGCTGTCAAACTCATGTCGCTTTTTATAAGTTCGGGAAAAGCTGTGACCCAGTTTTCTCCGTGGATACTTTGAGGATAAAATACCTATCTACAAGACATGTTTGCATCTATAATAATACAAACATTTTATTTATATTTCATTTATTTAGGTTTTATTCTCAAACCCTTTTTTTCACAGAACATTATACTTTAGTGATTTCACATGGAAACTCCATAAGCTGCCACTGCTGGTTCTAGTGCGCAGCTTCAGAGTTCAAAAATTGACGTCACGCGCCTCACCAGCTGGTGGTGGTAAGACCCTGAAGCAGGTTTCAGTGCAGGGTGAGAATTTAGTTTGAAGTTTGAAGCTAATGAACTTTTAATGAGCCATTAAATCACCATTAAATTCCTGATGAAGCAGATTCTACAAAAAAAAATCTATATTAAAAATTTCATGTTTTCTTCATCACTTGATGTATTTGCACTCATTGCATCTACTTTTATTGTTTAATTTAGATGTGTAGTTTTGTTTCTTGGTCACAGATATTTTTTATTTTTAGATTTGCTTTAAAGTTTAATTCTTGTTTTGTGATTTGTACATCTGTAGGTTAGAATAAAGTTGAACTAAAGGCTATAGCTCTTCTTAAACATATTTGAGGGAAATATTCCTGAGAGATCTAATAGTTTTGCGTCTTTTTATGATTTTTCAGCTGAGTTTACTTTAGATTATTTAATAGTCATTAAGGAGAAAATAGGATTTCATGATAAAGCCAGCATATTTTTTTTATATTTTAATTTTTTAATCTTCACTGATGAAAATTTAAGAAAAAAATTATTAATATTATTTTATACATAAAATGTTTGGAAAAATCGTTTCCACCCTCCATCCCAGACCCGTCCAGGTCGGCCCCTGCCTGCTGGGACTCGGGGTCTGGCCTTCAGGAGCATGCGAGGCCAGGGTCTGGGCCCCAGCCTTGCATGCTCCTGTGAGTCGGCAGCACGGCGGATCTTCCGTGGTGACCGGCGGAGCTCGGAGCCGGGAAGATGATGCCCTGCCTGGCCTGAGGGGGCTTCGCGGCTCCAGTGGAGAGGACCCAGGAGAGTCGGGGACTGGCAGAGCTCCATCCAGCTCGCTCTGAATTCTGTCGTCAACCATCAAGCACAAAAAATGCCTGTACTTAAGCATTAGACCACGGTGTTGTCATTATTAGGCCCGAGCAGCGAAGTGCTGTGAAGGCCTATTGTAATCGCTCTGTTCAGGCTCGAGCTACAATTTTTCCGCCAAATGAATTGGACTTTTGGGGGCCTTATCATATCCCAAAAGTCACCAAATTTGGCAGACGCATCAGGACTGGTGAAAATTTACATATTTTAAGGGCGTGGCAAAAATCACAACAGAGACGGCTCAAGAGCACCACCTGGAAATATTCAAAATATCCTCCGCATTAACCTTAGTTTGTCGTAGAAACATGAAATTTGGTACACTTGTCCAATTCCCCAAGATGCACAGAAAGCCTCTGACACAAACGTTGTACGATAAACAGGAAGGCGGCCATTTTGGAATGTCGTCCCAATTTTCACACCTTTTTGGTGGTTTACAGCCTCCGCATTTGAATGAACTCCTCCTAGGGATTTCGCTCGATTGGTTTCAAACTTGGCCATTTTGGTCAAAAGGCATGGGGGATGAAAAGTTATCAAAACGGTGCAATCCGAAGCATACAGAAGGGGAAGGGCCAGACCTCAAATTTGGACATTTCGCCATAAAAAACAAAACACTAATAGCTCCTACACAAAAACTGTCTGAGACATCAAATTTTCAGTGATTGATCCACATCCGGTCCCCTGCAAGACTGAATGGTCAAATCATGACATCACTTAAGCCACGCACCCTGACAACAAAAAGGTATAAAGTTTTACATTGAATGGTCCCCATCTGACCCATGTCACCTGATCAGCATGACAGTGTGTCCAGTGACCGAAGACATGTTGATGTAACTTGCTTTCCAACACTGACAGTTTGGGGTGGAGCATGTGGGCGTCGCAACGTGGCGAAGTAAGACGTAACGCCAGCGTCATACGTTTGGCTCTAAGTTCCACAGATTTGAACCGCGGTTCACCAAAATCAGTATGATCAATCATTATCCACCCCTTGAACAGGAAGCCATGATAATTGCCGAATGGCCTCCACACAAAGCCCCCTAGAATATTTTAGAACCTCAGCCCCAAGCCATTTATTGACCGATAATTCTGAAACTTGGCGAACATCTGTATCTTGTCAGGACCTATGAAAATGTCTCTTGGAGCCCTGGTCCAAACTCAACAGGAAGTCGGCCATTTTGGGTCAAAGGATCATTTTTGGGCATTGAAAGACGCCCAAACAGACATTGAAAGACCAAAATGCAACAAACTTGGCATGACTCATCCCTGTTGGATACCCGACAATCCAATGCCATCGTATTTTGACATCATGAAAGCCCCACCCCCTCAGAACAGGAAGTCTTTTTTTACTTGGAATGCTCCCTCTTTGACACCCTTGACCTAATCAGGATGATCCTGTGTTAGAAGATAGATAAGATGGTCTGACTTGATTTATCGATCCATCCATCCATTTTCTTCCGCTTATCCGGGGTCAGGACGTGGGGGTAGCAGCATAAGTAGAGAGGCCCAGACTTCCCTCTCCCCAGCCACTTGGGCCAGCTCTTCCGGAGTGAATCCCAAGGATTTCCCAGGCCAGCCGAGAAACATAGTCCCTCCAGCGTGTCCTAGGTCTTCCTCTGGGCCTCCTCCCCATGGGACATGTCCAGAACACCTCACCAGGGAGGCGTCCAGGAGGTATCCTAAACAGATGCCCAAGCCACCTTAACTGACTCCTCTCGACGTGGAGAAGCAGCAGCTCTACTCTGAGTCCCTCCTGGATGATTGAGCTTCTCACCCTATCTCTAAGGGAGAGCCCAGACACCCTGTGGAGAAAACTAATTTCGGCCCCTTGTATCTGAGATCTCATTCTTTCGGTCACAACCCCCAAAGCTCGTGACCATAGTGAGGGTAGGAACGTAGCTCGATCGGTAAATTGAGAGCTTCGCCTTTTGACTCAGCTCTCTCTTCACCACGACAGACCTGTACAGTGCCTGCTTCACTGCAGACGCTGCACCTATTCGTCTATCGATCTCACGCTCCATTTTTCCCTCATTCGTGAACAAAACCCCAAGATACTTGAACTCCTCCACTTGGGGTAGGACCTCCTCCCTGACCCGGAGAGGGAACTCTACCCTTTTCCGGCTCAAGACCATGGCCTTGGATTTGGAGGAACTGATCTTCATCCCGGCCACGTCGCATTCGGCAGCGAACCGCTCCCGCGAAAGCTGTAGATCACGATCTGATGAAGCCAATAGGACCACATAATCTGCAAAAAGCAGACGCGTAATCCTATGGCCACCAAAATGGATCCCCTCAACACCTTGGCTGCACCTAGAAATTATGTCCATAAAAGTTATGAACAGAATCAGTGACAAAGGGCAACCTTGGCGGAGTCCAACTCTCACCGGGAACAAGCCCGACTTACTGCCGGCGATGCGGACCAGGCGATACAGACCAGGCTCTGGCACCGGTCATACAGGGACCTAACAGCCCGTATCAAAAGGCCCGGTACCCCATACTTCTAGAGTAACCCCCACAGGGTTCCCTGAGGGACGCGGTCGAACGTCTTCTCCAAGTCCACAAAGCACATGTAGACCGGTTGGGCAAACTCCCACGCACCCTCCAGGACCCTACTGAGAGTGTAGAGCTGGTCCAGTGTTCCACGACCAGGATGAAAACTGCACTGCTCCTCCTCAATCCGAGGTTCGACTATCCGATTGACCCTCCTCTCCAGAACCCCCGAATAGATCTTACCAGGGAGGCTTAAGAGTGTGATTCCGCTGTAGTTGGAACACACTCTACAGTCCCCCTTTTTGAAAAGGGGGACCACCACACCGGTCTGCCAATCCAAGGGAACTTCCCCCGATGTCCACGCAATATTGCAGAGTCGCGTAAGCCAACACAACCCTACAACATCCAGAGCCTTAAGGAACTCCGGGCGAATCTCATCCACCTCTGGGGCCCTGCCACCGAGGAGCATTTTAACCACCTCGGTGACCTTAGCACCAGAGATTGGAGGGCCCGACCCAGAGTCCCCAGGCTCCGCTTCCTCAGTGGAAGATGTGCCGGTGGGATTGAGGAGTTCTTCAAAGTATTCTGCTCACCGACCTACAACATCCCGAGTTGAGGTCAGCAGCACACCACCCCCACTATAAACAGTGTTGGTGGCGTACCGCTTTCCCCCCCGAGACGCCGGATTGTAGACCAGAATCACCTCGAAGCCATGCGGAAGTCATTCTCCATGGCCTCTCTGAACTCTTCCCATGCCCGAGTTTTTGTCTCAGCGACCACCCGAGCCGCATGTCGCTTGGACTGCCGGTACCCCAGCTGCTTCCGGGGTCCCACAGGCCAAAAAGGCCCGATAGGACTCCTTCTTCAGCCTGACAGCATCCCTCAACGACTGTGTCCACCATCGAGTTCGAGGGTTGCCGCCACGACAGGCACGACAACCTTGAGGCTACAGCTCCGGTAAGCCGCCTCAACAATAGAGGCACGAAACATGGTCCACTCAGACTCAATGTCCCCCACCTCCCCCGGAACATGTTCGAAGTTCTTCCGGAGGTGGGAGTTAAAACTCCGTCTCACAGGAGACTCTGCCAGACGTTCCCAGCAAACTCTCAAAATACGTTTGGATCTGCCAGGTCTGACCGGCATCCTCCCCCACCATCGGAGCCAACTCACCACCAGGTAGTGATCAGTGGACAGCTCCGCCCCTCACTTCACCCGAGTGTACAAGACATGTGGCCGCAGATCAGATGAGACGACGACAAAGTCGATGATCGAACTGCAGCCTAGGGTGTCCTGATGCCAAGAGCACATATGGACACCCTTATGCCTGAACAAGGTGTTTGTTATTGACAATCCATGACAAGCACAGAAATCCAACAACACTTGATTGACTTGATTTAAATTACAAACATTTATAGCTAGAGGATGTGGGCATGGCAGTGTGGCGAATTGAGAAGTGATGCCGTTACAATACGTTTGGCTCTAAATTGCACAGATTTGAGCCGCGGTTCACCAAAATCAGTATGATCGATCATTATCCACCCCTTGAACAGGAAGCCATGATAATTGCTGAATAGCCTCCATACCGCCCCCTAGAATATTTTAAAACCTCAGCCCCAAGGCATTTTTTGACCGATAATTCTGAAACTTGGCGAACATCTGTATCTTGTCAGGACCTATGAAAAGGTCTCTTGGAGCCCTGGTCCAAACTCAACAGGAAGTCGGCCATTTTGGGTCAAAGGATCATTTTGGGCTGTTACAAATAACAAACTCCTCCTAGGGATTTTGAGTGATTGCCTTCAAACTTGGTTAATATGCCCTTAAGACATTGGAGAGTAAAAGTTATCAAAAGTTTTCAGTTTTGTTTAGGTTAAAGGGGCATGGCCAGGCCTCAAAGATGTGCTTCACACCATAAATTTACAAATGCTATAACTTTCCTTTATAAGGGACCGGTTCCACAAACTGTTGCTAGTGGAAAAGCCTTGGAACCATACTGAGTAGAGTCGAACCATGCTGCACCATTACTAATGGAAAAGAGCCATAACAAAGAACAGTCCATGAGAGTCGCAACAATTCTTCATAAAATTTAAAGATTAGAAAATTACTGCCCATCTGTACAACACACAAATTAACAAGTGTTAGAATATTTTTGTGATTAGACAGTGAAGAAATAAAACATGAAGTTGAAAATGATACCATAATGACCAAAAATCAAAATATGAATGTTTCTCTCTGCCAGCCGAATGTAAAGTCTTTGTCCGTTGGTCCGTCCATAAACTTTCTCTTGTCCCACTCATAACTTCTTAGCCCATCAGGATACTTTAACAAAAATTCACACACATGGATCATCACTAGATGGAGAGTCACATATACTTTTCATTGTCCCAGCTCCAAGGTCAAGGTCACAAATCAAGGTCATCAAGGTCATATGTTATACAAGGTATTTGTTTGTCTGTATCATTGCTATGAATTGCTGTTTAATATTTTGTTAACGGGTGTATAATGTGCCATACTCGGTACTCTTGTTATTCCTCAATTCAATTCAATTTCAATTCAGTTCTATTTCGTATAGGCTTCACCCTTTAAGACTGTCGCTGGTGGGTTTATCCCTAGGTGCTCAGCGCTGCACTGAAAAACTTTAGCTTTGTGTGGGCCTCACCCCCAGTCCGTATAAATTACGGTGAGACCGGGTAATTGGCCCCCATTTTTTCTTCAGCCAGCTTGCTAGCACTGTCAGAAGAACGAAGAAGGAAAAGTTGTCCAGCTTTGACCGGCACAACCTTTGCTAAGGATGCTTGGGTCTCTGCCACGCCAACCTCCTGCCGTCCCGGTGAGCTTTTCCTCCCCGAGGAGAAGCAGACAAGCAGCCTTGTACAAGGTAAGCGCCGAGGAGTGCTTTTCCGTGGCGGGCCGCTACCTTCTGGATGACGCCATCGACTTTTCTAACGTGTTTTTTTTCTTGCAGTAATCGAATGATTTCCTAGAAAAAGGCGATGTTAGCAGCAGCCCTGCTGAATGTTTTTTCCGTGGCGGGCCACTACCCGCTGAACGACGCCACAGCCTTTTCTACTGTGTTTTGTCCTCGCGGTAATCGAATGATTTCCTCAAAAGGCGATGTTAGCAGCAGCCCCGCTGAATGTTTTTCCGTGGAGGGCCACTACTCGCTGGACAACGCAACCGCCTTTTCTAACATGGCCAGTTCACTTTGGCCAGGATTGCCTCAAACTAGTAAGAGAGTTTGAGAAAACAGCAAGGAAGAGGGCAGACTACAGGAACCACTTGCGATTACACTCATCTCCAGGCCAGCGCTCACTCTTTCAAGGATGAAGATGTTCACATCCTGGACAGAGAGGAACGATGGTTTGAGAGAGGAGTAAAGGAGGCCATCTTTGTGAAAAGAAATCGTCCATCATTAAACAGGGGTGGAGGCCTCCGGGTTCAACTGTCCCCCTCTTACAATGCTGTGATTGCTAGTATCACTCAGCCCTCTGTGAATAGTAAACAGCCATCCGTGTGCTAATGATCCATTGATAGGCTGATGGTCCTTCTTGATCATGTGATCAGCTAGTTTTGGTTGTCAGCGGCAAACTGGTTGATCCACTCTGAGAAGGTGCTATTTAAAAGACTGAGCTGAAAACAGCACCTCAGACTGAGGAAGTCTCTTGGATGAGAGACGAATCGTTTCTATATTTTTTTGCTTTGTTTTTTTTATTTTTTATTTTTTATTTTGAATGTCCAGAGGACCAGATTGAACTTTTTTGGATTTTTCTACCTGAATTATTGAGCATGCATCAGAATATTTTGAATCACTTTGGCCAGGATTGCCTCAAACTAGTAAGAGAGTTTGAGAAAACAGCAAAGAAGAGGGCAGACTACAGGAACCACTTGCAATTACACTCATCTCCAGGCCAGCGGTTACTCTTTCAAGGATGAATATGTTCACATCCTGGACAGAGAGGAATGATGGTTTGAGAGAGGAGTAAAGGAGGCCATCTTTGTGAAAAGAAATTGTCCATCATTAAACAGGGGTGGAGGCCTCCGGGTTCAATTGTCCCCCTCTTACAATGCTGTGATTGCTAGTATCACTCAGCCCTCTGTGAATAGTAAACAGCCATCAGTGTGCTAATGATCCATTGATAGGCTGATGGTCCTTCTTGAGCATGTGATCAGCTAGTTTTGGTTGTCAGCAGCAAACTGGTTGATCCACTCTGGGAAGGTGCTATTTAAGAGACTGAGCTGAAAACAGCACCTCAGACTGAGGAAGTCTCTTGGATGAGAGACGAAACGTTTCTATATATTTTTGCTTTGTTTTGTTTTTTGTTTTTTTTTGAATGTCCAGAGGACCAGATTGAACTTTTTTGGATTTTTCTACCTGGATTTATGAGCATGTATCAGGATACTTTTCTAACATGTTTTTTCTCGAGGTAAATTGGATGATTCCCTCGAAAAAGGCGTTGTTGGCAGCAGCTCTGCTGAGTGTTTTTTTTCTGTGGCGGGACGCTATGCGCGGGACGACGCCACCGCCTTCTTTGACGCAGAATCACGCAGTGAATCAAATGATTCCTCCGAGAAAGGTGATACGGAGTTGCCCCTTCCCTCCTGGAGAGCGTAGTGATGGAAGACGAGTGGCTGAGCCGATGCTCAGCCACCTTGAATCCTCCCACGTTGGCGACCACACTGCTCCCAGCCGTCGGCGCCCTCCTCTTGGAGCTGCCCGGCATAATCCAGGAGGATGTTAACACAAGGGACTTTCTGTCCCTTGTCTCCCTCCGCCCTGATTGGAAGATCTGGTGGCAAGGTTGGCTCCACCCCGACTCATCACCCTGACCCCATCTGGCCTCGCTGTCCAGCTGTGACGTCACAATGGAACGAGGCTGCAGCTGGGCCAGCAAGCTGAAGACATCCGTCTCCACCTTTGTGTCCATCTCCATAATGGAGGGTTTTACCGATCTGTGTTTTTTTCCCTTGGTCCGGAGCCAAGCCTGGCGGTGGCACTTGTGGCAAAAGCTTCCAGGATAGACCAGCAACCTGTCCCTCCAGGGAATCATGACCTGATGGTGACAAGGTCTCCAACTGAGCTCACCAGTGCTCATTCCAGACCACCGCAGCGAACAACAACGTCGCCCTGCTGGCCTACAGCATCTTTAAAAGGCTGGAAGAAGCAGACCTGCTGTAGGAGACAACAAGCTCTGTCTGTAAAGCTGCTTATGTCATATTAAACATGTGCCACCTCCGCGATCTGCCTGTCCCGCATCGCTGCATAGATGACCATGATCCAGAGGGCCACTTGGCTCCACCTCTCGCCATCCTTGTCAGAGAGGCTGCAGAAAGACCTGCTAGAGGGCCCCATCACCCCAGAGGTGCTGTTCGGGGCCAACTTCAGGACCATCCTTGAGAAATCGCAGAGGTCCGAGGAGGTCTCAGAGACTGTACACCATCTGGTGACATCACAGTCCATCTGCCCCTCCAGCCACTGGATGGACCGCCTTGGCCAGCAACAGCAACCAGAGGCGCTCCACAGCTGCAGCAGTGACTTCATGCCCTGCTCCTCCGCTGGCCCCCTCAACCAGTTAACAGATCCTTGAGGGGAAGGTATGTGTTTTTTGATGATGTATGTTTTTGATATAAAACAGAAACAACTCTGAAAGTAAAGTTGTTCATCTGAGACTGTCAGATCAGATGATCTCTCAGCTGCCTCTCTTCACACATTCCCCACACAGAACGAGCCAGTAACCTCTAATCAACGTTTTAAATGGCACCGCAGTTCAATAAATATCACAAAACACTCATCTGCCACGTCAGCTAAAATTATGTTTTTTTTTCAGCAGACCGATGCCGGTAAAATCCCTCGTTTTTCAGCCAGAGCCCATTTTTAATTTCTGCTGTTTTCTGCCCACTCACAGCGCAGCGGGAGTAAACGTGTTTTCTCTATGACAGCTACAACCTCCACCGAAACGGCATCTAACTCAGAAAACGCTCACGCCTCTTCTTGGTGCGCGCCCGCTCACCTCAGCTCTATTTGAGACCGCAGCCTGGGCCTAGCACAGAGGCACACATACAGCCCTTTTTTTCTTTTGGATCCCCCATTGGGCTCCTTCGGAGAATCTCCGGAGCAAGTGATGGCAGTAAGGATTTTTTAGTCTGGTTGACGTTCATGAGAAACATGATACAACACGAATGCGTGCCCGCTTTCCGAGCGCTACTCAGAGTGGCAGTGAGTGTGTTCCCTGGACAGATGGACAGACCACCTGATCAGAAGGGATTACACGCTGCAGTTCGCTGCTCAACCCCCACTGTTCGGAGGGATTATAGAGACGGTTCTGTTTTCTCCAGAACAGCTCGTCTCTCCAGTCAGAAGTTCAGGAATTTCTGACAAAAAATGTGATTTCCAGAGTTCCCAACAGAGAGGAAAATACGTTTTTGTTTCTTCCTATTACTACTTCCTGGTTCTGATTTTTTTTTTAACGGAGGGATGAGACCCATTCTCGACCTGTTCATGTTCAACAATTCGATCATGGGGAGACAATTCCACATGCTGACAAACAGCTGCTGGAAAACTTCACCAGAACGACTGGTTTTCACCTCCATAGATCTGAAGAGCACATATTTTCAAATTTCTATCATTCTGAAACACCTGTTTCACTTCCCCGAGTGAGGTAGGCACAGGACACGTGCCACGCCCTCACCGTAGCCTTCTCCCTCTAAGGGGGCTAAACCTAATCCTGAGACTCAGGTATTACCTGCAGCTGATTTTCCAGGACAGTCTAGTTCAAGGCTGTGTTGAGATGATTCACCCAGATGATTAACTACCTCCGATCCTTGCACCACACCCAAAGTCTCACCTCGTGCCTCGCCCGACCTAGCAGCAGGAGTGGGGACGTTTAGCAGACGAGGAAGCGCAATTTAACGGTAGCTCATCTCCTGATTTAGCGTTACAATTGTTAACCGATCTGGCTTTGTTTAGAGTCTAGGCACAAGACTCTTGGATGTTGTTTTATAATCAAAAGCTAATAAAACCGTTTAAAACCTCCCGTGCTTCTGTTGCTTCTCTGAACCAAGTTTTCACTTCCAAGAACAAAGGGGTGTTGAAATAAGAATCCAGAATTTTACGTTTTGCTTTGCTTTAATCAATAATTTTTGCAGGGGAACAGCGGTATGCACAATCATGATTACTATCGATTACAAAGAGATTACACGACAAATAATATTCACTCCTTAGTCCCTTTCCAGTTGTTGACCTTTCCTGGGCAAGGTAAATTTCCGTCCCTGTGGATGGGCTTGAGGCTGGCTCTTGGACTCCACTCTGCTCGACCTTGGACGTCTTTTAGTCCGGCCGGCCACGCCCTGACTAACTCAGGAGCACTAGTATCCGCACAGTTTACCTACTCTCTCTACCTGACCCCATAAGTTATTTCTCAACACAATGAAAATCTTTCTACAACTCTGAACAATCAGATTTATAATATAATTAATCTTTCTATTTGCCAATACATGCACTGCCGTTTTAATTTGGAATGAGGTTTTATTTAGGACTGATTTTGTGAAACGTCTTCTTACCATCTTTGATTTGACAAGAAGCAATTTTCCCCATTCCCTCCGGGAGTCTGGCCGTCTCTGGTCTTTTCAGCTGGTCTGAATTTGAAGAAAAGGATTTAGGAATAATCCGGGCTGAAGGTAGATAAATAGCTCCAAAAGAAGCGTATTCCAATGGTTTCACCCTTGTTCTTCGTCAGCTGAGACTGTCCAAAACTTGTCCTATTAGTCCACAATCGTCTGTAGTCCGAACACGTCCTGTTTGTTACCTCCCCACACGAATAGTGGTCCCCAACAACCCAGGTTTCACAGAAACGTCTGTTTATATAGCCTGAGATTTTGACTGACATCTCTAAACCGATCATGCCATCGGGCAAACCCAACCTCTTCTGGGCTGGGTTTAGGTCCGAATTTACAGGCCTCTATGAGGTTTTGCCAGTCACTCCTCATGCATATTAAAATCTAGGTGTGCTTTGTTCAATTGTGCTTAGTCATTCTTGAGTTGTATCTTTCTGATTCGCTCATAGCTGTTTCCAAGGTTTGCCATTACGAAATACTTCTGCTTGTATAACTTTTTTCCACTCACAACACTCTTCTAGAACACTTGTGAAAACACGGGGTTCATTGCTTCAATTTTCAACATCATGAACATACTTAACCAGAATACATTTTAAAATCACAGTTTACATTTCAAAATCACAAAGATTATAGTATCACTTGATTATCTAATTGTTTATTGATTATTATAAACACATCTTTCTCATTCATCTGAAAACTGGTAATTTTTATTAAAAAGAGATGACATCGTTTGCTCTGCTGTTCTCTCTCCGCGCGTGTGTGTGTCCGATCGTGATTGTGTTTGTATACGTCCGTGTAGTTGTGTGAGTGTGTGTTATATTCGTGAGTGTTTATGCAGTGTGGGCCTCCAGCATCTGCTTTCAATCAGCAGGCCTGAGTTCTCCTGCCCACTTCTAACAAAACAGACTGTTTCCAACCAAACGGCCTTCAGTGACACACCCCACGCACAATCTCAAAATGCGTGGAGATGGCTTTGCAGTCGTTACGCATGGCAAGAATGACAGATCTTTTTATCTAGAGGATCTGCCCTTATTAGCTCGGTCCAGTTAGAAAGCTGTCGCACAGACAAAAATGCTAGTGTTACACCTGCTAAACCTGGGGTTTCTATAAACTGGGAAAAACTTCCGTTCGTCTGTTCCAGATGATTGTTTATCTGGATGTGGAGCTAAACTCAACTACAATGAGAGCCGTTTATCACAGCTGAGAGCTGAAGCTCTATCAGCTCAGCTCTTCCATGTCAAACCCGGCAGCGTAGTGACGTTTCGGCCCGTCATGCGACTCCTGGGACGATGTCAGCGGCCCACATCGTGGTTCCGCTGGGCCTACTTCACATGAGAAGCCTTCAGAGATGGTTTGCCCACTTGCGCATAGATCCTGCGCGCCAGAAGAGGTGGATTATCTTTGTGTCCCCCCTCCGTGAGAACTGATCTGAATCACTGGGGAAACCCCCTCATTCTGTCATAGGGATTTCCCATCAGCAGGCCTACATCACACATCTCAGTTTTTCACAGACACGTTCCTGTCAAGCTGGGAAGAATGTGTCTGTCCCAAGCAGTGGGAGCACAGTGACTGGACCACATGTCACTTTGCATAATGTGCTAGAATGTTTTTCACGGTCTGAAACGTGACTCATCATTTTGCCCCTGCTGCGAGATCAGCATTTTCTGATCCACACAGACAACAAGTGACGGCAGTTTACATAAACCATCAGGGAGGTGTGCGCTCAGCCCAACTGTTACGCATCGCAAAACAGCTGTTGCGTTGGCCACACAGAAAGCTGCTCTCCATCAGAGCAGTGGACTTTCCCAGCATTCCTGAACAGGTGAGCAGATATTGTGTCGAGGGGCGGTCCACACCACAGAGACTGGAGCCTCTATCTCGAGCTAATTTCTCTGATTTTGGAGCAGGTTTGGCTGAGCAGCAGTGGATCTGTCCGCCACACGGGAGAACGCCCAGTGTCAATTATGGTTCTCACTGAACCCACGAGACGACCCACCCTTAGGAGTGGACACCTCCGCTCACAGCCCGTGGCCAAAAATGCTCCTTTATGCATTTCCTCCAGTCCTGCTCATATCACAGACACTGGACCGGGTTCGGGAGGAAGTTCCGTCAGTCATCCTCGTAGCTCCTGAACGCATATGCGCTCCATGGTTCCTGAATCTGCAGCGACTGATATCGGGTCTGCTGTGGGGGGGTGCTCTCCTCCAGGCAGGAAGAGCGATCAGGAGTTACCCAAAAATAGGTCAGCATCTTTGGGTCTGTCTGAACAGATCCATTTAGAAAAGATGGGCTTTCCACAGGATGTGGTGCGTACGTTCAGGGCACACGAGCAGCTTCCACCACAACGCTGCACAGATCAAGTGGACAGTTTTTTTCAGTGCTGGTGCGCAGAGAAAGGCGTGGAGGCCATCTCATGGCCACTAGGTGGCATGCTGTCCTTTTTGTAGCAGCTGATAGACATAGGTCTAGCGTTCAGCACAATTAAAACTTATGCTGCAGCTATTTCTTCCTGTCACAAGGGCTTCGGTGACAAAATAGTTCTTAATCACCCGTTGATGAAGCATTTCCTGATAGGTGTACGGAGACACAGACTGGTGTCACGTCCACTAGCTTCACAGTGAGATTTAATGATGGTCCTGCACACTCTGATCAAAGCTCATTCTGAGTTTTTAGATCAGGTTTTACTTAAATTTCTGACATTTAAAATATCCCTGCTGTTAGTTCTGACATTGGCAAAGAGAGTGAGTGTTTGTTTGCTCTCTCTGTTACTCCCTCATGTCTCAGAATTAAAGCTGACGGCAGTTCAGCTGTACTGCGTTTTAACCCTGCTCTGAAAAGCATCACAAGCTCATTCAGATCGAGAGTGATGACCTTGGATGGGTTTTATGCTCTTCCTCATAATTCTGAGGAGGAAGCAACATCTCACCTCCTTCTGTCCCTTGTGTGCATCTTTTCTCTGTTCTCTCCCTACTTTCATTTGCTCTTCTCTCTGCTGCTTCATATCGTCTGATTAATTGAAATAAATCATCCTCTCTGTACTGCTACCTCTTTCTTCCCGTCTCCCTTCCTCTTTGTTGCTCAGCCCTGTCTTCCTGGTCACCCACTGTTGCGCTTGGACCTGGAGTGTCCTCAGTGATGGAGACAGTTAGGACAGGAGGTGCAGTGGAAGGCCTCTGTCCTAAAACCTCGCCCATGAGGACAAACCAGGACCAAGTCGCAGCAGTGGGCTTCTCACTAACTCCTTCCCCTGACCCGCCTGGATATTTGCAGTCCTGAAAAGAGGAAATAAGACAATTAGCTGGCAAACAAAGCAACAAACTTTTTTTTAAACTTTACATGTATTAACAGCTGCATGTACAAATTACTGTATATTCTTCATTACACATGTACATACTTTGTATTTATTTTGTAGGCTGTCCCATTTCTTTTTAGCCCGCAAAGGAGTTACCTTCCCCTGCAAGCCCATCTTCTTCAAAATTATCCTACTAACATCAACATAAAATTAATGAAGAGGTGAAACATGGAAAATAATGTCTTAAACACACAGAGAAAAACTACAGTTTTCACAGAACAACACAAGAGGACCTATACTTCATTAAGATTGCAGATTATTTACAGTATGAGTGTTAATAAAACTGAACTCAGAAGCATAAGATGAATGAATGGATTCATTCTTGTACCTCCATGCCACAGCTGCAGTGTTTTGCACCAGTGAACATGTGGCTGTTCTCATTCCGAATCTTAATAAAAGCTTCGGTCTGCTCCTTGCTCCCTAAAAAAAAGAAAAAAAGTTAGCTTACGGCAATAGTACTACAGGACCCGCTGTACGAGCTGATCTCAGACAATAATACAAAAAATGTCTACGCAAATGACAAAAGCCTATCATCCACTTTTAATCATAACCGCTTTAGGCTTTTTTCTTTTTTTTATCCCAGATTTTAACATACTTACATTTAAAAGTGTACTCTCTTGCTGCTTCTCCCGCCATTATGTCCAGAATTTTCCCTATGCCCGCAATGCATCTTGGGCTAGGGTGGACTGCGAAGGATACACAGGACCTGGCCTTCAAATCAGGGGAAAATAAGGCCACATTCGTGGGCCGCATTGAAGGAGTCATCGAATTGGGACAGGCCTTGGCGCGTCGCTGTGACGTAAGCGGCCTTCAAATTCGGCCTTTGAAGGATGCAGCCGTTGGATTGTGATACAGCTTATTGGTTGTAAAAAGAACTTTTTAATATGACCTAGAGTGGTCCATTGTTGTTATTGAGTCCCTGTTAAAGACAACAGTTGGGTAGCATTTATATTTCTTGGTAAACTTATTTTTTTTGTCTTACAAACAGGAACTTTCTTTTTACTTTAATTTTATTTAGTTTTATTATTTAGTTTTATATATGAAAACAACAGGCAGCAACAACCAACAAACACACTCTACACCAGCACTCACCCCCAACCGACAAGTAAGAAAATATAGTAAGTTCCTGGAGAAACTTTGACAGGGACTGCCAGGCTGCTGCTGATTTAAAAAGTTGATTTGGCAGTAATATGTTGGGGTTCGCTCTCAGCTATCACCAAACCAAATTTCAGTTTAATATGACAAGCTATGGTGGCCACCTTGGATTTTTGGTTTGCAAACAGTCTATTAGGGATTAATAAAGTCCATGCTCAATAATCCAGATATACAATCCAACATTTTTCAGTCAGGTCATCTGGACAGTTTCTTTTTTTTTTGTTCAATTCAATTCAATTCAGTTTATTTATATAGCAGCAAATCACAACAAAGTTGTCTCAGGGCACTTTACAGGAACATTCACATACAGTACATAAAAGCCAATTAGTAAATTTCGCTATCTAAGGAATCCAGCAGACAAGCTGAATCTTGTTGTGCTGAAACGTTTCACCTTCGGTCCAGAAGGATTCATCAGTCAAAGAAACACACAACAAAACTGATTCTTCCCCCAACAGCTTACTCCAAAGTGGAACAAACCAGTTCAGCTTGTGATAAGATGGTCTCTTTGGTACACCCCCTACTCCATCGCTGGCCCTCTTCCTTGTGGACAGTCTTGTCAAAGTGGTTGAAAACAACAAAGTCCATGCTCAATAATCCAGGTACAAAATCCTGACTGACTGATGAAGCCATCCGGACCGAAGGCGAAATGTTTCAGCACAAAAAAAAAAAAATGAAACTGTCCAGATGACCTGACTGAAACATGTTGGATTCTATACCTGGATTATTGAGCATGGACTTTGTTGTTTTCAACTAATTTGACAAGACTGTCAAAAAAAGAAGAGGGCTGGCAATGGAGGACGTGATGTACCAAAGACACCATATTATCACAAGCACAGCTGGTTTGTTCCACTTTGGAGTAAGCTGTTGGGGGAAGAATGAGTTTTTTTTGTGTCCTGATGCATGCTCAATATTCCAGGTAGAAAAATCTAAAAAAGTTAAATCTGGTCCTCTGGACATTCAAAAAAACAAAACAAAGTAAAAAAAACAAAAAAGACCAATTGTTAAGACCAATTGTTAGCATGATTAACTCTGTCACTTACAATGTTTCCAAATATCTGGCGTCTGTACTCATCCCTTTAGTTGGCGGCTCAGAACACCACATACAGAATACCATGGACTTTGTGGATAAGGTGAGGGATGTCATCATGGAGACTGATGAAACAATGGTCTCTTTTGATGTCACATCACTCTTTACGTGCATTCCTGTTGATGATGCAGTAGAGGTGGTCAGTTTAAAATTAAAATCAGACACCACTCTGAGCAGCAGGACCGCGCTTTCCACAGAACAACTGTGTCAACTCTTGAAACTGTGCCTGCAGTCAACCTACTTCACATATGGGGAGCAATATTATAGGCAGAAACATGGGTGTGCTATGGGGTCTCCAGTTTCTCCTATTGTTGCCAACCTGTACATGGAGGAGGTAGAAAAGAGAGCCTTGACTTCCTTTTCAGGGACACCACCAAGTCATTGGTTCAGGTATGTTGACAACACCTGGGTTAAAATTAAATCTCAGGAAGTCCAACATTTTACTGACCACTTCAACTCTGTGGATAAATACATCAAGTTCACACGAGAAGATGTAAAAAATGGCAAGTTGGCTTTCTTGGACTGTGAGGTCTCAGTCTCTGATAGAGGACATTTGCAAACTGAGGTGTACCACAAACCCACCCACACAGACCAGTATTTGCAGTTTGACTCCCATCACCCTTTGGAGCACAAGTTAGGAGTCATAAGGACTCTGTATCACAGAGCAGACATCGTCCCCACTAGCTCAGGAGCCAGGCAGAAGGAGAAATCCCACACAAGACAGGCTCTAGTGCAATGTGGATATCCTAACTGGGCCTTCCTGAAAGCAGAGAAGAAACCCAAACAGGACTCCAGTCAGCCAACAGGTGAAAAGGAGGAACCCAGACCCAGACCAGTGGTCATTCCATATGTTGAGGGAGTATCAGAGAAACTGAGACGTTTATTTTCTAAACATAACGTCCCAGTGGCTTTTAAACCCCAAAATACATCAACATCATCAGGCCAGGACTCTGCGATCTACACTCATCTCCAGGCCAGCGTTCATTCTTTCAGGGATGAAGATGTGCACATCCTGGATAGAGAGGAACGATGGTTTGCGAGAGGAGTAAAGGAGGCCGTCTTTGTGAAAAGAAATCGTCCATCGTTAAACGGGGTGGAGGCCTACGTGTTCAATTGTCCCCCTCTTACAATGCTGTGATTGCTAGTATCACTCAGCCCTCTGTGAATAGTAAACAGCCATCAGTGTGCTAATGATCCATTGTTAGGCTGATGGTCCTTCTTGAGCATGTGATCAGCTGGTTTTGGTTGTCAGCAGCAAAACTGGTTGATCCACTCTGAGAAGGTGCTATTTAAGAGACTGAGCTGAATACAGCACCTCAGACTGAGGAAGTCTCTCGGATGAGAGACGAAACGTTTCTACATTTTTTTGTTGTTTTGCTTTGTTTTGTTTTTTGAATGTCCAGAGGACCAGATTTAACTTTTTTAGATTTTTCTACCTGGATTATTGAGCATGCATCAGGATATTTTGTACCACTTTGGCCATGATTGCCTCAAACTAGTTAGAGAGTTTGAGAAAACAGCCAGGAAGAGGGCAGACTACAGGAACCATTTGCGATTCAATCTCAGATGTTGACAAAGTGGCATCATTCTCAAGAGCCTGGAACTAAAATCTTCGGTCAGCGGGCACCGGTCAAGCAAGATCCTTGAGAAGGCACAAACCCAGCTGCTGAATGAACGGGTGAGACAGACCAATTTTACTATTGAGGCCTTGAAGGCCAAGGAAGAGCACATTAAACAAAAACTAACAACATGCCTAGATCAGACCACACTTCAGCAAGTGATGGACTGTACAGATCATGCACGCTTAGCACAGCATGTCAAGTCCAAGACTCGACAACAAAACAATTTAACGTACTAATAGCTCACCAACACCATCACTATCCCAATGACAACACATTCAGTGCAGGACAACACTCCAATAGTCAATTACATGCCAGGGAGACAGAAAAGTGGGTGAAGAATTTGTCTGACAGACAGCTCACCCAGCCTGAGGCAGAGATTCTTGCCAGGGGACTGAACTTTGCGGTTGCACCAAGTAGAATTCCTCTGGTGGAGATGATCACAGCTACTGAGTCAGCCATCCGCAACAACAAAATTAAAGAGGCTGAAGCATAACAGCTCAGAATCAAAGTTTCAGCCTGCCTCAGTAATGCCAAACCAACACCTTCCAACATCAGTAGAGATGAGAGGGATGCACTCACCACTCTTAGCAAGGACAAAAACATCATCATTCTCCCCGCAGACAAAGGAAGGTGCATAGTGATTTTGAACCAGAAAGACTATCATGAGAAAGGTGTGACACTCCTTAGTGACTTAAACACTTATGAACCTCTGAAAAGAGATCTAGGAAGTGGTTACAAGAAGAAATTGATAGACGGCCTGAAAATTGTGGAGCAGGACAAGGCTATTGACCGTTTTCTGTACCACAGGCTGTACCCAGGGGAGGCCACACCTAGTCTGTATGGATTACCTAAAACCCACAAACAAGGTGTACCTTTAAGACCAATTGTTAGCATGATTAACTCTGTCACTTACAATGTTTC
>NC_056504.1:23458899-23460158 GCF_014905685.2 Nematolebias whitei
TGGATTTTCGAGCATGGACTTTGTTGTTTTCAACCAGTTTGACAAGACTGTCAACAAGTAAGAGGGCCGGCAATGAAGGAGGAGGCATACAAAAGAGACCATCTTATCACAAGCAGAACTGATTTGTTCCACTTTGGAGTAAGCTGTTGGGGAAAGAATGAGCTTTGTTGTGTGTTTCCTTGACTGATGAAGCCTTCTGGACCGAAGGCGAAATGTTTCAGCACAAAAAAAAAAGAAACTGTCCAGATGACCTGACTGAAACATGTTGGACTGTATACCTTGATTATTGAGCATGGACTTTGTTGTTTTCAACCACTTTGCCAAGAATGTCAACACAGAAAAGGGCCGGCAATGGAGGAGGGGGCGTACCAAAAAGACCATCTTATCACAAGCAGAACTGGTTTGTTCCACTTTGGAGTAAGTTGTTAGGGGAAGAATCAGTTTTGTTGTGTGTTTCCTTGACTGATGTAACCTTCCGGACCCAAGGTGAAAAGTTTCAGCACAAAAAAAGAAACTATCCAGATGACCTGACTGCAAAGTGTTGGATCGTAAACCTGGATTACTGAGCATGGACTTTGTTGTTTTCAACCAGTTTGACAAAACTGTCAACAATGAAAGTTCCGGCAATGGAGGAGGTTGCGTACCAACGACACCATCTTATCACAAGCAGAACTTGTTTGTTCCACTTTGGAGTAAGCTGTTTGGGGAAGAATCAGTTTTATTGTGTGTTTATTCGACTGATGAAGTCTTCCGGACCGAAGGCGAAATGTTTCAGCACAAAAATAAAATAAATTGTCCAAATGACCTGACTGAAAAATGTTGGATTGTATACTTGGATTATTGAGCATGGACTTTGTTGTTTTCAACCACTTTGACAAGAATGTCAACAAAGAAGAGGGCCAGCAATGGAGGAGGGTGCGTACCAAAAAGACCATCTTATCAAAAGCAGAACAGGTTTGTTCCACTTTGGAGTAAGCTGTTGGGGGAAAAATCTATTTTGTTGTGCATTTCCTTGACTGATGAAGTCTTCTGGACCAAAGGTGAAATGTTTCAGCACAAAAAAAAAGAAACTGTCAAGATGACCTGACTGAAAAATGTTGGATTGTATACCTGGATTATTGAGCATGGACTTTGTTGTTTTCAACTAGTTTGACAAGACTTTCAACAAAGAATAGGATAGGCAATGGAGGAAGGGGTATACCAAAGAGATCGTCTTATCACAAGCAGAACTGGTTTGTTCCACTTTGGAGTAAGCTGTT
>NC_056504.1:23460168-23461581 GCF_014905685.2 Nematolebias whitei
TGGTTTGTTCCACTTTGGAGTAAGCTGTTGGGGGAAGAATCAGTTTTATTTTGTGTTTCCTTGACTGATGAAGTCTTCCAGACCAAAGGCGAAAAGTTTTAGCACAAAAAAAAAACTGTCCAGATGACTTGTCTGTAAAATGTTGGATTGTATACCTGGATTATTGAGCATGGACTTTGTTGTTTTCAACCACTTTGACAAAAATGTCAACAATGAAGAGGGCCGGCAAGGGAGGAGGGGGTGTACCAAAGAGATTTTCTTATCACAAGCAGAACTGGTTTGTTCCACTTTGGAGTAAGCTGTTGGGGGAAGAATCAGTTTTGTTGTGTGATTCCTTGACTGATGAAGCCTTCCGGACCCAAGCTGAAAAGTTTCAGCACAAAAAACGAAACTGTCCAGGTGACTTGACTGAAAAGTGTTGGATCGTAAACCTGGATTACTGAGCGTGGACTTTGTTGTTTTCAACCAGTTTGACAAGACTGTCAACAAAGAAAGTGCCGGCAATTGAGGAGGTTGCGTACCAACGAGAACATCTTATCACAAGCAGAACTTGTTTGTTCCACTTTGGATTATGCTGTTGGGGGAACAATCTGTATTATTGTGTGTTTACTTGACTGATGAAGTTTTCCGGACAGAAGGCTAAATGTTTCAGCACAAAAATAAAATAAATTGTCCGCATGGCCTGACTGAAAAATGTTTGATTGCATACCTGGATTATTGAGCATGGACTTTGTTGTTTTCAACCACTTTGACAAGACTGTCAACAAAGAAGAGGGCCGACAATGGAGGAGGGGGCGTTCCAAAGAGTTCGTCTTATCACAAGCAGAACTGGTTTGTTCCACTTTGGAGTAAGCTGTTTGGGGAAGAATCAGTTTTGTTGTGTGTTTCCTTGACTGATTAAGCCTTGTGGACCAAAGGTGAAACATTTCAACATTAAAAAAAAAGAAACTGTCCAGATGACCTGTCTGGAACCTGTTGGATTGTATACCTGGATTATATAGCATGGACTTTGTTGTTTTAAACTTGTTTGACAAGACTGTCAACAATGAAGAGGGCCGGAAATGGAGGTGGGGGCGTACCAAATAGATCGTCTTATCACAAGCAGAACTGGTTTGTTCCACTTTGGAGTAAGCTGTTGGGGGAAGAATCAGTTTTGTTGTGCGTTTCCTTGACTGATGAAGCCTTCCGGACCAAAGGTGAAACTTTTCAGCACAGAAAAAGAAAGTGTCCAGATGACCTGACTGAAAAGTTTTGGAACGTAAACCTGGATTACTGAGCACGGACTTTGTTGTTTTCAACCAGTTTGACAAGACAGTCAACAAAGAAGAGGGCCGGCAATGGAGGAGGAGGCGTACCAACAACACCATCTTATCACAAGCAGAACTGGTTTGTTCCACTTTGGAGTAAGCTGTT
>NC_056504.1:23461591-23468879 GCF_014905685.2 Nematolebias whitei
GCAGAACTGGTTTGTTCCACTTTGGAGTAAGCTGTTGGGGGAAGAATGAGTTTTGCTGTGTGTTTCCATGACTGATGAAGCTTCTGGACCCAAGGCGAAACGTTTTAGCACAAAAAAGATTAAACTGTCCAGATGACTTGACTGTAAAATGTTTGATCGTAAACCTGGATTACTGAGCATGGACGTTATTGTTTTCAACCAGTTTGACAAGACTGTCAACAAGGAAGAGGGCCAGCAATGGAGGAGGGGGCGTACCAAGAAGACCATCTTATCACAAGCAGAACTGGTTTGTTCCACTTTGGAGTAAGCTGTTGGGGAAAGAATGCGTTTCGTTGTGTGTTTCCTTGACTGATGAAGCCTTCTGGACCGAAGGCGAAATGTTTCAGAACCCAAAAAAAAAAAAAAACTGTCCAGATGACCTGACTGAAACATGTTGGATTGTATACCTGGATTTTCGAGCATGGACTTTGTTGTTTTCAACCAGTTTGACAAGAATGTCAACAAAGAAGAGGGCCGGCAATGGAGGAGGGCACGTACAAAAGAGACCATCTTATCACAAGCAGAACTGGTTTGTTCCACTTTGGAGTGAGCTGTTTGGGTGAAGATTTGGTTTTGTTGTGTGTTTCCTTGACTGATGAATCCTTCCGGGTTGAATGCGAAACGTTTCAGCACAAACAAAAAAAAATAATTGTCCAGATGACCTGACTGAAAAATGTTGGATTGTATACCTGGATTATTGCGCATGGACTTTGTTGTTTTCAACCACTTTGACAAGAATGTCAACAAAGAAGAGGGCCGGCAATGGAGGAGGGGGCGTACCAAAAAGACCATTTTATCACAAGCAGAACTGGTTTGTTCCACTTTGGAGTAAGCTGGTGGGGGAAGAATCAGTTTTGTTGTGTGTTTCCTTGACTGATGAAGCCTTCATGACCCAAGGTGAAATGTTTTAGCACAAAAAAAGGAAACTGTCCAGATGACCTGACTGAAACATGTTGGATTGCATACCTGGATTATTGAGCTCGGACTTTGTTGTTTTCAACCAGTTTTATAAAACTGTCAACAAAGAAGAGGGCCGGTAATGGAGAAGGGGACGTACCAAAGAGACAATCTTATCACATGCAGAGCTGGTTTGTTTCACTTTAGAGTGTGCTGTTGAGGGAAGAATCAGTTTTGGTATGTTTTCTTCACTGATTAAGCCTTCCGACCCAAGGCGAAAAGTTTTAGCACAAAAAACAGAAACTGTCCAGATGAACTGACTGAAACATATTGGATTGTATACCTGGATTATTGAGCATGGACTTTGTTGTTTTCAACTAGTTTGACAAGACTGTCAACACGTAAGAGGGCCGGCAATGCAGGAGGGGGTGTACCAAAGAGATTGTATTATCACAAGCAGAATTGGTTTGTTCCACTTTTGAGTATGCTGTTGGGGCAAGAATCAGTTTTGTTGTGTGTTTCCTTGACTGATGAAGCCTTCCGGATCCAAGGTGAAACGTTTCAGCACAAAAAAAGAAACTGTCCAGATGACCTGACTGAAAAGTGTTGGATCGTAAACCTGGATTACTGAGCATGGACTTTGTTGTTTTCAACCAGTTTGACAAGACAGTCAACAAAGAAGAGGACCGGCAATGGAGGAGGTGGCATACCTACGAGACCATCTTATCACAAGCAGAACTTGTTTGTTCCACTTTGGAGTAAGCTGTTGGGGGAAGAATCAGTTTTGTTATCTTTTTACTTGACTGATGAAGCCTTCCGGATGCGATGTAAAAATTTTTAGCACAAAAAAAGAAACTTTCCAGATGACCTGACTGAAAAGTGTTGGATTGTTTTCCTGGATTATTGAACATAGACTTTGTTGTTTTCAACCAGTTTGACAATACTGGCAACAAGGAAGAGGGCCAGGAATGGAGGAAGTGGCGTTCCTTAGAGGTCGTCTTTTCACAAGCAGAACTGGTTTGTTCCACTTTGGAGAAAGCTGTCGGGGAAAGAATCAGTTTTTTTTTTTATGTTTCCTTGACTGATCAAGTCTTCTGGACTTAAGGTGAAATGTTTCATCACAAAAATAAAATAAATTGTCCAGATGACCTGACTGAGAAATGTTGGTTTGTATACCTGGATTATTGAGCATGGACTTTGTTGTTTTCAACCAGTTTGACAAGATTGTCAACAACAAAGAGGGCCGGCAATGGAGGAGGGGGCATACAAAAGAGGCCATCTAATCACAAGCAGAACAAATTTGTTCCACTTTGGAGTAAACTGCTGAGGGAAGAATCAGTTTTGTTGTCCGTTTCCTTTACTGATGAAGCCTTCTGGACCGAAGGCGAAACGTTTCTGAACAAAAACAAAAAAAATTGTCCAGATCACCTGACTGACAAATGTTGGATTGTATACCTGGATTATTGAGCTCGGACTTAGTTATTTTCAACCATTTTGACAAGAATGTCAAGAAAGAAGAGGGCGGGCAGTGGAGAAGGGGGCATACCAAAGAGACCATCTTATCACAAGCAGAACTGGTTTGTTCCACTTTGGAGTAAGCTGTTGGGGGAAGAATCAGTTTTGTTATCTTTTTACTTGACTGATGAAGCCTTCTGGATGTGAGGTGAAATTTTTTAGCACAAAAAAAAGAAACTTTCCAGATGACCTGACTGAAAAGTGTTGGATTGTATTTCTGGATTATTGAACATAGACTTTGTTGTTTTCTACCAGTTTGACAATACTGGCAACAAGGAAGAGGTGCCAGGAATGGAGGAAGTTGCGTTCCTTAGAGATCGTCTTATCACAAGCAGAACTTGTTTGTTCCACTTTGGAGAAAGCTGTCGGGGAAAGAATCCGGGTTTTTTTTTATGTTTCCTTGACTGTTCAAGTCTTCCGGACTGAAGGTGAAATGTTTCAGCACAAAAATAAAATAAATTGTCCAGATGACCTGACTGAAAAATGTTGGAGTGTATACATGGATTATTGAACATGGACTTTGTTGTTTTCAATTACTTTGACAAGAATGTCAACAAAGAAGAGGACCGGCAATGGAGGAGGGGGTGTACCAAAGAGACCATCTTATCACAAGCAGAACTGGTTTGTTCCACTTTGGAATATACTGTTAGGGGAAGAATCAGTTTTATTGTGTGTTTCCTTGACTGATGAAGTCTTCCAGACTGAAGACGAAACGTTTCAGCACAAAAAAAAAATAATTGTCCAGATGACCTGACTGAAAAATGTTGGATTGTATGCCTTGATTATTGAGGATTGACTTTGTTGATTTCAACCACTTTGACAAGAATGTCAACAAAGAAGAGGGCCGGCAATGGAGGAGGGGGCATAACAAAGAGACCATCTTATCACAAGCAGAACTGAATTTAATCCACTTTGCAGTAAGATGTTGGGGAACGAATCAGTTTTGTTGTGTGTTTCCTTGACTTATGAAGTCTTCTGGACCCAAGGCGAAATGTTTCAGCACAAACAAAAAAGAAACTGTCCAGATGACCTGACTGAGAAATGTTGGATTGTATACCTGGATTATTGAGCATGGACTTGGTTGTTTTCAACCAGTTTGAAAAGACTTTTCAACAAGGAAGATGGCCGGCAATGGAGGAGGTGGCGTTCCAAATAGACAATATTATCACAAGCAGAGCTGCTTTGTTCCACTTTGGGGTATGATGTTGAGGGAAGATTCAGATTTGTTGTGCGTTTCCTTGACTGATGAAGCCTTCTGGACCCAAGGTGAAATGTTTCAGCACAAAAAAAAAAAAAAAAGAAACTGTCCAGATGACCTGACTGAAACATGTTGGATTGTATACCTGGATTATTGAGCATGGACTATGTTGTTTTCAACTATTTTGACAAGATTGTCAACAAAGAAGAAGGCCAGCCATGGAGGAGGTGGCGTTCCTTAGAGATTGTGTTATCACATGCAGAACTGGTTTGTTCCACTTTGGAGTAAGCTGTTGGGGCAAGAATCAGTCTAGTTGTGTGTTTCCTTGACTGATGAAACCTTCCGGACTGAAGGTGAAATGTTTCAAAACAAAAAATAAAATAAATTGTACAGATAACCTGACTGAAAAATGTTGGATTGTATACCTGGATTATTCAGCATGGACTTTGTTGTTTTCAACCACTTTGACAAGAATGTCAACAAGGAAAAGGGCTGGGAATGGAGGAGGGGAGGGGGGAGGCGTACCAAAGAGACCGTCTTATCACAAGCAGAACTGGTTTGTTCCACTTTGGAGTAAACTGTTGGGGGAAGAATCAGTTTTTGTCAGGATTTGGTGGTCAGGGACAAACCCAGTTGTGCAGACAGGACTCAACTCGGCAGATTACAAAAATAAATATTTTAATGATGAATAAAGAACAAAATAAACAGCTGACGTGGCAGCAAAACTTACATGAAAACAGAAGGCTCAGAGGGAAACTCAGGAAGGACTCAGGAAGGACTCAGGAAGCTCAGGGAAGACTCAGGAGACGCAGGAGAACACAGGGACCCAACGAATACGACCTGAAAAGGAACAAGACAGAACAGACGGCTTATATACAGGGACAAGACGAGACATAATTACAAACAGCTGTGACGAGACAAGGGTGGCACCAATTAAACTAAAGAGAAAACACTAGGGAAACACAGACACAAACTGGTACCATCCTTACAGTACCCCCCCCCCAGGACGCCCCCAGGCGTCCCCCAAAAAAAAACCTCCCGAAGGACTTGGGCGGGTGGAGGGCGGCACTGCAAGGGTGGAGGGCCCATGGAAACACAAGGAAGAAATCAAATACCTGACAAAAACTAAGGCAAAACACAAGCAGGAAAACACAAAAGATCTGAACGGTCAAGAGACCGTCCCTAGAGTCATTGTTCAGGGGGGCAGCCGGGAGGCCGTCCATCACGGGACCCACGTTCAGGGGGGCGGCCGGGATGCCGTCTATCACGGGACCAACGTTCCGGGGGGCTGCCGGGAGGCCGTCCAACACATAGGACCTTGGAGGCCGCGGCAGGCGGCGTAGACGACTTGGAGGCCGCGGCAGGCGGCGTAGACGACTTGGAGGCCGCTGCAGGCGGCGTAGACGACTTAGAGGCAGCGGCAGGCGGCGTAGATGACTTGGAGGCCGCGGCAGGCGGCGTAGACGACTAGGGGGCCGCGTCTGGTGGCGTAGACAACGAGGGGGCCGCGTCTGGCGGCGTAGACGACAAGGGGGCCGCGTCTGGCGGCGTAGACGACGAGGGGGCCGCGTCTGGCAGCATAGACGACGAGGGGGCCACGTCTGGCGGCATAGACAACGAGGGGGCCACGTCTGGCGGTGTAGACGACGAGGGGGCCGCGTCTGGCGGCGTAGAAACCTTGGAGGACGCAGCATGCGTCATAGAGTCCTGGGGAGACGCAGAATGCGCCATAGAGTCCTGGGGAGCTTTAGCAGTCGACATGGAGGACCATGGAGGCAAATCCTCAGTGGTAGTGGAGGGCGCCGACCCCTCTGGAGACTTGGAGAGCGCCGACCCCTCTGGAGACTTGGAGAGTGCAGCAGATGACGTGGGAACCTGGAGAACTGCGGCGTGCGACATAGAGACCTGTGGCTCTGCAACAGACGACAGAGAGGCCTGGAACTCTGTAGCAGAAGACGGAGAGGCCTGGAGCTCTGCAGCAGACGACGGAGAGGCCTGTGGGTCTGCAGCAGGTGACGGAGAGGCCTGTGGCTCTGCAGCAGACGACGGAGAGGCCTTGGGTGCTGCGGCGGCGGCAGGAACTGATCTTCTGCGGCGGCGGCGGCAGGAAACAGAAACAGATGCTGAATCTTCTGAGGCGACAGGAGCAAGTGCACCAATGGCGAAGCGCACAGCAGGCGGACCAGCGGCGAAGGTGATGGGTGCAGGAGTCAGAGGAGCAGAGGAGAGTTCAGAGACGGTGGTGACAAAAGGTGCAGGATGAATTATGGGTTCAGAATGTGTATTAGTGACCTTGGGTGTGATGAGAGTCTTAATTTCTATTAATAACCGATTATACTCTGGGAAAAGAATGAGACCGGGCCGTGAAACTAAAAATTCCTCCATCAGGGAAAATATAACGTCTGAACAGTCCGGGTTATGTTTAGCATTAAGAAATGAATCTAGTAAAATCTGGTTTATAGAAGCAAGTTCATGGGGTGAATATGTGATTGACGTAAAAATGTCTCTATGTGAGGGTGTGGTGTCAGGTGTCGCCCCCACCGGAAACCTGGGAGGTGGGGCTGCGGAACACGCCCCCACAGAGTCACTGGGAGAATGCCCAGGAGGCACGGTCAGACTGGGTTGGACAGTCGCGGCACGGTGTGTCGGTGAGAGGCCGGACTCCGCCCCCACCAGGAACCTGGAAGGTGAGGCCACAGAATCCGCCCCTGTGACGTCAAGTGGACCGGACTCGCCGAACCGAACAGGAGTGGACCGGAGCTCCCGCGGGACGTCGGATCTCGCCCCCACCGGAAACCTGAGAGTTGAGGCGGCGGACCCGGGTCCCACAGAAACACCAGAACCAACTCTAAGGTTCTGCTCAGCCGACGAGACCGGGTTGGTTGCCGCGGACTGCCCCCGGGACCGCTTTTTACCTCCCTGGCGACGGCGGGAGAGTTGGGGGACAGGAACAAAACAGAATTCGTCCTCGATTTCTTCGTCCTCCCCCGACGTCCACCCCGAATAGCCGGGCGAGGCGGACTCAGAAACAGGGACCTGGTGGGTTCCCCGGTGCCGAGTCCTGTTTTCCTCGAGGACCAGGAGTGGTGAAGACAGGATTTCCACCTCCTGGTCATAACGTCCTTGTAGGCGGACGGGCCTGGAGCAGAACCCGCTGCACCGGATTGTGGGCTTGCTCATCTCAAGAGGCTCGGAGGAGAAAAAGAAAAAAAAGGTAAGTTGCCGAGAGAATCCTGCCCGCTGGATTCCGATATGTGGTCGGGTCGTAATGTCAGGATTTGGTGGTCAGGGACGAACCCAGTTGTGCAGACAGGACTCAACTCGGCAGATTACAAAAATAAATATTTTAATGATGATGCTGAGATATATTCATACATTAAACGGGTTCTTCATTTTTCTGAACTGTGTAACATGCGTGCATTGAATTTAACAGAAATGTAACGAGAGACGTTATTTATCTTTGACCCATCAAAATGAATGCGGTCATTTATTTACAGAATCAAAGTTTAACATCAAACATTTACATTAATTTGGCAAAATATGAAAATAACAACAGCATAATTAATCAATCAGGAAAACCATACGACCATGGTTTTCCGTTGCTTCACCACAGACATTAATGAAAACATCTGGATTAAT
>NC_056504.1:23468979-23472920 GCF_014905685.2 Nematolebias whitei
CAACACTCTTCTAGAACATTCGTGAAAACACGGGGTTCATTCCTTCAGTTTTCAACATCATGAACATACTTAACCAGAATACATTTTAAAATCACAAAGTTTACATTTCAAAATCACAAAGATTATAGTATCACGTGATTATCTACTTGTTTATTGATTATTATAAATACATCTTTCTCATTAATCTAAAAACTGGTCATTTTTATTAAAAAGAGAAGACATATTCTGCTCAGCAGTTCTCTCTCTGCACGTGTGTATGTCCGATCGGGACTGCATTTGTGTATGTCCGTGTAGCGTGAGTGTGTGTTATATTCGTAAATGTTTATGCAGTGTGGGCCTCCAGAATCTGCTTTGAATCAGCAGGCCTGAGTACTCCTGCCCGCTTCTGACGTAACAGACAGTTCTATTTCATATAGGCTTCGCCCTTTAAGGCTGTCGCTGATGGGTTTATCCCGTTATGCAGAGCATAAGCACTGAAAAAATTTAGTCCACGCCCACCTGCTGTGTGGGCCCCACCCGGTCCGTATAAATTACGTTAAGAGCGGGAAATCGGCTCCCATTTTTTCTTCAGCGAGCTAATATAGCACTGTCAGAAGAACAAAGAGGATAAATTGTGTAAATGACCAACCTTTGTGAAGGATGCTTGGCCCGGCAGTCGACCTCCGGTCGTCCGGTGAGTTCTCCTCCCCGAGAAGAAGATGACAGCAGTCTTATTCCAAGGTAAGCGTCGGGGAACATTTCCCAGTGACAGGTCAATACACGCTGGACAACGCCATCTTGTGTTTTTTCCTCTTATCGCCGACCCTCGGGGCGAACCGGATGGTTCCTCTGGGACAAGGCGTGCTCAGCTGCAGCCCCCGCTGCTCATTCCCTCCTGGGGAGCGTAGTGTAGGTTGAGGGGGGCTGAGTGAATGCTCACCCCACCCCACCTCGTTTCGCATCGGCGATCACACCGCTCCCGGCCGACAGCGCCCTCACGGTTGCCCGGCGGAACCCAGGAGGAGGCTGACATGAAGGGACCCCTTTTTTCTACGTCCCTCGCCTTTTCCCGCCAGTTCGGATGATCGGCGGGAAGGTTGTTTTTCACTGGGCTCCACTGTGGCTCACCGTCTTGATCCATACGGCCTCGCGTTCCAACAGGACGTTCGACGGGCGAGGCCGCAGACGGTTCTTTCCTGGTAGATTGGAGGAGTCGGTCCCCAGTCCGCTCCCATCACCAGAGTTGAGGGGTTCACCGAGCGGGGCTATTCCTCGGTAACCCCCCCTGGAGCCAAGCCTCACGGAAGCTTCCGGTGCGAAGCTGCCCAGGTCGGAGCAGCGTCCCGTCCCTCCGGAGGAACACGAACCAGACGGTGACCACGCTCTCCATTCGAGCCCACCGATGTATTTTCAGGCAGCCGCAGTTAGCAAACAACGTGCGCTGCTAGCATATAGCATGTCCGAGGGACTGAAGGCCGCAGACCTGCCTTGGAGACAAAGAGCTCCCTCTGTAAGGCAGCTGACGCCAGCTCGACATATGTGCCTCTCCCACGGTTTGCCTGTCGAGGACTGCAGCGTGGATGACGATGATCCAACGACCCATCTGGCTTCGTTACTCCCCTCGCTGCCGGAGAAACTGCACAAGACCTGATGAAGCCATCGCGGACGCGTTGTTCAGAGCAGCTTCAAACCATGCTGGCGAATTGAAACAGTCGGAGGAGGTGCCAGAGGCTGTGCGCCACCTCATCAAGCCGCGCGGCCCACCCCGTCCCGCTGGAGGGACCGTCGCGAGCAAGCTTCGACTTTTCCACGGCCGCGGCTCTCGCTGAGTTCCACCACCAGCCCCGCCCGTCAGAATCCAGCCCTCTTCACTCCGGCAACCTGCAGCTTAGCGTTTTCCCCAGAGTTCGCCTGCAAGACAGCGCTCTGGGCAAACAATTGCAGAGCTCATGAGAGAGAAGTTTCTCAAAATGACGGTTTCCGGAGGGTGTGTGTAAAAGTGACACGAAAGTTGAAATAAATCATCATTAATGATCAAAGTGTCTGTTTTTTAGCCAGTCTGTAAGCCCGGATGAGCTCACAGCGGCCGCACACATTAAGAGCCGGTGTCCTTAATAAGGCTTTTTAAACTCACCGCCGCTCCAAGACATTACTAGTCGCTTACAGGGCACGATGGTAAGTGAAAATAACTCGTTATAATCCCGGGCTGCACGATTTTCACTCAAGCGATGTCAACTCGCACTCGTGGGATGAAACAGCCCCACACACGAGCCGGTGTCCTTAAATAAGGTCTTTAAACTCACCGTCGCTCTAAGACATGACGAGTCGACCACAGAACAGCCTCCACACATGAGCTGGTGTCCTTAATTAAAGGTTTTTAAACTCACCGTCGCTCTAGACATGACGAGTCGATCACGGCACAACGGTAAGCGAAAATAACTCGTTACCAACTAGAACTGCACGATCCTCACTCAAGCGGTGTCAACTCGCACTCGTGGGATGGAACAGCCTCCACATGAGCCGGTGTCTTTAAATAAGGTTGTTAACTCACCGCCGCTCTAGACATGACGAGTCGATCACTAAAATGAACAGCCTCCATCCAAACGGCGCTGCGTTGATGCTGGCGCACACACAGCTGCCGGCGCTAACCATCTCACATCGGTATAAATGTGGTCCGCAGGCTGGTTCGGGTGGAGTCCTTCTCTCTCACAAGAAACGACACCCGTCTCAACGAATCAAACGCGGGCAGCCGTCACCCACCGCGTCTCAGCTTTCGGCAGCTCACCGCAGCTTAAACGTGAAGCAGCTGAAAGAACCCGGTAATGAGTCCCGCCTCCCTCCAGCGCGCGCCCCTCCAGCGAGAGCGGCGCGTGTCCCTCCAGAGAAAAACGTGTGCTCCCGCGGGGCTAGCAGCCTTCACTCCAACAGCACGGCGTAAATGAAGTCACGCCCTCCGCCTTTTCAACGTTCACACAGCGACGTCAAACGCGCAGCCCCACCGCATCATCAGCTGTCACACGCTTCGCCTCAGCATAAGCCTCGCCCGGGATCACACAGAAAACATTCCCGCGACGCATGACGGCGGTTGAGGGGCGGACTGCTGACAGCCGTACAAAACATGACACATCACTTAACGCACGTTCACCCTACGAACGTTACGTAGAGTGGCTAAAACATGCTCGCCGTTTTTCAGATGGATGGACAAGGTTTTATGCAAATGGTACAAGTTACAGTTTGCAACCCGAACCCCTCCATTCAGAGGAGTTATAAAACGGTCCCGTCATCATCAGACTAAATCTCATCCCTAAATGCAGAAATCCAAGTGTTTCTGATAAAAGTAATCTACAGAGTCCCCCAACGGAGAGAAAACACAAGGTTTTTACTCACGGATCGGATGGGTGAGACCGTTTTTTGGATCTGTTGTTTAACATCCAGAGAACGCATACCGATCATCCTAACACAGAGACGAGAGTTTTTGTTTTACCTGGATGATCTGCTGCTCCTGTCACTTCAGACAGGAGGCGCTGATGCAGGATCAGGTGTTGACATCACACCTGTTAAATCTGGGCTTCGCCATAAATTGGAAGGAAGCTCGATTTTCCCGGCCCAGACATTTGTTTTCTGGGAGTGGAATTAAATTCAACCACCACGAAAGCTCGTTTATCATAAACTAGATTCGACACTTTTTTAAAGTCAACTCAGCCACGTAAGACCTGGCAAGTGATAACAGCTGTCTCCGTCATGAAGCTGTTGGAAATGATGTCACTCACACAGTGGTTCCGCTGGTTTGTTTCACATGAGACGCCTCCAGAGGTGGTTTTGCACGTCTGCATGTGGATCCAGTAAAACAAAACGACGGATGATCATTGTCTCTTCCTCTGTGGAAGCAGACCTCCGACTCTGGGGAAACACCTTGTTTTCTGTCAGAGGGAGTCCCCCTCAGCAGACCCACGTCACGGGTC
>NC_056504.1:23473020-23477005 GCF_014905685.2 Nematolebias whitei
GGGGGGGGGGGGGGGGGACATGCCTATCTCAAGCAGTAGGGGCGCTGTGGCCCCACTACACATCAGCCCACATCAATGTTTTTGGAGTGTCGCACAGCACTGAATATGATCCAACACTTTGCTCCCGTGCTACAGAATCAACACGTGTTGATTCCCACAGACAACATGATGACTGCTGCGTACATAACCATCAAGGGTGTGCGTTAAGCCCAGATGTTACACATTGCACGAAAGCTACTGTGTTGGGCTCATCAAAACCTGCTCTCTATTAGAGCGGTTTTACATATCCGGTGTTCTGAACAGAGGGGCAGATGTGACGTCCAGGGGCGGCCCACGTCACGTGGACCGGACCCTCCATCCAGATCTGATGTTTTCAGACGCAGCAGAAGTTGGCAAAGCAGCTGTGGACCTGTTTGCGACGCGAGAAGAACGCTCAGTGTCAACTATGGTTTTCCCTGAGCCCGCAAGACAATCCATCCCTGGGGGGGGGACGCATTTGCTCACAGCCCGTGGCCCGAAACGCTTTTGTACACGTTTTTTCCCCCACCTCCTCTGTTTTTTACGGTTCCTGAACCGAGTTCAGGAGGAGGGATTGACAGCTCTCCTGGTGGCTCCCGGCGTGTGAACGCACCATGGTTCCCAGGCCTGAAACGTCTGTTGTCGGGTCGCCGTGGAACTGCCGTGGAGGGAGGATGCTCTCCTTCAGGCAGGAGGAGCGACTAAGAGTTACCCAGAAATAGGTCAACACCTGTGGGTCTGACCGCTGAGCGGTCCCACTTAGAGGATGGGTCTCCCTCAGGAGATAGTGTGCACATTTCAAGATTCACGTACTGCATCCACCACAGTTCTGTACACATCAAGGGGACGGCTTTTCAGCGCTGGTGTACAGAGAAGGTTTAGAGGCCACCTCATGCCTTTTAGGCGGCGTGTTGTTTCTCTACAACAGCTGATGGATAGGGAGTTGGCATTCAGTAGGCTTTAACGTACGTTGCAGTCATCTATTCCTGCCACGAAGATTTCGGAGACAGAAATATATACACCATTACACATATACCTGTTTAATCACCCGCTGATGAAGCGTTTTTCTAAAAGATGTTCAGAGACGCAGGCCTGCTTCACGTCCACTTGCTCCACAGTGGGATTTAACGCTGGTCCTGCGAGCCCTGATCAAAGCTCCAATTGAGCCTCTGGATCAGGTTTTTCACTTAAAATTCTTGTCTCTTTAAACAGCCCTGCTGCTGGTTTTAACACCCGCTAAGAGGATAAGTAATTATCTGCCCTCTCTGTTGCTTCGTCATGCCTTAGAATTTAGGCTGACGGGCAGCTCAGCTGATTTAAGACCAACCCAGCTTTTATGCCTAAAACATCAACTCAACAATTGTTTGTGCATTATAGAGATGCTTCTGCAGGTCGCCGTTATCCATCCAGCGCTTGTCACACTGGCTGTGGGAGGCCTTTTCTGAAGCCTACAGAGCATCAGATTTAGGGCCTCCTGTCAACCTCTAAGCACACTCGACCAGGGATATCGCATCTTCGACTGCTCTGCATAATGGTATGTCAATGCAGGACATTTGCACTGCGGCTGCATGGTCAACACCCTGCTCATTTATTCGCTTTTACCTACGTGATGTAACGGCTCGTTCCATGACACATTCTGTCCTTAGTGCTCTAACAGAATGAATATTGTTGTTCTCATGGAACTCTGTTTAAGCTCACTTCTGTCTGCATGCATTACAGTGTGAGATGTTGTTATCAGTCACAAGTCGTGTCTGTGATTTTGGTTCTATTGTCACTAATCAGTTCATGACTATTGTCACCAATCAGTTCATTTGATCAATAATCAATTCATGGACATTAATCTGTTTATACTGTTCAGCCATGAACCAGTTGGTTCATGCCCCCCCCCCCCCCCTTTTTCAACTTCTTCTTCCCGTTGAAAGTTTTCCGGGGCATTCATGCTTTGTCAGAACGCATAGTTACTCAACATGCGTCTGTGCATGGCACATAATTACGCGATGCATAGTTATGCACACGGGGAGCTGAGTGACAAGACGTTTTTTTGGGCAAGCTTCCGCTTCTTACTGTGTTCGAATGGACCCAGTGAGGCGAGGACCACATCCGCTTCGCCCTTAACCCATCAGCGACAGCCTTAAAGGGCGAAGCCTATATGAAATAGAACGTTGGTTACGTACTGTAACCCCAGATTCTATGAATATAGGCGTAGCCCTTTAAGCGTCGGGCCTCACTGGCTCCTAAATGGCTGAAGAAAAAAGCTATTTTGGGAGCCGATTTCCCGCTCTTAACGTAATTTATACGGACAGGGTGGGGCCCACACAGCAGGTGGGCGTGGACTAAATTTTTTCAGTGCTTATGCTCTGCATAACGGGATAAACCCATCAGCGACAGCCTTAAAGGGCTACGCCTATATTCATAGAATCTGGGGTTACAGTACGTAACCAACGTTTCCAACCAAACGGCCTTCATTGGCAGTCTGAAGGGATTTTTCAAGCTTGGAACTATGTCTGAAGGGATGATTTCATGCTTGCCAATATGACTTTAAGGGTTGTTTTCAAGCTTGTAAATGTACATGATATGATATTTTTAAGCTTGCCAATGTGACTTTATGGGATGTTTTCAAGCTTGCCACTATGTCAGGAGGGATTTTCTCAAGTTTGCCGATATGACTCAAGGAATGTTTTCAGTCATGTCATTATATCTGAAGGGATGTTTTCAAGCTTGCCAATGTGACTCAAGGTATATTTTCAAGATTGTAAATAATCCTGTAGGGATATTTTCAAGCTTGCAAATGTGTCTGAAGTGATGTTTTCAAGCTTGCCACTATGTCTGAAGCAATGTTTTCAAGCTTGCCAATATGACTCAAGGGATATTTTCAAGATTGTAAATAGTTCTGAAGGGATATTTTCAAGCTTGCAAATGTCTCTGAAGGGATGTTTTCAAGCTTGCCAATGTGACTTTATGGGATGTTTTCATGCTTGTCAATGTGTCTGAAGCGATGTTTTCAAGCTTGCCACTATGTCTGAAGTAATGTTTTCAAGCTTGCCAATATGACTCAAGGGATATTTTCAAGATTGTAAATAGTACTGTAGGGATATTTTCAAGCTTGCAACTCTGTTGAAGTGATGTTTTCAAGCTTGCCACTATGTCCAAACTGATGTTTTCAATCTTGACAATGTGTATGAAGTGATGTTTTCAAGCTTGCAACTATGTCCTAAGGGATGTTTTCAAGCTTGCAAATGTGTCTGAAGGGATGCTCACCATTGTGTCTGAAGTGATGCTTTCAAGTTTGTCAAGATGACTCAAGCGATGTTTTCAAGCTTGCCACTATGTCTGAAGGGATGTATTCAAGCTAGAAAGTATGTCCAAATGGATGTTTTCAAGCTTGTCAATGTGCATGATGGGATGTTTTCAAGCTTGTCAATGTGTCTGAAGTGATATTTTCAAGCTTGCCACTTCGTCCAAAGTGATGGTTTCAAGCTTGCCACTACGTCAGAAAGGATTTTTTCAAGTTTGCCATTATGACTCAAGGGATGTTTTCAAGCTTGTCTTTATGTGTGAAGGAAGTGTTTTCAAGCTTTCCAATATGTCAGTTTGGATTTTTTCAAGTTTGACAATGTGTCCTAAGGGATGTTTTTAAGCTTGCAAATGTGTCTGAACCAATCTTTTTCAAACTTGCCAATTTGTCTATAAGGATGATTTCAAGTTTTCCACTATGTCTTAGTGGATGTTTTCAAGCTTGCCACTATGTCAGAAGGGATTTTTTTCAAGCTTGCAAATGTGTCTGAAGGGATGTTTTCAAACTTGTCATTGTGACTTTATGTGATGTTTTCAAGCTTGTCAATGTGTCTGAAGGGGTGTTTTCAAGCTTTCCACTTTGTCTGAAGTGATGTTTTCAAGCTTGCCACTATGTCCAAATGGATGTTTTCAAGCTTGCAAATGTGTCTGAAAGGATGTTTTCAAGCTTGTC
>NC_056504.1:23477105-23484047 GCF_014905685.2 Nematolebias whitei
ATTCGTGAAAACACGGGGTTCATTCCTTCAATTTTCAACATCATGAACATACTTAACCAGAATACATTTTAAAATCACAAAGTTTACATTTCAAAATCACAAAGATTATAGTATCACGTGATTATCTACTTGTTTATTGATTATTATAAATACATCTTTCTCATTAATCTAAAAACTGGTCATTTTTATTAAAAAGAGAAGACATATTCTGCTCAGCTGTTCTTTCTCTGCGCGTGTGTGTGTCCGATCGGGACTGCATGTGTGTATGTCCGTGTAGTGTGAGTGTGTGTTATATTCGTAAATGTTTATGCAGTGTGGGCCTCCAGAATCTGCTTTCAATCAGCAGGCCTGAGTACTCCTGCCCGCTTCTGATGTAACAGACAGTTTCCAACCAAACGGCCTTCATTGGCAGTCTGAAGGGATGTTTTCAAGCTTGGAACTATGTCTGAAGGGATGGTTTCACGCTTGCCAATATGACTTTAAGGGTTGTTTTCAAGCTTGTAAATGTGCATGATATGATATTTTTAAGCTTGCCAATGTGACTTTATGGGATGTTTTCAAGCTTGCCACTATGTCAGGAGGGATTTTCTCAAGTTTGCCAATGTGACTCAAGGTGTATTTTCAAGATTGTAAATAATCCTGTAGGGATATTTTCAAGCTTGCAAATGTGTCTGAAGTGATGTTTTCAAGCTTGCCACTATGTCTGAAGCAATGTTTTCAAGCTTGCCAATATGACTCAAGGGATATTTTCAAGATTGTAAATAGTTCTGAAGGGATATTTTCAAGCTTGCCACTATGTATGAAGAGATGTTTTCAAGCTTGTCCAATGTGACTTCATGGGATGTTTTTAAGCTTGTCCATGTGTCTCAAGTGGTGTTTTCAAGCTAGCCACTATATCAGAAGGGATTTTTTTCATTTTTGCCAATATGACTCAAGGGATGTTTTCAAGCTTGTCAATATGTCTGAAGGGATGTTTTCAAGCTTGCAATTGTGTCCGAAGTGATGTTTTCAAGCTTGCCAATGTGACTTTATGGGATGTTTTCAAGCTTGTCAATGTGTCTGAAGGTATGTTTTCATGCTTGCAACTCTGTTGAAGTGATGTTTTCAAGCTTGCCACTATGTCCAAACTTATGTTTTCAATCTTGACAATGTGTGTGAAGTGATGTTTTCAAGCTTGCCTCTATGTCTGAAGTGCTATTTTCAGGCTTGTCACTATGTCTGAAGGGATGGTTTTATGCTTGCCAATTTGACTTTAAGGGTTGTTTTCAAGCTTGTTAATGTGTCTGAAGGTATGCTTTTAAGCTTGCCAATGTTTCTAAAGCAATGTTTTAAAACTTGCCAATATGTCTGATGGAATGTTTTCAAACTTGCCAATGTGTCCAAAGGTATGTTTTCAAGCTTGGAAATGTGTCTGAAGAGGTGTTTTTAAGCTTGCCAATGTGACTTTATGGGATGTTTTCTAGCTTGCCAAATTGTCTGAAGTGATATTTTCAAGCTTGCAACTATGTCCTAAGGGATGTTTTCAAGCTTGCAAATGTGTCTGAAGGGATGCTTGCCAATGTGTCTGAAGTCATGCTTTCAAGTTTGTAAACATGACTCAAGGGATGTTTTCAAGCTTGCCACTATGTCTGAAGGGAAGTATTCAAGCTTGAAAATATGTCCAAATGGATGTTTTCAAGCTTGTCAATGTACATGATGGGATGTTTTTAAGCTTGCCAATGTGACTTTATGGGATGTTTTCAAGCTTGCCACTATGTCAGAAGGGATTTTTTCAAGTTTTCCAGTGTGACTCAAGGGATGTTTTCAAGTTTGCCACTATGTCAGAATGGATGAAGCTTGTCATTTGTCTGAAGGGATCTTTTCAAGCTTGTCATTATGTCTGAAGGGCTGCTTTCAAGCTTGCCAATGTGACTGAAGGTATATTTTCAATATTGTCATTTGTTTGAAGGGATATTTTCAAGCTTGCAAATGTGTCTGAATGTATGTTTTTCAAGCTTGCCAATGTGACTTTATGGGATGTTTTCATGCTTGTCAATGTGTCTGAAGTGATATTTTCAAACTTGCCACTATGTCCAAAGTGATATTTTCAAGCTTGCCACTATATCAGAAAGTTTTTTTTTAAGTTTGCCAATATGACTCAAGGGCTGTTCTATGTCATATAGGCTTCGCCCTTTAAGGCTGTCGCTGATGGGTTTATCCCGTTATGCGTTGCATAAGCACTGAAAAAATTAGTCCACGCCCACCTGCTGTGTGGGCCCCACCCGGTCCGTATAAATTACGTTAAGAGCGGGAAAACGGCTCCCATTTTTTCTTCAGCGAGCTAAAATAGCACTGTCAGAAGAACAAGAAGGAAAATTGTGTAGATGACCAAACTTTGTTAAGAATGCTTGGCCCGGCAGTCAACCTCCGGTCGTCCGGTGAGTTCTCCTCCCCGAGGAGAAGCTGACGAGCAGTCTTATTTCAAGGTAAGCGCCGAGGAATATTTTTCAGTGACAGGTCACTACACGCTGGACAACGCCATCTTGTATTTTTCCTCTTATCGCCGACCCTCGGAGCGAATCGGATGGTTCCTCCGGGGACAGGCGTGCTCAGCTGCAGCCCCCGCTGCTCATTCCCTCCTGGGGAGCGTAGTGTCGGTGGAGGGGGGCTGAGTGAATGCTCACCCCATCCCACCTCGTTTTTCGCATCGGCGATCACAAAGCTCCCGGCCGACGGCGCCCCCCAGGGTTTGCCCGGCGTAACCCAGGAGGAGGCTGACATGAAAGGCCCCCTTTTTATGTCCTACGCCTTTTCCCGCCAGTTCGGATGATCCGGCGGGAAGGTTGTTTACTGACTCCATTCCGGCTCACCGTCTTGATCCATATGGCCTCGTGTTCCCAACAGGACGTCCTATGGCGAGGCCACAGACAGGTTTTTTCCTGGTAGATTGGGGGAGCCGGTCTCCACAGTCCGCACCCATCTCCAGAGCAGGGTTCACTGAGCAGAAAGTCCCTCCGTGCCCTCTGGAGCCGAGCCTGATGGAGGCTCCATGGGAGTAAGATGTTCGAGGTGGACCAGCGTCCCGTGCCTCCCGTTAGCATAACCGAGACGGTGACATCGCTCTCCAACTGAGCTCACCAGCATGTGTTCCACGGCCGCAGCGAACAACACGTTACGCTGTTGGCGTACACGTTCAGAGGCGAGAAGAGACGGTGGCCCTCTGTCCTTCGGCTCACCCCGCTCTCGTAGCAGCTGCTTGCTAACGACGCTGCCGGCCCCTGCAGTACGCTCAGCCTACAGGACAGCTGACGTCATCACCAACCGGTGCGCCTCTTTGCGGTCTGCCGCCCCACATCGCAGCCGGAGAACGAGGTCCAGAGTTTTTTTTTCCTGGCTCGCCACTCCACCTTCCTCTCAGGAGAGACGCAGGAGTTTTGCTGGTGATCCTCCTTTCATCTACGAGAGATCATTTCAAGCTGCTCCACGGCTGCTCTACGCCTCCCCAGCTCTGCTACGCCAGCCCCTCCCGTCAGACGTCCCCGGCATCCGGAAGTTCATTTCTTTTTCCCGGACTTCGCCAACAGGGGGCCCTCCAGGACAACAAACAGAGCTCAACGAAGGTAAACAGGTGTCGTTTTTTTGCTGGAGGTGTGTTGATGACACTGTGAATAACATCTTTTTATGATGAAGTGTCCTTTAGCCAGACTGTCAGCATGGTTATCTGACAAGCGGCCCCATCACCCACACTCATCACGAATGAGCCTTTTTAAGGTTGTTTTTTCATTCACTGTCAGCGGTGCCGATGCGCGCCCCCGCGGCATGAAGGTGCGCACGCAGCTCTCAACAACCGCCGTTCACGTCAACGTTCACGTGAGATCACGGTACGAGCTCAGCAACGGATTTCGCTATCGGCAGAAACGACACAAGTTTTGTCATTGCAGTGATGTCAAACGCGCGCTCCCGCGGCGTTAGCAGTTTCACAAGCCTCACAGCGGCTTTGCCCCTTTTATCCTCGAAGAAGGTTTTCTGAATTAATACTGCAGCTCGTGGAATCATTCTGAAGTTCACATGACTTGCAGCCAAGAATGAACGTGTTTTATGCAGACCGAGTCAGTGGTAGTCTCGTTTCACCGATGCCACGCACGGCTTCCTGACCGCTCCAGTGCCAACGCGCGCTCCCGCGGCATCAGCAGCTCCCCAAGCCTCACAGCGGCTTAGCTCATACATCCTCAAAGAAGGGGTTTTTGTCTGAATTAATATTGCAGCTCGTGGAATCATTCAAAGCTCACGTGATTCGCAGCAAACAATGAACGTGTTTCTGCAGACCGAGCCAGTGGTAACCCAGTGCCAATGCGCGCCCCGCAGCAATCCTGGTGTAAAGCGTCGCATGAGGACGCACACACACAACCCTTCAAGGCGCGTCAGCTCATATGTGAACCCGCTCTCGAGCGTTACACGGAGCAGCCGCACACAGCATAAACAAAGCTGTTTTTTCCCGCAGCAACACACAACGTCTTGCGCTCTCACTCAGCGCGCTCCAGTTCACATCAGCATGTATGTGAGTTTCACAGCATAAATGCGTACTCGCTTTATAACTTATAAACGGGTGGCAATGAACGCGCGTTTCCAGAGGGATGGGCGAACCGTTTTCATCCGGGACTCACGCTGCAGTTCAGCTAAAACCCCGGTGTGGGGGAACCCTGTGACGTGTTTTTCTGTCATTTATGAACAGATCTCATCCCCTCTAGCAGAAGCTCTGGAAATTCTGTTTTAAATGTAATTTCTAGAGCCTCAGATGGAGAGGAAACACCAGTTCTCTCTTATCACTTCCTGGTCCAAACGAACTGGAAAGATGAGATTTATTTTAGATTGCTAATTTTCTGAGCTGTGTGAAACAACACTCCATTTTAATTCTGCATTATCTGGACACCTGTGGCTGCTGAGCAGCTTGTTCAGACAGGTGGCAGCAGTGCAATTCACGTGAATGGTTGAGTGATATCAGCTGTTTTCCGTCAGCAGACCTACGTCACACACATTTAACAAGCTGTGGGGGCGCTGTGCTTCACACAGCAGCTGTTTTAAATGTTTTTGGAGTGTCGCACGGGATCCTTGAATGTGACTCAACACTGACCTTGAGCTGCAGAATCATCAGGGGTTTTGATTCTCAGACAACAAGTGTCTGTCGCACACATACTAGCAGGAAATGTAGGCATTTTTTCAACCCATGTGCCACATTGTGAGACAGATGCTGTGTGGGGCACACCCAATCCGCTCTCCATTTGGAGTGGGTACATCGCATGTATCCCACCCAGAGCTAAGGCTCAGACACGGTAGAATCCTGCCAGCGTCTGCTGATGTGTGGCAACACGAGAGAACGCTCAATGTCAATTATATTATCGCGGAACCATAGGACGATCCACCGCTGGGTGGACATGCCTACTCACAGCCTGTGGTCGTAATGCCTTTCACCTTCTTCTCTCCCTCCGGTATCACGGTTTTCTGAACCGAGTTCAGGAGGAAGGACTGGCAGCCCCTCTGTTCCAAGTGCGTGAACGCATCATGGTTCCCAGGCCTTACAACATTTGTTATCAGGGCACTCGTGGAACCTGCCGATGGAGGGAGGATGCTTCCCCCAGGCGGTGAGAAACGATCAGGAATTAATCAGAATAGGCCAGCACCTATGTTTTGGACGCTGTGCGGTTCTTTTGGGAGGATGGATCTCTCAAGATATAGTGCGTACGATTCAGGAGTCACGTGCTGCACCCACCACAGCGCTGTTCACACCAAGTGGTCAGTTTGGTCAATGCCGCTGTACAGAAGGCATAGAGGCCACCCCATGTCCATTGGACGACATGTTGTCTTTCTGCAGCAGCCGAGGGACAAAAATCTGGTGTCCAGCACGACTATTGTATGCTGCCACCGTGTTTTCTTCCTGTCTCAAAGTTGTCGTAGACAGAACAACTTTTAATCATCCTCTGATGGAGCATTTTGTCTCAGATTGATATAGCGGCTGTGGGCCTGTTGTGACACGGGAAACGCTCAGTGTCAATTACGCGCTTCTCTGAGCCCATGAGATGAACCACCTCTGGGGGGTGGATGCGTTTGTTCACAGTCCATGGCCCAAAATGCTTCTGTACGCGTTTATCTTCACCTCCTCCTATCTTACGGTTCTTGAACCGAGCTCAGGAGGAGGGATTGATAGCTCTCCTGGTGGCCCCGAGCGCGTGGGTGCACCATAGTTCCCAGCCCTGAAACGTCTGCTGTCGGGGTGCCCGTGGAAACTGCCGTGGAGGGAGGATGCTCTCCTTCAAGCAGGAGGAGCGACCAGGAGTTACCCAGAAATAGGTCGGCACCTGTGGGTCTGACCGCTGAGCGGTCCCGCTTAGAGAGGATGGGTCTCCCTCAGGATTCAGTGTGCGCAATTCAAGATTCACGTGCTGCATCTACCAGTTCTGTACACATCAAAGAGGACGGCTTTTCAGCGCTGGTGTACAGAGAAAGGTTTAGAGACCACCTCATGCCCATTAGGCGGCGTGTTGTTTTTCTACAACAAGCTGATGGATAGGAAGTTTGCATCAGTACGTTTAAAACGTACGTTGCAGTCATCTCTTCCTGCCACGAAGGGTTCGGAGACAGAACAGCTTTTAATCACCCGTTGATGAAACGTTTTCTAAAAGGTGTACAGAGATGCAGGCCTGCCTTATGCCCACTTGCTCCACAGTGGGATTTTACGCTGGTCCTGCGAGCCCTGATCAAAGCTCCATCTGAGCCTCTGGATCAGGTTTTCACTTAAATTCTTGTCTCTTTAAACAGCCCTGCTGCTGGTTTTAACACCCGCTAAGAGGGTAAGTAATTTATCTGCCCTCTCTGTTGCTCCGTCATGCCTTAGAATTCAGGTTGACGGGCAGCTCAGCTGATTTAAGATCAACCCAGCTTTTATGCCTAAAACATCACGAGCTCTTT
>NC_056504.1:23484147-23488933 GCF_014905685.2 Nematolebias whitei
ACAGAATTAGTAAAACTAAAATAAAATGCTCTTCTTACATGCATCTGTTCACTTGAAGCTGAATTGTGTTACATACTAGACTTCTCCAGGTATACCTGTGTGCTCTCATCCCATCTGTCACCCTTACAAGCCTTCGTCGTCAACCGGTCTACCTACAATTAAAATTAAACATACACAATACAACAATAACAATAATAATCATCCACGCCGGCCCCTCTTCCTGGAGCCTGTGGAAGAAACTTCATTAAATCGCTTGCGCCAACAGCATCAATCAAAATACAATATAAACTTAAAAGGTTAACCAACTGACATACAACACTGTGAGAGAAAAAAAAAAGTACATAATCTTCCATCCAGGTACCTGTCTGTGCTAGAGAAGGGAAGAAATAGCAAGGAAGAAACAGAGAGAAAGGGAAAAAATAAAAGAGAAAGAGAACGAGGAAAAAATGGTTAAAATCCTTTGTTCATGAAACCTTTTCTTATTCGCCCAATTGAACTATAAGTCAAGTCCAGTCCAGTCAAGTCAGTTGTGTTTAAAATTATCACACCACCCCATTTCCCTTTAACATTTGCTCAAATCCACCTCAGGCTAGGGGCGTCCCCCTTTCTGGAATCTGTACACATTACAACAAAGAGAAAAAGATACTTCTGTTAAACTGATATACATATATACAAGTGCAACGTGTTATGTGGGTTTCTGATTTATTCATTTCCCACTGTCAATTTGATTACCCTACATGATATGATCTTTTAATCGCCTCAGAAGAAGTTAATTTTGTACAATTTGTAATGATCTATGAACTGTTCCTGCTCAGAGCTGCCTACACACCTCCCCCCTTTTTGAAACGGCATTGTTTCAAATCTGAAGCATTACCGTCTGCAATCCACTAACACTCAGATTGAGTATTAGTTACAGAACTAAAAATATGGTGTAGTTTTAAACTTCCCACTACCGTTATTCAACCCAGGTTTTGCAAACAATTACCCAACTACAACCCAAGCTCTCCTATAAATTAGCAAAAGTTAATCATTAAATAAATTTCTTCTCTTGTATCAAACCAGACCCACCAAAATTAGCTCCTTCAAGGCAAAGACAATCATCCAATGTTATTTTAGAAAACATTAGTGAACTCCATCCAAATTAGGCCTCAGGTTTCTCCTGAATGAGACTTCCTGACCTGTATAAACGGAAAGTTAAAATCAATATTTTGTTCAGGGGTGTGGAGCATTTGAGGTAATAAAACAATTTCCATCTCAGAGCAGTCGGAGCAGGTCGATTCGTCTAGCACTCCCACCTCTGTACGTCTGTGTCCTGTTGTGTCACCTGTTTTAAAATGAGTCTATGTGAGTGATTATTATCAAAGCCAGCTGCAGTTTTTGATCACGACCCCAAAGTGCCTAGAAGACCATCACAGACCAAAATGTGGGGTTGACACCTCCGTCCGGCTGCAGTTGATGTTAATGACCTTGGGCAGAGTGACCACCAGTTCTTCGTTCAGCCTTTATGTCCCCAGATTCGTCTCCCGTCTGTTTGGAGACCAGCTCAGCTTTGTGCAGCAGTTCATATCTCAGCATACAGCAAGTCGTGACTGGATGTTCTTGCTGTGTACAAACTCCATCACCCCCTCTGGACAGTTAGTTCAGTTTGCTCTTGGCCTGTTAGATCTTTGAAAAGTCACATTATTTGGCTGAAAAGTTCTTTGTTGTTTTGTCAGATGTGCTCGACTGACAACTTATTTGAACCGTCCCATTGCGTCCCATTCATTGGTCAGTTTCACAGACCCAACGTCAGCGCCCACCTGAACACATCTGTATCCGATCCGGCCCCTGGCACTCGAGAGTCCTGATCAAAACTCAGATGGATGCTGTATGCAGTTAAATGCTACCTTCCATGTTTTGTGGGTGTAATTAGACTCATCTTCCCACTCCAAAGTTCTGTCATCTCCAGCTGCAGAGAAGAAAAAAATAATCAAATTATTAAAACCAGATTCAACATTCATCTGTCATCCACATTAATCGTTAGTTAGCAAGTTTTATTCTGGGACCACAGCGTTTACCCCAACGGAGTCATTCTGGTGTTCTGGATAGTACAATAGACGTTTTAATCGCTCAATTACACAAGAGTGAAAGCTTTAATTAAACACTGCACAAGCCAATTCTTTACGCCTACTGCATAAAATATTCCCCTCCAAACAATGTCCTCCATCTTGTAGAGTATGTGTGTTGACACATCACCTGACAGTGAAGTCCACTCCCAGGGCCACATTATCGTCCAGACCTTGTAAATTTAGGCAGCATGTTAATATGTAATCACTTATTGTTATATAACCAATCTGCAAATCATCTCTCGTCATAACTATGCTTTCCCACTGTATCACAAACAAGATACTTTTAATACAAATCAATTAAAACTATGTATACCCTTCAAGACATCCCAGAGTCCATTATCACTGCACAAAAACGTGTACATGCCCTTTGTTCACAAAGTACAACTTCTTAAACTCACCATGTACACCTCTCTGTTGTCCTCCTGCACTCCCAGGACCTGTGTGAAGTCTCAAATAATAAAGTTAAATTCATGGCGTTTACCCACTAGAATTGTCGTTGTCCCCTAAATAACCTAGTCCCTGCAGCTCTCAGAAGGAAACAGCTCCTAAATGCTAAACATTTCCAATATGTGATCAACTCATGTGGACTGATTACTTAAACTGAAGTTGTTCAATTCGAGTACAATTAAGATTGATTTATTTAACCCAAGTATTTACAATTTGAATTTAGTTATGGCTGTATAATTTAATCTAATTTTTTCAATTTGAGTTTAGTTTCCTCACGTATTTAACTTTTTCAATTTGAGTCCGGCAAGGTATTGTTTGACCAGAATAGAATTCTATATTTTACAAGTGTCAAGGATTTTGGCCATTACTCATTTTATTCTGTTGTTTTGCAGTTGAGTTTAAAACCTGAGTTTATTGTCAATTCCAAGAAGAAAGATAATCTAATTTGTTCAGTACCACCAAGACCACCTCTACAATATTTCTCTTCCACTCGTTCGCTTCGACATTCCAACCCTCTACTGTCTAAGCTGACTCCAAGATGATTCAACCTTCTCCAGCTGACTCACTCTGACTCCATCTCCTGGTTAATTACAGCTCGTACACGTGATGTCCCCTCTCACCTTGAGATTCAAACCATTCTCTGTTTCAGAGTTCACTGCCTCCTTCCTATCATACAGAAAATTGTTTCGTTTAACCTTGTGTCTGCTCCCATCGCCGTTTCTGTCTGGCCTCCGACGGCTATCAGCAAATATTTGAAAGATCTTCAGCTATCCCTGTTCCCATATCAGATACCATTTAGCTGTGACACGCCAATCAGCTATATTTTAAATTAATCCAACTTGTACAGCCTAAATCATTAAAAATCAAGCGCTACCCCCTTAATTTTGGTACATAAAGCTCATTTCCGCTTGTTTGTGCTAGTGGCCCCCTGATCTCAAACTAATTACCTCCTGTCCATTTTGATACTCCCTATAAGTCGTGCAATTTGCCTCTGATATGATCCTATAGATTTTCCACAGGCTTCACCTGTACCACATTCATGAGTTCCACACCTGATAACAACATTCACACACCCAGGCATTCAAATATGTTATTGTCATTCACTCCTGGCCGCAGCCGTAATGAAACAAACACAAGTCTGGTACGGAACAACCCAGCAGCCAGACCCGTCCTTGCCCCACAGCAGCGCCCCCTTCCGGTCAGGATACGGAAGCACCGATCACACAAGACACCTCTGACGCAGAAACGAAGACAAAACAAAACACGCGTAAGCCTTCACCTCGTGTGTGGAACAAAGAAACGCTCCCTTCCCCCACACGAGTGCTTTACCACACACACAGGCTCCCAGCAGACTTTCTCCGACACACAGAAAAAAGAGAAAAGCAACCCTGAGCTTCCGCCCACACACAGCTCACTCCCCCTCTCTCTTTTTGAAAACAGTGAAAGAGAGAAAAAAAAAGAGAAAAAAAAAATTCCACCTTCCCCCTCTCAGCTAAACACTGATAAGCAGAAGGAAGAAAAAAGAAAAGCTGTCTCACACACAGAGCCTGCAAATCACGGCCCACACTGAAGACAGTGAAGAGAAAAAAGAAAGAATTCACCCTTCCCCCTCTCAGCCTAAAACTGATAAGAAGAGAAGAGAGAGAAAAAAATAAAAACCGTCACACACACAGACAGAATGTCTGTCCCAATCTGCACAGCACGGCACACAATGAACTTACACTATTTATACACTACGGTGAACTCCCAGAACACCGGAAATTGGGCAAACACTCTAGCTATTTCACTCATTTTCTCTCAAAGCTAAAGTAAGTAATGGGGTCCAGTATAGGCGGCAGTCAACACTCGCCAGAGGAGGCCCGACCCTCAGCCCCTACAGACGCTTGTGAAATAGACCTAAGTCCCGTCAGACGAAAGTTATGGATGGCAAATCCCGCTGAATTATGAGAGAAAACGTTGTCACCCACGTGACTTCTGGTAGGCCTTCAGCCGTCCACCGGTACAAGTCCACAAAACTTGTGAAAACTACCTAAAAATGACTAAGTAAGCGTTCAGCGCTAAAACCGTCTGAATATCGTAATCCACCTCGTCAGAATTAACACGAATCACTGGAAGTTAGCTTAAATAAAACCATCTTTATTTTCCGGAGATGGCCGCGTGCACACGAACAGAGGAAGTTGAATTTAGTCTTAATTTAGTTTACCGCCGAAAAGCCAGAAACTCCGGACCTT
>NC_056504.1:23489033-23495686 GCF_014905685.2 Nematolebias whitei
TCTAACTAGTTGACCTTTAAATATAATCTCATAGTAGCTAAAGATAATTTTACAAGTTCACATTTGATAAATTACAAGCAATCAAATAAGGCCAGAGAGCAGACTGATTAACATAAATAAAGTTAGAACACAGCTCTTTAATTTAGACAATATAGGTTGACTAAGTAAAATCAAATTAAGAGTATAACCATGATCCAAATAAAAACACGAACATAAGTTAGATAATATAATTATTCCTAGAAATAAACAACTATTTCAAATCAGTGTTATCACTAAGGTGTAATCACGTTAAACAAACAGTGTTCACAGTTTAAACGCAGACACAGAAACTAAGATGATTCTGCCTTAAAAACAATCACCAGGCCTCCAACAGATATTGAATTAACACCCAGGAGGTAGGTAATAATTAATAGTTATTAATTATTACGTATAAACAATTTAGACACGAATCATTTTATATCCCTAAAATATAATAGCAAGTTAAACTTTAAACAAAAGCCGATTTCGGTGTACCAAAACTTATCTGAAATATAGACGTCAACGTCCTTGAGGGGGCGGGCTAAGTCGTAACCATAGCGACAGAAGCTGAACCAATCAGGAAGCTAGCCTTCTCAAGCGGGGATAAAAGGCCGGAAATGACGCACGCCCACCGAGCATTTTCCGGGAGGCGTACATGGCGGTTCGTTCTTAATGCTCCATTTATATGCATATATCTTATTAATGTAATTGTTTGTCTCTGAATATCTGTAACCCATGTTGTGTCAAATAAATCTTTTATACGAAGGGCGACGCCTCAGCCATTTTGAACACGACGTGGTACTCTAACCACGACAATATGGTGACCCCGACGTGATGGCGAGGTGACACGGCCTAGACTGAATTGGATCGAGGTGGCTTGCGGTGCACACACAGAGAGAGGAACTGGGCCCATTAATTTCAGGTAAGCTGGTTAACTGTTTGGACCTTAAGGTCCGGAGTTTCTGGCTATTCGGCCGTAAACCAAATTGAAACTAAATTCAAATTCCTCTGTTGGTGTGCATGCGGCCATCTCCGGAAAATAAAGATGGTTTTATTTAAGCTAACTCCCAGTGATTCGTGGGAATTCTGACGAAGTGGGTTACTGGTATTCGGACTTGGGGGGTGCGTTCGAGGCCGCGGGCCTGTGAGAGAGTGTGTATTCTGTTATGTGCACGGCTTTTATATAGAACACGAGTTAGAATCGTGGCGGAGGATGACTAAGAGTCTGCCGTAAGTTGAATGTATAGAGATATAAGTCCCTTTGAATTCAGCGGGTCGTGGCTGACCGAAAAGTTAACCTGACGAGGTGACTTCCTCCCATATGGTCTGCCATTGGGAGGTGCTGTGGTGCGAGATTTCCACAGATACTGTAGACTGGTACTAAAGTAATCTCAATTGTTAAACTTTCAAAGGGACAGGCCGGGGGCCGTTAAGTCTAAATTCCGGACGGTCTGGGACCGCGCGGTAGGGTTTTAAACACTGTTTGTGCCGTGCTGTTCAAGTTTTCTGTGTGTCGGAGAAAGTCTGCTTGGAGCCGTGTGTGTGGTAAAGCACTCGTGTGGGGGAAGGGAGCGTTTCTTTGTTCCACACACGAGGTGAAGGCTTACACGTGTTTTCTGGGTGTGTGAATGTTGTTATCAGGTGTGGAACTCATGAATGTGGTACAGGTGAAGCCTGTGGAAAATCTATAGGATCATATCAGAGGCAAATTGCACGACTTATAGGGAGTATCAAAATGAAAAGGAGGTAATTAGTTTGAGATCAGGGGGCCACTAGCTAAAACAAGCGGAAATAAGCTTTATGTACCAAAATTAAAGGGGTAGAGCTTGATTTTTAATGATTTAGGCTGTAAAAGTTGGATTAATTTAAAAAATATAGCTGATTGGCGTGTAACAGCTAAATGGTATCTGATATTGGAACAGGGATAGCTGAAAGTCTTCCAAAAATTTGCTGATAGCCGTCTGAGGCCAGACAGAAACGGAGATAGGAGCAGACACAAGGTTAAACGAAACAATTTTCTGCATGATAGGAAGGAGGCAGTGAACTCTGAAACAGAGGATGGTTTGAATCTCAAGGAAAGAGGGGACATCACGTGTACGAGCTGTAATTAACCAGGAGATGGAGTCAGAGTGAGTCGGCTGGAGAAGGTTGACTCATCATGGAGTCAGATTAGACGGTAGAGGGTTGCAGATGTCAAGGTGACCGTGGTGTTGGTGGTAGTTAAATTAGTTTAACTTTCTTCTTGGAATTGACAATAAATTCAGGTTTTAAACTCAACTGAAAACAACAGAATAAGAATAAGTAATAGACAAAATCCTTGACACTTGTAAAATAAGGTGGAGAGAAGGATTTTATTCTGGTCAAACAATACCTTACCGGACTCAAATTGAAAAGGTCAAATACGTTAGGAAACTAAACTCAGATTGAAAAAATTAGATTAAATTATACAGCCATAACTAAACTCAAATTGTACATACTTGGGTTAAAATTAATCAATCTTAATTGTACTCAAATTGAAAAACTTAGATTAAATTAATCAGCCTTAAAATGTTAAGGCAGAGGCCAAGGAGCTGTTTCCTTCTAAGAGCTGCAGGGACTAGGTTATTTATGGGACGACAACAATTCTAGTGGGTAAACGCCATGACTTTAACTTTATTATTTGAGACTTCACACAGGTCCTGGGAGTGCAAAAGGACAATAGAGAGGTGTACATGGTGAGTTTAAGAAGTTGTACTTTGTGAACAAAGGGCATGTACACGTTTTTGTGCAGTGATAATGGACTCTGTGATGTCTTGAGGAGTATACATGGTCTTAATTGATTTGTATTAAAAGTATCTTGTTTGTGATACAGTGAAAAAGCATAGTTAGGAGAGGAAATGATTGCAGATTTGTTATATAACAGTAAGTGATTACATATTGTTATGCTGCCTAAAATTACAAGGTCTGGACGATAATGTGGCCCTGAGAGTGGACTTCACTGTCAGGTGGTGTGACAACACACATACTCTACAAGATGGAGGACATTGTTTGGAGGGGAATATATTATGCAGTAGGCGTAAAGAATTGGCTTGTGCAGTGTTTAATGAAAGCTTTCACTCTTATGTAATTGAGCGGTTAAAACATCTATTGTACAATCCAGGGCACCAGAATGACTCCGTTGGGGTAAACGCTGTGGTTCCAGAGTAAAACTTGCTAACTAACGATTGATGTGGATAACAGATGAAGGTTGAATCTGATTTTAATAATTTGATTATTTTTTCTTCTCTGCAGCTGGAGATGACAGAACTTTGGAGTGGGAAGATGAGTCTGATTAGGCCCACAAAACATAGAAGGTAGTATTTAACTGCATACAGCATCCATCTGAGTTTTGATCAGGACTCTCGAGTGCCGGAGGCCGGATCGGATACATATGTGTTCAGGTGGGCGCTGACGTTGGGTCTGTGAAACTGACCAATAGGACGGTTCAAATAAGTTGTCAGTCGACCACAACTGACACAGCAACAAAGAACTTTTCAGCCAAGTAACGTGACTTTTCAAAGATCTAACAGTCCAAGAGCGAACTGAACTAACTGTCCAGAGGGGGTCCTGGAGTTTGTCCACAGCGAGAACATCCAGTCAAGTCTTGCTGTATGCTGAGATATGAACTGCTGCACAAAGCTGAACTGGTCTCCAGACAGACGGAGACGAATCTGGGGACTGAAAGGCTGAAAGAAGAGCTGGTGGTCACTCTGTCCAGGGTCACTAACATCAACTGCAGCCTGACGGAGGTGTCAACCCCACATTTGGTCTGTGATGGTCATCTAAGCACTTTGGGGTCGTGATCAAAAAAACTGCAGCTGGCTTTGATAATAATCACTCACATAGACTCATTTTAAAACAGGTGACAACATGACAGACGTACGGAGGTGGGAGTGCTAGACGATTCACCTGCTCCAACTGCTCTGAGATGAAAATTGTTTTATTACCTCAAATGCTCCACACCCCTGAGCAAAATATTGATTTTAACTTTCCGTTTATACAGGTCAGGAAGTCTCATTCAGGAGAAACTTGAGACCTGATTTGGATGAAGTTCACTAATGTTTTCTAAAATAACACTGAAGGATTGTCTTTGCCTTGACGGAGCACATGTGGGGGGTCTGGTTTGATACAAGAGATGAAATTTATTTAATTAACTTTTTGCTAATTTGTAGGAGAGCTTGGGTTGTAGTTGGGTAATTGTTTGCAAAACCTGGGGTGAATAACAGTAGTGGGAAGTTTAAAACTACACCATATTTTTAGTTCTGTAACTAATGCTCAATCTGGGTGTTAGTGGAGTGCAGACGGTAATACTTCAGATTTGAAACAATGCCGTTTCAAAAAGGGGGGAGGTGTGTAGGCGGCTCTGAGCAGGGAACAGTTCATGCAAGGATTAGATCATTACAAACTATACAAAAATAACTTCTTCTGAGGCGATTAAAAGATCATATCAGGTAGGGTAATCACATTGACATTGGGAAATGAATAAATCAGAAACCTACATAACGACATTGCACTTGTATATATGTATATCAGTTTAACAAAAGTATCTTTTTCTCTTTGTTGTAATGTGTACAGATTCCAGAAAGGGGGACGCCCCTAGCCTGAGGTGGATTTGAGCAAAGGTTATAGGGAAATGGGGTGGTTTGATAATTTTAAACACAACTGACTTGACTGGACGGGACTGGACTTATAATTTAATTGGGCTAATAATAAAAGGTTTCACGAACAAAGGATTTTAACCATTTTTCCTCGTTCTCTTTCTCTTTTATTTTTTCTCTTTCTCTCTTTTTCTTCCTTGCTATTTCTTCCCTTCTCTAGCACAGACAGGTACCTGGATGGAAGATTAAATACTTTTTCTCTCACAGTGTTTTATGTCAGTTGTTTAAACTTTTAAGTTTATATTGTATTTTGATTGATGCTGTTGGCGCAAGCGATTTAACGAAGTTACTTCCACAGGCTCCAGGAGGAGGGGGGCCGGCGTGGGGGATTGTTATTATTGTTGTTGTATTGTGTATGTTTTATTTTAATTGTAGGTAGACCGGTTGACGACAAAGGCTTGTAAGGGTGACAGATGGGATGAGAGCACACAGGTATCCCTGGAGAAGTCCAGTATGTAACACAATTCAGCTTCGAGTGTATAGATGCATGTAAGAATAGCATTTTATTTTAGTTTTACTAATTCTGTTTTAGGATAACATTACAGTGTAATAATACTCCTATCAGTAGCAATAATAACCATCAGGGTGTCCAATAATTCAGAAATAGGTTTTATTCACTACAGAAGTAACCACAGTCAGTTTTTCCAGGCCCAAAGGCCATGCAGGGTGTTTAACAATTCGCGAGCTTTGGTGTCCAGCTTTTCTCATCAGGAGGGAGGAACTCTGACCGAGGAGACAAACTCACATCAGACTGAGTCCTGCTGAAAAGAGGGACAGGACAAGACCCCACTAGGTGGTGGACAGAACATCATATGTCATCGGTCCCCAGAAGGAGAGTGGCACCTGTACGACCCCACCAGGGCATCTCTGCAGAGGAGAGGAATCGATCGCTGGACCACATGGAGGATGATCTGAAGACAGCTCCCCACTACACCTGGAGGAGGTGACAGGACCTTCGTGGGAGCTCATTCTTTGCCCCTTTGTTCTGGTTGGAAAAAGGCAGTAGCAAACATCGGAGAAGGAGTCTCCGCTCTGCCTGAAGTCGGTCGGGTGGATCGGGTAAGGACGGAAGATTACCAGCCCTGACCGTGAAGAACAGAAGACGCGTCAAACTGATTTTAGTTTTGTCCCAATACACACACGTCATTTAGAATGTTTAATCAAACTGATACGGTTCTGAGGACTTTACATGAAGATAACTCCGCGGGCCGAATCCCGCCGAGCACCAAAGGACCCTTGTGGACGAACAAGGGCTCCCACCGCAAGCTCAAGAACTGAAGACCTGCTAGATAGAAATGTTTAAATTGAAGGTGTTGGCTTTTCCTGTTTAATGAGTGTTTAGTCTTACCTTTCAATCATTCTGAAAAACAACCAGAGAAGGGTCGGGGATTCAATTGGAAACTTAACTATACATTTAACTTGACTATAAACTTAACTTGACTATTAACTTAAATATTCAGTAACTTAAATATTCAAATATTTTATTCCATTCAATTAGGCATTTGATCATTCTAAAATACCACGAGGTATTTTAAAGGTGGTTTAAAATAGTTTCACTTATTTATCTTTCTCTAGGAGGTGTGTTGCTGCTTTTTTGTATTTTTATAAAGGTTTATGTGTGTGGTACTTTTCACAGGTGTTGGATCAGGGGTCTGGTCCAGGACCCCTGGGGAGTGCAGTAAGTTTGCGTCACATCTATATTGATAAATAAATCCATAAAGAGGGTGAACTCCCATGAATATGGGAGTTCAAAAGAGGGAATGTTGGATTTAATATTTTATACCTTTTTATAATTCCTATCAAGCACTCAAATGTCATGTCATATAAAGTGTGTGTGTGTCTTTCTTCCAAGGTTGAACTATGTTTATAGAAAGTGTTTGCTAATTCTAACTAGTTGACCTTTAAATATAATCTCATAGTAGCTAAAGATAATTTTACAAGTTCACATTTGATAAATTA
>NC_056504.1:23495786-23501399 GCF_014905685.2 Nematolebias whitei
AGTGCTTGATGGGAATTATAAAAAGGTATAAAATATTAAATCCAACACTACAAAGAAGAGGGCTGGCCATGTAGAAGGTGGCGTTCCAAAGAGATTGTCTTATCACAATCAGAACTGGTTTGTTCCACTTTGGAATAAGCTGTGGGGGGAAGAATCAATTTTGTTGTGTGTTTCCTTGACTGATTAAGCCTTCCGGACCCTAAGGCGAAATGTTTCAGCACAAAAAATAAAAAACTGTCCAGATGATATGACTGAGAATTGTTGGATTGTATACCTGTATTATTGAGCATGGACTTTGTTGTTTTCAACCAGTTTGAAAAGACTTCTCAACAAGGCAGAGGGCCAGCAGTGGAGGAGGTGGTGTACCAAAGAGACGATATTATCACAAGCAGAGCTGTTTTTTTCCACTTTGGAGTACGTTGTTGAGGGAAGAATCAGTTTTGTTGTGTTTCCTTGACTGATGAAGCCTTCCGGACCCAAGGTGAAACGTTTCAGCACAAAAAAAAAAAAAGAAACTGTCCAGATGACCTGACTGAAACATGTTGGATTGTATACCTGGATTATTGAGCATGAACTTTGTTGTTTTCAACCACTTTGACAAGAATGTAAACAAGGAAGAGGGCCGGCAATGGAGGAGGGGGCGTATCAAAGAGACCATCTTATCACAAGCAGATCTGTTTTGTTCCACTTTTTAGTAAGCTGTTGGAAGAAGAACCATTTTTGTTGTGTGTTTCCATCACTGATGAAGCTTTCCGGTCGCAATGCTAAACGTTTCAGCACAAAAAAAAAAAGAAACTGTCCAGATGACCTGTTTGAAACATGTTAGATTGTATACCTGGATTTTCGAGCATGGATTTTGTAGTTTTCAACCAGTTTGACAAGACTGTCAACAAGGAAGAGGGCTGGCAGTGGAGGAGGGGGTGTACAAAAGAGACCATCTTATCACAAGCAGAACTGGTTTGTTCCACTTTGGAGTAAGCTGTTGGAGGAAGAATCAAATTTGTTGTGTTTTTCCTTGACTTATGAAGCCTTCCGGACCGAATTGAAACGTTTCAGCACACACAAAAAAGAAACTCTCTAGATGACCTGACTGAAAAATGTTAAATTGTATACCTGGATTATTGAGCATGGACTTTTGTTTTTGTCAACCAGTTTTATAAGATTGTCAACAAGGAAGCGGGCCTGCAATGGACGAGGTGGCGTATCAAAGAGACCATCTTATCACAATCAAAACTGGTTTGTTCCAATTTTGAGTAAGCTGTTGGGGGAAGAATCCGTTTTGTTATGTGTTTCCTTGACTGATGAAGCCTTACGGACCAAAGGCGAAATGTTTCAAGACAAAAAAAAAGAAACTGTCCAAATGACCTTACTGAAAAATGTTGGATTGTATACCTGGATTATTGAGCATGGACTTTTTTGTTTTCAACCAGTTTGACAAGACTGTCAACAAGGAAGAGGGCCGGCAATGGAGGAGGGGGCGTACCAAATAGACCATCTTATCACAAGCAGAACTGGTTTGTTCCACTTTGGAGAAAGCTCTTGGGGGAAGAATCAGTTTTGTTGTGTGTTTCCTTGACTGATGAAGCCTTCCGGTCGCAATGTGAAATGTTTCAGCACAAAAAAAAAGAAACTGTCCAGATGACCTGACTGAAAAATTTTGGGTTGTATACCTGGATTATTGAGCATGGACTTTGTTGTTTTCAACTAGTTTGACAAGACTGTCAACAAGCCGGCAATGGAGAAGGGGGCGTACCAAAGAAACCATCTTATCACTTGCAGAACTGGTTTGTTCCACTTTGGAGTAAGCTGTTGGGGGAAGAATCAGTTTTGTAGTGTGTTTCCTTGGCTGATGAATCCTTCCGGACCGAAGGTGAAATGTTTCAGCTCTGTGATGTACACTGTATTGAGGCAAGTAATTACTTTATATTGCCATTAGGTGGCACTGTGCTGCTATAAAAGACCTGAATGATGACGAGTGAAGGGCGTTGTCCTCCTAACTTCAGCGTCTTTCTCATGATATGTTACATGGTGTCAGGAGTGAAAGACAAAGATAGTGGATTAACCTTGCAAATGAACAAACATGGACCAGATGAAACCTCCAACCTCATTAAGTCTAGAAGGAAATCTAGCAGAAAACTGGAGAGTCTGGATTCAGAGATTTGAACTGTACCTTGTTGCCAGTGGAATTGAGGAAAAATCTGATGCTGTGAAAAAAGCCACGTTTCTGCATGTAGCTGGAGATGAAGCCATCAAGGTATACAGAGTGGCTTCGGATGTTATCAGTCCATTAAATGGCCGTTATTAGTTGTTATCATCCCAATATGTAGCGGTGAGACTGCCCCACCTACCTCCTAGTAGGTTTAAAGTTACGTTATTATCGTTATTATTGCTGATAATAGGCAGCATCACAGGGGGGTAAACCAGGAAGTGTCTTTTTAGTTTTTTTCAGCTTATGTAACCCTTTTCCTAAACGTAAGATTACACCTGACCCTGAGGACCAACCCTAAACTTAACCCCCTTACTCTTGTGCCTAAACCTAACCAAGACCGTAAACCTAACCACCAGACCCTTTACTCTAAACCGAATCACGTGAAGCTATTATGAGCGCTAACAAAGCTAAATATAGAGCCTATTATCATTGCTATCAATGCTAACAACGTACCTTTAAACCCACTGGGAGGTACAGGAGGGGCAGTCTGACCGTTACATATGGAGATAACAACTAATAACAGCCATTTAATGGCTGATAACATCCGAAGTGGGTGGTATACAACACCTTTGATTTTGTTGAGGACGCTGATGAAAATGCTGATAACTATGGTCAACTGAAAGAGCTGTTCCGTAAGTATCATGAACCAAGAAAAAATGTGACCTATTTGAGGCACCTGTTGTTCACTCGAGTGCAAGGTAAATCAGAGACTATTGATTTATATATGACTGATTTAAAGAGTAAAGCCAAAGACTGCGAGTTTGACCCCCTCACTGACTCACTTATAAGAGATAGAATCGTGTGCGAAATCTCTGATGATCAAGTAAAAGGATGATTATTAAGAGAACCTGATCTCACTCTGTACAAAGCAATATACATTTGCAGAGCCAGTGAGTGCAGTCGAAGTCAGTTAAAAAGTCTACAAGAGGAGGTTGAAATCCCTGTTAATAAAGTCACAAAGAAAAAACAATATGATAAACAGAGAGACAGTGGAGCTACAGCATAGAGTGGAAATGTGAGGAATCAAGGAAACTGCACAAGATGTGGCTGTAAGCACGATCCAAGGAAATGTCCTGCTTATGGACAAGTGTGTAAAGCTTGTCATGGGAAAAATCACTATTCAAGAATGTGCAAATTACACAAGCACACCAACAACCCGAAGGAGCATCATATAAATAAGACATAAGCTGAAGAGGAGGAATTCTTTATTGGTTCCATTCACACAGCATCACAAGCTAACATGACTGTAACCAAGGCAGAAAAATGGCAAGAAGATCTGATTGTCAACAAGAAAGTTTTGAAAGTCAGGTTGGGGCCTCTCCAGGTCTGTGGTGTGGGGCTGTAGGGAAGCATTGGTGCGCTGGGCCGGCCTTCCTTGACTGTTGTTCCCTGCTGCTCTGGCCCCCAGCCTGGGGCCGGCTTGCAGTCGCTGTCGGGTTGGTGGGGCACATGGACGACCTGACGGCGGGTCCGTCGGGCTGTCTCTGTGTGCCTGTTTATGTCTCAGGTTGGGTTTTGGCAAAATGTTTCAGCACCCAAAAAAAGAAACTGTCCAAATGACCTGACTGAAAAATGTTGGATCTATTAGGGATTGTTCTCAGCTACCAGTACACCACATTTCAGCTATGTAGGCTGTATCATGTATGATATCATGTATGATACATTATCTATGCATCTACCTTACATCATAATTCAATCTCAGTGTCACTACCTGTGCAATAACCTGCATACAACTGTATACTTTTTAGCAGGAGTTAGGGTTAGGGTTAGTGAAGTGAAGTAAGCCTCACCCCAAATAAGGCAGTTGAAACATTAGGAGCAATTTTCTTTCCATCTACATTAGAGTGTTTTAAAGTGGACTGTTTCTTCAAAGTAAATTTCAAATAGACTTCTGTAAAGATCATACATAACGTCATCATCTTTACTCACTTTTTCCTTTTTGTGTCGTGAAGATCGCTGGTGCCCATGTCCAGCTATCACTGTGCGAGAGATGGGAGACAACTGGACAGGTCTCCAGTCCATCACAGGGACACATAGAGACAAACGAGACAACCATTCACACTCTCACTCACACCTAGGAACAATTTAGAGTTACCATCAGCCTATCATGCATGTTTTTGGTCTGTGGGAGGAAAATGGAGTACCTGGAAAAAACATGGAAGGAACATGCAAACTCCACCCAGAAAGGTCCCCGGACCAGGATTTGTTTCTGGGCAGCCTGCTTGCTGAGCGGCAGCAGCTCTACAAGTTAGTTGCTCTACAGCACCATCGTGCTGCTCTGTAAAGATTGTCTTAGGAAATAATAAACAAATAATATTTTGAGGACAAGAAGTAGGATTACTACTAATACCTCCTAGGAGGATTCTGGATGCAGTAATAGAAGTATTTAAACCCTGACTACACAGGACGAAGAATTTCAACAATTTAAATATGTTGCATATGTTGAATACCAAATACTGTACTCTTTTTTTTTTTCTGTTCATCTATAGTATTTAATTTTTTCTTGAACTCAAATACTTCAGTTCAGTGATATTTTTTACATCCAATCATTGCCAATAGGCTTGTGGAAGAAGTGAAACATCGAGCCAGCAGCTGTCGGCTCCAGACAGAGGATGTCTACATGAACACCACCTTCCAGGACTTCATCCAGATGTGCATCAAGAAACTTCGAGGGGAGGATGATGATGAGGAGCTCACTGTTGACTATGTAAGGGGTTGTGTTTTGAATTCATGATATTCATTGCTAATTACAACTAAGAAGGAAACACAATGTCTGTTTGTCTTGGGCACTGAATAAATTCCAGGTGGAGAAAAAGATCAACAATATCACTGTAAACATGCCCCATCAGCTGTTTATCAATGGGGAGTTTGTTGAAGCAGATGGAGGAAAGACTTACAAGACCATTAACCCAACTGATGGCACAGTGAGTAGAGAAAGAATAATGTTGAACACTTTTTCAAATAACCACAAAGTTCAGATGGATCAAAAATGAAATGAATGTGGAAATGTCATGGAAGCTACCAGTCTGTTAGGTCTTTGGTTTAAAAACAGACAGGACACACAAAAAAATGAAAATTCACTTGATTACTTTAGTCTATTTAATGAGATTTAATGAATTTATTTGAAGAGTTTAATGTGTCTATTTAATGTGACAATTATTAATATATATTTTTTTCACTTTAATTAATCAGTACAATGTGCAATTATAGCTTAAATGAGAAACATTTGATGCATTACACCTAAATTCTATCTGTAGTACCTCCAAACAATAAACAAATACCACCTTTAAATAATAAAAATAATAAAACTTCCAACATCAGTGAAACAAATAAGAACCCCCCCCAAGGCCCGCCCGCGGCCCGCGGAGACGTCCGTGTTGGCTTGTGAGTGTTGTGTAAGTGAT
>NC_056504.1:23501499-23502506 GCF_014905685.2 Nematolebias whitei
CCCATGTTAAAATGTACTGTAAGTGGTATTATTGATTACCTAATAAAATGTAGTAATGGCATAGTTGAGTAGATTTTGTTTTTATTGTTATTAACCTTACAAATGCAACACAACTCCATCAAAACCATGATATGTTGATGTAGAATTGTGCTGTTTATGTTTTTCAGTTGTAGTAAACCTGGGTTTTTAAACCTTTTATCCATTGTCTTTTTTTATTATTCAAAAATGTATTGGGTAAAAACAGTTAGTAACTGCTACAGTTTAAGATGCATTACATTTAGAAATCACTGGTCAATGTTTGACGTTAAACATTCCTGTCCAGTTTAACCTAAGCTAAGCAGTCCTATTGTTTGTGTCATCTCTCCTGGCTACGATATTGATATATTTGCTATCTTTCTTACAGCCTATCTGTGATGTGTCCCTGGCCCAGATCAGTGATGTGGACAGGGCAGTATCTGCTGCCAAGGAGGCGTTCGAACAGGGGGAGTGGGGCAAGATGAACCCAAGAGACAGAGGCAGACTCATTTATAAGTAAAAGCTGAATATCATGCTTTGTATACAATGCAGCTTAAATTTTCAATTACCATTAATGGTAAATGGACTGTACTTATATAACACCTTTCTTGCTTACCCATTCATACATACATACATACATACATACATACATACATACATACATGCATACATACATACAAACTCTAATAGATCTATACAAAGCATAATCAGAGTTTTATCACATTCATACACCCATGGGACACACATCAGAGGCAACGAGGGGTTCAGTGCCTTACCCAAAGACACTTCATCATGTGACTACTGGTGGAATCAACACCCCAGCTCTCCCATTGGAGGACGACTGCTCTAACCACTCAGCTGCAGCTGCCCCATTAACAGCCATGTTCCAAGAAAACGGTCTATTCAGGAAGAATTAAGAGATTAGATAATTACCCACTGTAGGGATCTGCACCTGCCCTGCTCTATGCAGATAGTTAATGACTCTCAGGTGC
>NC_056504.1:23502606-23505791 GCF_014905685.2 Nematolebias whitei
CGACGCCTCCGCCGTTTTGAACACGACGTGGTATTCTATCCACAACAGTAGACATTCCTGTCAAAGTGGTTGAAAACAACAAAGTCCATGCTCATTAATCCAGGTATACAATCCAACATTTCTCAGTCAGGTCATCTGAACAGTTTCTTTTTTTTTGTGCTGAAACGTTTCGCCTTGGGTCCAGAAAACTTCATCAGTCAAGGAAACACACAATAAAACTGATTCTTCCCTCAACAGTTTACTCTAAAGTGAAACAAACCAGTTCTGCTTGTGATAAGATGGTCTCTTTGGTACGCCCCCTCCTCCATTGCTGGCCCTCTTCTTAGTAGACATTCCTGTCAAAGGGGTTGAAAACAACAAAGTCCATGCTCAGTAATCCAGGTATACAATCCAACATGTTTCAGTCACGTCATCTGGACAGTTTCTTTTTTTTTTGTACTGAAATGTTTCACCTTGGGTCTGTAAAGCTTCATTAGTCAAGGAAACGTACAACCAATCTCATTCTTCCCTCAACAGCATACCCCAAAGTGGAACAAACCAGCTCTGCTTGTGATAAGACGATCTCTAAGGAACGCCACTTCATCCATTCCTGGCCCTCTTCCTTGTTGCCAGTATTGTCAAACTGGTTGAAAACAACAAAGTCTATGTTCAATAATCCAGGAATACAATCCAACACTTTTCACTCAGGTCATCTGGATAGTTTCTTTTTTTTGTGCTAAAAAGTTTCACCTCGCATCCCGAAGGCTTCATCAGTCAAGTAAAAAGATAACAAAACTGATTATTCCTCCAACAGCTTACTCCAAAGTGGAACAAACAAGTTCTGCTTGTGATAAAATGGTCTCGTTTGTATGCCACCTCCTCCATTGCGGGTCCTCTTCTTTGTTGACATTCTTGTCAAACTGGTTGAAAACAACAAAGTCCATGCTCAGTAATCCAGGTTTACGATCCAACACTTTTCAGTCAGGTCATCTGGACAGTTTATTTTTTTTTTTGTGCTGAAACATTTCGCCTTCTGTCCAGAAGGCTATATCAGTCAAGGAAACGCACAATAAAACTGATGCTTATCCCAACAGCTTACTCCAAAGTGGAACAAACCAGTTCTGCTTGTGATAAGATGGTCTCATTGGTATGCCACCTCCTCCATTGCCAGACCTCTTCTTTGTTGACAGTCTTGTCAAACTGGTTGAAAACAAAAAAGTCCATGTTCAATAATCTAGGTGTACAATCCAACATTTTACAGTCAAGTCATCTCGACAGTTTCTTTTTTTTTGTGCTAAAATGTTTTGCCTTGGGTCGGAAGGCTTAATCAGTCAAGGAAACATAAGAAAACCGATTCTTCCCTCAACAGCATACTCCAAAGTGAAATCAACCAGCTCTGCTTGTGATAAGATGGTCTCTTTGGTATGCCCCCTTCTCCACTGCCGGCCCTCTTCTTTCTTGATATTCTTTTCAAAATGGTTGAAAATAACAAAGTCCGAGCTCAATAATCCAGGTATACAATCCAACATTTGTCAGTCAGGTGATCTGGACAATTGTTTTTGTTCAGTAACGTTTCGCCTTCGGTCCAGAAGGTTTCATCAGTCAAGGAAACGGAAAAAAAAACTGATTCTTCCCCTAACAGCTTATTCCAAAGTGGAACAAATTTGTTCTGCTTGTGATTAGATGGCCTCTTTTGTATGCCCCGTCCTTCATTGCCGGCCCTCTTCCTTGTTGACAGTCTTGTCAAACTGGATGAAAACAACAAAGTCCATGCTCAAAAATCCAGGTATACAATCCAACATTTTTCAGTCAGGTCATCTGGACTATTTATTTTATTTTTTGTGCTGAAATGTTTCTTCTTCGGTCCGGAAGACTTCATCAGTCAAGTAAACACACAATAAAACTAAGGATGGTACCATTTGGTGGCTCGGTTTGTGTCTGTGTTTCTCTATTGATTTCTCTTTAGTTTAATTGGTGCCACCCTTGTCTCGTCACAGCTGTTTGTAATTACGTCTCGTCTTGTCTCTGTAAATAAGCCGTCTGTTCTGTCTTGTTTCTTGTCGGGTCGTATTCGTTGGGTCCCTGTGTTCTCCTGCGTCTCCTGAGTCTTCCCTGAGCTTCCTGAGTCCTTCCTGAGTCCTTCCTGAGTTTCCCTCTGAGCCTTCTGTTTTCATGTAAGTTTTGCTGCCACGTCAGCTGTTTATTTTGTTCTTTATTCATCTGTAGTGGACTAGGCATATGTCAAAACTGACCAGATGGACAGAAACTGTCATTTCATTGATTTGAATCCAGAAATACAGTTTGACCCATCCTGAGACTTTCTTTCTTGAATTAATCAAGTGGAAAAGACAATTCTCTATGATCATTACTATTTTACAAATGTTTGATAATCAAATTGTGTTAGTTCAAACAATGTTTACATGTTGAAGTGAACTACTCATTTTTATTTACTTAAACAGTAGTAATGATTTTTATTCCTCATTCAAAGAAGAAATCAGGGTAATATGCATTTCTTGATTTTTCTGTCTTCAATGAGCAAATTTGTAAGTGTGTTAAAGTTCGAGCTTCGGTCAACTAAAAAGTTTACTGAAAAGAAATGTCATGTTTAACTTTTACAGCAAGATACAGGAGAGGGGGCACCACGAAGTCTGGTTGTTCCATGATATCTTTCTGTTTGTTCTTAAACAATCCTTGACTTTCCATAACACCTTACATCACAAACCACACCTCTGTTCTGGTCCATCCACCAATCAGAAGCTCTCAAATGAACCGGAAGTATAGCCGTTTAAATGTGGCAACTTCCCAGTTCAACAGAAGAGTTTCGGAGTTGAGGATGGAAGAGTTTCCAGAGTTTTGAGAGTTCCAGAAAAGTTCAGAGTTCTGAAGGAGTTCAGAGTTCTTGGAATCCAGAATGCAGAGACGATTTTGGGAATTATAACTTCTGTTTGGATAACCTCGCACGACTCTCGAGGTATTTTAGCTGTTCTCAACGGAGACGCTGAAAGTGGCTGGAAGTAGGACTTCACGCCGACCTGATCTATCTTCAGAAAGGTAAAGTCGACCTTCACCCAAAAGTGTACCGTTTGGGACAAGCTGATTTCCAAAGAGCGTGCTGTTCTGGTTAAAACAGATAAATTCCCTCACACATCTCTCTGTAAGATAAATCTCAATTTTCCATCTTCAAACTCTCCTTTCTGCTAGAAAAT
>NC_056504.1:23505891-23507697 GCF_014905685.2 Nematolebias whitei
AACCAATGACTTGGTGGTGTCCCTGAAAAGGACGTCAAGGCTCTCTTCTCTACCTCCTCCATGTACAGGTTGGCAACAATAGGAGAAACTGGAGACCCCATAGCACACCCATGTTTCTGCCTATAATATTGCTCCCCATATGTGAAGTAGGTTGACTGCAGGCACAGTTTCAAGAGTTGACACAGTTGTTCTGTGGAAAGCGTGGTCCTGCTGCTCAGAGTGGTGTCTGATTTTAATCTTAAACTGACCACCTCTACTATATCATCAACAGGAATGCACGTAAAGAGTGATGTGACATCAAAAGAGACCATTGATTCATCAGTCTCCATGATGACATCCCTCACCTTATCCACAAAGTCCATGGTGTTCTATATGTGGTGTTCTGAGCTGCCAACTAAAGGGATGAGTACAGACACCAGATATTTGGAAACATTGTAAGTGACAGAGTTAATCATGCTAACAATAGGTCTTAAAGGTACACCTTGTTTGTGGATTTTAGGTAAACCATACAGAGACTAGGTGTGGCCTCCCCTGGGTACAGTCTGTGGTACAGAAAACGGTCAATAGCCTTGTCCTGCTCCAAATTTTTCAGGCAATCTATTAACTTTTTCTTGTAACCACTTCCTGGATCTCTTTTCAGAGGTTCATAAGTGGTTAAGTCACTAAGGAGTGTCATAACTTTCTCATGATAGTCTTTCTGGTTCAAAATCACTGTGCACCTTCCTTTGTCTGCTGGGAGAATGATGATGTTTTTGTCCTTGCTAAGAGTGGTGTGTGCATTCCTCTCCTCTCTACTGATGTTGGAAGGTGGTGGTTTGGCATTGCTGAGGCAGGATGAAACTTTGATTCTGAGCTGTTCTGCTTCACCCTCTTTCATTTTGTTGTTGCGGATGGCTGATTCTGTGGCTGTGATCATCTCCACCAGAGGAATTGTACTTGGTGCAACCGCAAAGTTCAGTCCCCTGGCAAGAATCTCTGTCTCTGGCTGGGTGAGCTGTCTGTCAGATAAATTCTTCACCCACTTTTCTGTCTCCCTGGCATGTAATTGACTATTGGAGTGTTGTCCTACACTGAATGTGTTGTTATTGGAATAGTGATGGTGTTTATGAGTTATTAGTAAGTTAAACTTATTTTGTTGTCGAGTCTTGGACTTGACATGCTGTGCTAAGCGTGCCTGATCTGTACAGTCCAACACTTGCTGAAGTGTGGTCTGATCTAGACACATAGTTAGTTTCTGTTGTAGTGAACTAGGCCTGAGACTTTATGGGACAGAAGCTGTCATTTCATTGATTTGAATCCAGAAATACAGGTTGACCCATCCTGAGACTTTCTTTCTTTAAGAGTTCAAGTGAAAGAACACTCTCTTTTCTATTATCATTACTGTTTTACAAATGTTTGATAATCAAAGTGTTTTTAGTTCAAACCATTTTAGATGTTGCAGTGAACTAATCATTTTTAATTAACTGTGAAACAGTAATAATGATTTTTAATCCTCATGCAAAGTTAGAATTCATGTTAAGGTCTGTTACAGAGTAATTATGCATTTTCTGATTTTCTGCCTTTGAATGAGCAGTGTAAGTTGGTCCAAGGTTGGAGTCAAACGCAAACAAGTTGTTGGAACGAGCTGTCATGTTTTTAAATCCTCTCAGACGTAAATAGAGAAGCTGGCACCTGTTTTCCGCCAACTCGTCTAAATATTCCTCTCGTCTGTCTGAAAAACATTTTCAATCTGTTCCATAACATTCTTGCTGTTTTTCTAACTCCTAGTGACCTCTTACGTCACAAAAACACACCCCTGTCTGGTCG
>NC_056504.1:23507797-23508684 GCF_014905685.2 Nematolebias whitei
GGAGAGACTCAGGAGACTCAAGGAAGCGTACCCAACGAAGACGACCCGACAAAGGACAAGACAGAATAGGGTGACTTAAATACAAGGAGAAGACGAGACATGATAGCAAACAGCTGGGACGAGACACAGGTGGCACTAATGGAACTAATGAGGGAGCACGAGGGAAACAGACAAACCGGGCCACAGAAAACTAACATCCTTACAGTACCCCCCCCCCAAGGACGCCTCCAGGCGTCCCCAAAAAACCCCCCTCCCGAAGGACTAGGGTGGGTGGAGGGTGGCACTGCAAGGGTGGAGGGCCCGAGGAAAACACGAGGACCAGAGAAAGGACACGAGGGACCAGAGAAACGAGGACACGAGGGGCCAGAAAAGGGACATGAGGGGCCAAAGAGAAAAAGGACACAAGGAGCCAGAAAAACGAGGACACGAGGAACCACAGAGAAGGGGACACGAGGAACCAGAGAACGAGGAGCCAGGGAATGAGAACACGAGGGGACAGAGAAGGGACACGAGGAACCAGAAAAGGGACACGAGGGATCACAAAGAACGAGGACACGAGGAGCCAAAGAGAACGAGGACACGAGGAGAAAAAGGACACGAGGAACCAGAAAATGAGGACACGAGGAGCCAAAGAGAAGGGACACGAGGGACCACAGAGAAATAAAAGACACGAGGAGCCAGAAAAACGAGGACACGAGGAACCACAGAGAAATAAAGGACACGAGGAGCCAGAAAAACGAGGACACGAGGAGCCAGAGAAAAACAAAACACTAGGAGCCAGAGAAAACACAAACACGAGGAGCCAGAGAAAAAACAAACACGAGGAGCCAGAGAAAAAACAAACACTAGGAGCCAGAGAAAACAAAACACTAGGAGCCAGAGAAAAC
>NC_056504.1:23508694-23509227 GCF_014905685.2 Nematolebias whitei
AGGAGCCAGAGAAAACAAAACACTAGGAGCCAGAGAAAACAAAACACGAGGAGCCAGAGAGAACAAGGAGACACGAGGGATCACAAGGAATATGGACGGTCAAGGGACCGTCCCTAAGAGACACTGTTACGGCGGGCGGCCAGGAGGCTGTCCATCAAACCGGGCCAGGTCAGGGGGACGGCCGGGAGGCCGTCCAAAACACAGGGCCCAAGGGAACACTGCTTGCGGCGTGGAAGCCTGGAGAGCTGCAGCAGACGGCGTGGAAGCCTGGAGGGCTGCAGCGGACGGCGTGGAAGCCTGGAGGGCTGCAGCGGACGGCGTGGGAGCCTGGAGGGCTGCAGCAGACGGCGTGGGAGCCTGGAGGGCTGCAGCAGGTGGCGAGGGAAACTTGGAAACTGCAGCAGGAGACGAGGGAACCTTGGGAACTGCAGCAGGAGACGAAGGAACCTTGGAGGATGCAGCAGGAGACGAGGGAACCTTGGAGGATGCAGCAGGAGACGAGGGAACCTGGGAGACTGCAGCAGGAGACGAGG
>NC_056504.1:23509327-23514288 GCF_014905685.2 Nematolebias whitei
GGAGAGACTCAGGAGACTCAAGGAAGCGTACCCAACGAAGACGACCCAACAAAGGACAAGACAGAATAGGGTGACTTAAATACAAGGAGAAGACGAGACATGATAGCAAACAGCTGGGACGAGACACAGGTGGCACTAATGGAACTAATGAGGGAGCACGAGGGAAACAGACAAACCGGGCCACAGAAAACTAACATCCTTACATGCTGCTCCTCTTCTGGTTCCTGCTTCTGCCGCTGCTGCCGCTTCTGCGGTCACCGCATTTGGGTTTGCATTTGGGTCTCAACCACCACCCGATCGTGACACTCACAATCTCAGTGTTCAGTGCAGAGACAAAAGGCAAACATGACAGTGTCCAGCTCTTACTGAGAACACGTCCAACTTACTGATGGCTATGCTAACTAGTTTTCTCTAGATACAGGAACTGAATGGTACTTGGTAAGGGGCCATTTATACCATACTCCTAAAGCACCCTTTAGGGGGATAGTCAAACTTTTCTGGGGCAGTGGTTAGAGCAGTCGTCCTCCAGTGGGAGAGTTGGGGGTTTGATTCCACCAGCAGTCAATTATTGAAGTGTCTTTGGGCAAGACACTGAACACTTCATTGCCTCTGATGTGTGTCCCATCAGTGTATGAATAAGATCCAAAGAACTGATTACCGTATTTTCCGCCGTAAACGTCGTACCGCCCTGTAAGTCTCATCAGTCCAATATGTCTAACAAAGTGGAGAAATCCATAAATACGCCGTTTGCTGTATACATCTCATCCATTATGCGTCACCGCTGACGCATCACATTTGTTAAGCGTCACCTCTGACAACAAGGAAATGTGGGCCAAACCCAGAAATGTGGGCCGGTATTGTGCCAAAAATCGATTGGCTGCCAATGGTGGCCGCGGGAGTGTGCACAGGAGGATGTTAACAAGAATTTAACAAGATTAATACTGAAAAGCAATTTTTTTTTTTGCTCAACTTAGTCTAACTTTTGCTCATGCACTTTGACGGTCAAATCAGCTGCATTTTCACAAGCTGATGCACGGAAACAGGAATGCACAGAGGGATGACTTGCTGTGCATTTCTTAAAAATTTAACAAGATAATCACCTAAAAACAATTATGTGTTTGCTCAACTTTATAGTAAAAGAGTGTCTCAGTTGAACTTTTACTTGATAAATGCACTTCAATGGTCAAATTAGCTGCATTTCGCTGGGGTGGCGCAGCGAAATGCAGCTAATTTGACGGTTGCTCCATGCAAACGATGGTAGCAAACTATGATTGTGTCATTAATAGAAACTTTTACCTATTACACGACACAATGGCATTCCATACTACTCGAGTGCCATCTAGCGGCTGAAAATGTTAGTGTTCAATATTTTCAGTCAGAATGAATGAAAACAGTCATATCTCAGCCCAAAATTGGTTTATAAATATGGGGGGAAAAAAATCCATAAATACATTGCTTGGCATATAAGTTACAGAACATTGAAATTATGCAAAAAAAAACCAAAACTGTGACTTATAGGGCAAAAAATACAGTAGTCTTTACATATTCAGATTACCTTTATATATATATGTAGTAGAGTGCTGTATGAATGTGTGTGTGGTGGTAAATAAGGGCACAGATTGTGTTGTATAAAGCTTTGAGTATTTTGATTAGATAGAAATGTGCTATACCATGTTCTAAAGAGACAAAAAACACGTGAACCCGTTGGGCAAATTCCTATGCTCACTTTAGCACCCTAGTGAGGGTATAATGTTGATCTACAGCTCCATGGCCAGGACAACCTTGCTGCTCTTCAGTTTGAGGTTTAACAGTTGACCAGACTCTTCCCTCCAGGGGCTTCATGTATGAACGGTGCATTCATAGAAAAAAGTTGCGTTGCCAGGTTTCATGCAAATGTCAGGATGTATCCACACAAATGTTAGATGAAGATGTGATTAATTATACGCAAACTTCTGACATGCCATGTGCATACCTCCACAAAAACATTTTCAGTCCACTGTATCAAATTACACTTCAACACTTGCTTTTGTCAAGGGAGGATGTCTTCTCCTCCTTTCCCTCTCTGCTTTGCTTTTGCTCTCTCCTGTCTGTGAAACTGCTTTAGAGCTTCTCTTCTACAAATCTTCTGAATCATAATTATGGATTTGGATTTGATCAGTTGGTCCCTCAACACAATTAATAACGTTTCTTTGAAGAGAAGACACGCTTTAGGCAAGCCGATTTGCCCTTTTGGCATGCACACAGATGGATATCTCATTGACTTGGAAGACTTGGTGATGTGTCTATCTCTGCTGTCATTTGTGGATTTTAAGGATGGATTTATGATCACTGGTTCCTGCTTTTTGGATTTGGTTGGTTTCTGGTTTATCTACAATCGAGGATGTCGTCTGCAGCAAATTTGGACCTGATCAGGCTGCCTGCCTTATGATGGGTTGGTTCGTGCCTTGAGCACCCAGACTCAAATGCTTTTGGCAGGATGGATCAGATCTTGGGGATTATTCTTAGGCATGGTCCATTGGTGTGGCCATGTAATGTGGACGTTTCGGAACCGAGTGGACCGACACAGACTCAAGGTAGATGTTATTAAAGTACTGCCTGTCCCCAAAACAATCATGTTTTTCTGAATTCGGCTCCCTGACTGGCCTTGACAGGCCATCTTATCTCAACCTGCCTGGAAGTTCTGTAAAACTGAAGCTCTGCCCCCTCCCTCCCCTCTTACCGAGGAATTTCCATGGACTTTTCAGAGGGGCCCAGCTAAATAAACATTCTGGCATCATTTCAGGACTCTCTGGATTAGTCCTTGGCTGTCCTCGGCACCCTCTGAGTGTGTACAGATCTCTTCAGAGGGAACTATTTGAACTGAGTGATTTTATCTGAACTCTGCAGTGCCTCTGTGCATTGTCTCTGACTGCTCACCATCCTTGCATCCTCCCCCCGTAATGTCGGCGTCATTATGTGCTAGTGTGCAAGATTGTTTTTTCATTATCACTCTGTTGATCTTCAACCAAAGATTAAAAGCGTGATAGGAAATTTTTTTTGTCTCCAAACCCTATGAGTCATTTTTCACCACTTTTATTGTCTGTCCTAACAGGTCTCACTTATAAATGAGTCTTTGAGGCTCAATGTGATTTATCTGTTTAAATAAAGGTTGAATAAATGAATGGATGAACAAAGTACTGAAACACATAGATACTCCAAAACCTGACTCTGTTTTTTTTTTTTTAACCCAGGAGTTTGAGAATTTATGGTTTAAATACGAAAGAGGAAACTGAACCACATTTAACCTCATCAAACACAATGCACAACACACCGCAAAAATTATGGAAACAACTTCACTTTAACGTAAACTGTAAAGTTTCTTATATTTTTGTTACATGTCGATGTAAACATGCGTCATTGACCAGACTAATGGAACGTTTAAAATGTGTGAATGTGGTGCACTGTCACTGAAAACAAAGAAGTGCTGGATCAGCAACTTACACGTAATGATTCCTCAGAACAACATGGTGGTGTGTCAACCAAGACAGCCCTACAATATTCACAGCCTTCAGATGGACGAATCTCGTCCACCCCGTGGCCCCACCACCTCTCAGATATTTGACCACCTCTGTCCTCATCAATAATTTTATTTTTTGTCTGATATTTTATGGGATGTTTGATGTTGGTGAGTGTGTGATTGTGTATTTTTGTTTTCACCTGGTTGCAAAGCAAAGCTCCCTTAAGTTGTACAGAGTTGAGTGGATACCTATAGTTTAAATAAACCTCAGTTAAAGAAATATTTCAACAATACTTGGATTTGTCAGCATTGAAGTAACTTTGCTTTATGTCAGTATCAGTTTCTGTTTATTTATTCACCCATTTTTAAATCTTAACCTGGTCTTTATTAGTCTATTTTTTTGTGGATGTTTTCATTTATTTAAGAATATTTTTTTTGTATTGCATGGTTTTTAATTATGTATGAAACTTTATGAATTTATTGGTTAGGAGTTGTCATTTTTAATACTTTTAAAATGTAAATAATTGCAATTTGTTTGTAGATGTTGTAATTTTGTATTGTGTTTTTAGGGTGACTTTGTAATATTTACAAAAGGACAATGTAAAAAATAATGACTTTCTCTGGTACTGTGGTACTCTAGTAGTACAATGATGCCCATGTGTACTCTCCTTTCTAAATAAACTCACAAACTGAACTAACTGTTTTCTGCTACTTTGCCAATAGGCTGGCTGACCTCATGGAGCAGTATCAGGAGGAGCTAGCCACCATTGAAACTATTGACTCGGGAGCTGTTTACACTCTGGCCCTTAAGACCCATGTGGGCATGTCTATCCAGACATTTCGCTACTTCGCTGGCTGGTGTGACAAGATCCAAGTAAGCCATCTGATAAAACTGATTACAAACAAGAGGGCAGTGGTGATTGTTAGTGGTAATGGGTGAGGGGGCTTGCACACACATGATAAAATCCTATTGATTACACGTCTAAGACAAAAACATGTCTGAGATACAAGAAACAAGCTTTAAAAACAACATTGTCTTTTTTATTAACAAAGTGATCAAATAAAAGTGGTAAAGAAAATACTTTGTATTACCCACCCACATGTCCTACAGTGTAGGGAAATCATTAAATTGGACACTACTGCAGGACACATTCTAGCTGTGAAAATCAGAACTGATGATTTTTGAACAACAATGTACATTTAGCAAAATTTAAAAGAGGGCTCACTCAATCAAGTTCAAAACTGTCTCGTAAACAAACAAACAAAAAAATAACCCTGGCGCATGACTATAGTGAAATTATAAGTAAAGAGTTTTTTAATAGCAGCAGTTTAAACTGTCAGTCATTACAATCAGTATGGTTACATCACTCAAACTGTATGAGTGACGTTCCTCTGGTTGAATGCTGCAGCCTGCAGGCAGGCTATGGAAAACCAGAGAGACATGATTTGTGCACAATGAAATGCC
>NC_056504.1:23514388-23515400 GCF_014905685.2 Nematolebias whitei
TGACGGTTTCCACGCCCTCGATGTTTCCTGCTCCTGAGATGGCGAACCTGGCTCCAGATTTACAACCATTGGAGGATCAGGTCTCTTCCACACTTTCGTGGTATAATAATCCTTCTCCGTGCTACTCCTACAGACAGGGTCAGGACCAGGAGAGCCATCTTTGATGAAATACTGAGAACCTGGACATGCTGTCCTGAGGAGTTCTTCTGTACGCCCGCTGACTGGGAGATCCTTGCCTACCCCCAGAGGAAGAAGGCTGAGATTGACCCCCCGGAGGTTCACATGCATTCCAACAAGGTTGAACCCACTGAACCTCCTGCTCCGCCACCAGTGGTCTTCACTGCTGCAGCCCCAGTGGTAGCTTCCAGGCCTACCACAGTCTCTGTAGTTTTTAAAGCTCCTGCAACCCCTGATGAGTCCACGTCCCTGGAGGGTCCCACATCCTCAGTTGTTCTTTTGTCAGTGGCTACTCCTGCGCCTCCAGTGACTCTTGTGTCAGCTGCCGCTCCTCCTGAGGTCACCATGTCAGCTGCTACTGCTCCTTTGGTTCCTGCGTCCACTGCCACTGCTGCTCCTCCGGTGACTCCTGCATCAGCCGCCGCTGCCACTCCTTCTGAGGTCACCACATCAGCCGCTGCTGCTCCTCTTCTGGTTCCTGCTTTGGCCGCTCCTGTGATCACCGCACCAGCTGCTGCTGCTGCTGCTCCTCTTCTGGTTCCTGCTTCTGCCGCTGCTGCAGATCCTGCGGTTATCGCGTCTGCCACTGCTGTGTTAGGATTTGTGGTCGGAGCGAACCCAGAGTGCAGAACAGGGACTCAACTCGGCAGATAAACAAAAATAGGTTTTTAATGATAAATGAAAAGTACAAAATAAACAAGCTGACGGGGCAGCAAAACTTACATAAACAAGGAGGGAGGCACGGGGAACTCAGGAGACACGGGGAACTCGAGGAACCAGGAAGACAAGGAGAGACTCAGGAGACTCAAGGAAGCGTACCCAACGAAGACGACCC
>NC_056504.1:23515500-23532542 GCF_014905685.2 Nematolebias whitei
AAGAGAGCCTTGACGTCCTTTTCAGGGACACCACCAAGTCATTGGTTCAGGTATGTTGACGACACCTGGGTTAAAATTAAATCTCAGGAAGTCCAACATTTTACTGACCACATCAACTCTGTGGATAAATACATCAAGTTCACACGAGAAGATGTAAAAAATGGCAGGTTGGCTTTCTTGGACTGTAAGGTCTCAGTCTCTGATAGAGGACATTTGCAAACCGAGGTGTACCGCAAACCCACCCACACAGACCAGTATTTGCAGTTTGACTCCCATCACCCTTTGGAGCACAAGTTAGGAGTCATCAGGACTCTGTATCACAGAGCAGACAGCATCCCCACTAGCTCGGGAGCCAGGCAGAAGGAGAAATCCTACACAAAACAGGCTCTAGAGCAATGTGGATATCCTAACTGGGCCTTCCTGAAAGCAGAGAAGAAACCCAAACAGGACTCCAGTCAGCCATCAGGTGAAAAGGAGGAACCCAGACCCAGACCAGTGGTCAGTCCGTATGTTGAAGGGGTATCAGAGAAACCGAGACGTTTATTTTCTAAACATAACGTCCCAGTGGCTTTTAAACCCCAAAATACATTACGGCAAAGACTGGTTCATCCCAAAGATCCATTCCCTCGGCACAAACAGAGTAATGTTGTGTATGCTGTTCAGTGTCAGGAAGGCTGTGATCAGTCTTACATCGGGGAAACTAAACAGCCACTGGCCAAAAGGATGGCCCAGCACAGAAGATCAACATCATCAGGCCAGGATTCTGCGGTCTACACTCATCTCCAGGCCAGCGGTCACTCTTTCAAGGATGAAGATGTTCACATCCTGGACAGAGAGGAACGATAGTTTGAGAGAGGAGTAAAGGAGGCCATCTTTGTGAAAAGAAATCGTCCATCATTAAACAAGGGTGGAGGCCTCCGGGTTCAATTGTCCCCCTCTTACAATGCTGTGATTGCTAGTATCACTTAGCCCTCTGTGAGTAGTAAACAGCCATCAGTGTGCTAATGACCCATTGTTAGGCTGATGGTCCTTCTTGAGCATGTGATCAGCTGGTTTTGGTTGTCAGCAGCAAACTGGTTGATCCACTCTGAGAGGGTGCTATTTAAGAGACTGAGCTGAAAACAGCACCTCAGACTGAGGAAGTCTCTTGGATGATAGACGAAACGTTTCTAGATTTTTTTGCCTTTTTTTTTTTTTTTTTTTGAATGTCCAGAGGACCAGATTGAACTTTTTTGGATTTTTCTACCTGGATTATTGAGCATGCATCAGGATAGTCAAAGCATCTTTGTTGTTTTCAAAACATTCCAGGAGGAGTTGAGATAAGTCCGGCATCAAGGCCACAGTTTGGGTCAGGCAGAACTCGTAATTGTTGTTTCTGCCTTTAAAGTCTCGCTGGTACATATTCTCTGATGGAAACTCCACAACAGCTGAATTGATCCTTTACTCCAAAAGTCAAGCTCACAGCTTCTCCAGATTATTCCACCATTCGTGAGTGCTGCCAGGGAGATCACAGTCCTGAAAACAGCTGCTCCATTTCCCTTTCACAGCTCCACATTCAGTCCGAGCATTGTCAAGCTTCAACACCTCCACACGAATTTGTAGACAACCAGATTCCACCAACCCAAACAGTAGAATCTAGTTGTCATCTTGAATCCAATTTGTTCCTTAAAGAGGTCAGAGGGGTCCTCCTTACTCTGACGCCTGTCGGGAGAAGTTGATCGATTTTGTTGAGAGACTAGCTGATCCTTCCAATTAAGAGGTATGCATGAAAAAAAGAGGCTTTTTAAGGGTTCACAGGACAAAAGAGTGCAACAGGGAAGTGGTGGTGGTGGTGGGGGGGGGACACGTCTGGTTTCACCGTAGAGTAGGAAGAAAAGAAAAAAAAAATTCATGAGAAATTTATGACACTCCTTAGTGACTTAACCACTTATGAACCTCTGAAAAGAGATCCAGGAAGTGGTTACAAGAAGAAGTTGATAGATTACCTAAAAATTTTGGAACAGGACAAAGCTATTGGCCATTTTCTATATCACATACTGTACCCAGGGGAGGCCACACCTAGTCTGTATGGTTTACCTAAAATCCACAAACAATGTGTACCTTTAAGACCTTTTGTTAGCATGATTATCTCTGTCACTTACAATGTTTCCAAATATCTGGCGTCTGTACTCATCCCTTTAGTTGGCAGCTCAGAACATCACATACAGAACACCATGGACTTTGCACATTCGTGGTGAGACGTATTGTGTCATTTCCTGTTTGTCTGTCGGTAGCTCGAGTGAATTGTTTGCTCGAGTCGTCTCTGTTTTCTGGATTTATCTGTCTTTTGCACAGTTTTTCATTCTAGTTCACAAACACAGTACAGTTGTTTTCTACTGTTGGATAGTGCTTAAAACACCTCTTATCTTTCAACACTTCTCAGTTTTTATTGGTGTATTTGGCTCTGCTAGCTCCTGCTAGCATTAGCTTAGCATGGCTGCTGCTTCTCTCTCTGCTTCCTTTGTTTTCTCTTGCTCCATGTGTCAGATGTTTAGTTACTCCTCTGCCTCCTTTAGTGGTAATGATACATGTAACAAATATTATGTTATGATAGCTTTGGAGGAGAGGCTGTCTGAACTGGAAGCTCGGTTCCACACTTTAGAAAAACCAGTAGCTAGCCAGGTCCCCTTAGACAGCGTGGAACCACAGAGGCTAGCTCCCGTTAGCGGTCCTCCAGCAGACCACGAGCAGCCGGGACCCCAGGCCGGCTGGGTGACAGTCCGGAGCAAGCGTAGCGCTAAGGCTAAGCCCCCAGTTCACCACTGACCCGTTCACGTTTCTAATCGATTTTCCTCACTCAGTGACACACCCGCTGAGAAACAGACCCTGGTTATTGGAAGCTCCATAGTCCGAAACGTGGCTTTAGGGACTCCAGCGGCCATAGTCAAATGCATTCCAGGGGCCAGAGCGGGTGACATAGAATCTTATTTGAAACTGCTGACTAAGGCTAAGGCTAAATACAGTAAGATTGTTATTCACGTCGGCGGTAATGACACCCGGTTACGCCAATTGGAGGTCACTAAAATTAATGTTGCTTCGGTGTGTGACTTTGCTAAAACCATGTTGGACTCCGTAGTTTTCTCCGGCCCCCTCCCCAACCTGACCAGCGATGACATGTTTAGCCTTATGTCGTCGTACCGCTGGGTGTCCAGGTGGTGTTCTGACAACGACGTGGGCTACATAGATAACTGGAGTTCTTTCTGGGGAAAATCTGGTCTGATGCGGAGAGATGGTATCCATCCCACTTTGGACGGAGCCGCTCTTCTTTCTAGAAATATGACTGATTTTGTTTATCCCCCAAATTATTGACAACCCAGGGTCCAGTCCAGGAAGCAGAGTTGTAGTCCTCCACACCTTTCTGCTGCTTCTCCTCTGTTACCCACCCACACCCCCACTGAAACAGTGTCAACTCGCCCACGGCTCAAATTAAATAAACCAAAAATCAGCTCTAAAAATGTAAACCATAAAAATTGATTAAAATAAACACAGTTACTTTACCAGAGCAAAATCATAAAATCATTAAATGTGGATTATTGAACATCAGATCTCTTTCCTCTAAATCCCTGTTAGTTAATGAACTGATAACTGATCATCATATTGATTTATTTTGTCTGACAGAAACTTGGCTACAACAGGAGGATTTTGTTAGTATAAATGAATCCACTCCTGTTAATTATTAAAATTTTCATGTTCCTAGAACAACTGGCCAAGATGGAGTAGCTTCTATTTTTCAGTCAGGATTATTGATTAATGCCAAACCAGTTATTAGTTATGTTTTTTTGGAATCGCTGTCCTTCAGTCTTTCTCATCCAAAATGGAAATCAGAAAAGCCACTTCTACTAATTGTTATATATCATCCACCAGGCGCTTACACTCAGTTTTTGTCTGAATTCTCAGAATTCTTAACTGACTTACTATTAAATACTGATAAAATCATCATAATGGGTGATTTCAATATTCATGTAGCTGTTGAAAGTGACAGCTTAAGCATAGCCTTTAATAATTTAATAGACTCATTTGGTTTTACCCAAAACGTCCACACATCTACTCATTCTTATCATCACTCTTGATTTAGTTCTGACTTATGGTATAGAGATTAGGGACTTGGTAATAGTTCCTCAAAATCCTATTCTGTCTGACCATTTTTTTAATAACCTTTGAGTTTGCATTAAATGACTACACAGTCACTGAGAGTAAATTTCATCTCAGCAGGTGCTTATCAGAAAATGCTGTAACCAAATTTAAACAATATCTTCCATCAATGTTTTCCTCTGGCTTGCAGCGTAATGCATCAGAGAACAGTGACTTAGATCATCTAGTTGATCATCTTACAACTTCAATGCAAACTTCACTTGATAAAATTGCTCCACTGAAAAAGAAAGTAATCAATCAGAGGAAACTGGCTCCTTGGTTCAATTCTGAGTTACGTACTTTAAAGTAGGCATCTAGAAACCAGGAGAGAAAATGGCGCTCTACTAATGTTGAAGAATTTTATTTAACTTGGAAAGATAGTCTGTTAACATATAAAAAAAGCTCTCCGTAACACTAGAATTTCATATTACTCATCTTTAATAGAGGAGAATAAAAATAACCCTAGGTTTCTGTTTAGTACTATTGCTAGACTAATTAAAAGTCCCATTTCTGTTGAACCATGTATCCCTACAACTATAAGTAGTGATGACTTCATGAGATTCTTTATAAATAAAATTATTTCAGTAAGAGAGAGAAAATTCAAACCATCCTTCCTTCTACTATTTCTAGTCCCCTGTCAAATGAGGCAACTTTAAAAATTTCACTAGAGCCTGATTTATGTTTGGACAGTTTTTGTCCTGTTGAGCTCTCTGAAATGTCAAAAATATTAACCTCATCCAAACCATCTATATGCCTGCTAGATCCCATCCCAACCAGACTGTTTAAAGAGGTATTTCCCCTAATTAATGTCCACATTTTGGATCTACTTAATTTGTCTTTAATGGATGGTTATGTACCACAGAGCTTTAAGGTTGCTGTAATTAAACCTTTACTTAAGAAGTCTGATCTTGATTCAGAAATTCTGGCCAACTATAGACCTATATCTAATCTAACTTTCATCTAAAAAATTCTAGAGAAAATAGTTGCAGGTCAGTTGCGTGAACATCTACAAAGAAATAATCTGTTTGAAGAGTTTCAGTCAGGGTTTAGAGCTTATCATAGCACAGAAACAGCACTAGTAAAAGTCACTAATGATATTCTCATGGCCTCAGACAATGGACTTGTGTCTATACTGGTCCTGTTAGACCTCAGTGCTGCATTTGATACAGTTGATCACAATATTTTACTACAGAGGCTTGAATATGATATTGGACAGGAACGGCTCTAAAATGGTTTAAATCATATCTATCTGATAGATTCCAGTTTGTAAATGTAAATAATAAATCTTCTTCATACACCAAAGTTAGTCATGGAGTTCCTTAGGACTCAGTGCTTGGGCCAATACTCTTTGCTTTATATATGCTTCCATTAGATAAAGTTATTAAACAGCATGGGATACATTTTTATTGTTATGCTGATGACACACAATTATATTTGTCCATTGATCCCAATGACTCCAATCAGCTACTTAGACTACAAGCATGTCTTAAAGACATAAAAACCTGGATGACCATTAATTTTCTCCTGTTGAACACAGACAAGACTGAGGTTTTAGTTTTTGGACCTGAGCACCTTAGGAATTAATTTTTCAGTCTTTCTCCCTCCTTAGATGGCATTAATCTGTCTTCCAGCTCTAATGTTAAAAATCTTGTTGTTATTTTTGATCAGGACATGTCTTTTATCCCCCACATTAAAAATGTTACTAGAACGCCTTCTTCCACCTGCGTAATACCGCTAAAATTAGAAACATCTTATCTAAAAGTGATGCAGAAAAACTGGTCCATGCATTTGTCACGTCTAGACTGGAATGCATTTGTCACGTCTAGACTGGACTATTGCAATGGTTTATTATTTGGATGTCCAAATACTTCCTTAAAACATCTTCAGTTGATCCAAAATGCTGCTTCCAGATTCTTAACTGGAGTTAGTAGGAGAGATCATATTTTTCCAGTTTTAGCTTTTCTCCATTGGCTCCCTGTCAAATCCAGAATAGAATTCAAAATCTTTTTTCTAACCTTCAAAGATCTCAACAACCTGGCTCCATCTTATATTACAGATCTTATTGTTCCATATTTTCCTAACAGAGCACTTCGCTCTCAGACTGCAGGTTTACTTGTGTTTCCTAGAATTTACAAAAACAGAATGGGAGGCAGATCTTTCAGTTATCAGGCTCCTCTCTTGTGGAACCAACTTCCAATCTCTGTCCGTGAGGCTGACACATTATCCAGTTTTAAAACTAGGCTTCAGACTTTCCGTTTTGCTAAATCCTACAGTTAGGGTCAGCTTGGGTTTCCTGAGCTTTCCCTTAGTTATGCTGCTATAGGCTTAGACTGCTGGGGGACAAACTGACCACAATTTTCACTCTGCTACTGTCTTTACTTACTCTGCTCAACCTGTTTTGTATTTGTAATTATTTTTTCTATCCTTAACATGTGATTTTTGTCTTTCAGATTCACCTGGACCTATACCTGGACCTACCATTCTGTGTTCGTCTGTCTCTCCTTCCTGTCCTCTCAACCAGCCGGTCAAAGCAGATGGCTGCTTGTCCTGAGCCTGGTTCTGCTGGAGGTTTCTTCCTTTTAAAAGGGAGATTTTCCTTTCCACTGTTGCCACTGTGCTTGCTCAGGATGGGAGACTGCAACGAAGCCAAGATTCAACTTGTCTGCTGGATTCCTTAGATAGAGAACTTTACTTATTGGCTTTTATGTATGTGAATGTTTCTGTAAAGTGCCCTGAGACAACTTTGTTGTGATTTGGCTCTGGCTCTCACTGAACCTGGCCTCCTCCCCTCTGGAGCTCTGACACCTCCAGAGAGTCAGCCCAGCATCCGTCCATCCTCAGTCCGACCACAGGCTCTAATGCTCGGACTCACTGTCTCTGAACTCGGCCTCCTCCTCTCTGGAGCTGTGACACCTCCAGAGAGTCAGCCCACCATCCATCCATCCTCTGTCCGACCACAGGCTCTCCTGCTCGGACTGGCTTTCACGGAAGCCATTTGCCATGGAAGCCATGGAAGACATGAACCATAAACGAAATAAACAAAAAGTTTAGCCATAAACTGAATTGAATTGAATGGAATTGTGGACGAGGTGAGGGATGTCATCGTGGAGACTGATGAAACAATGGCCTCTATTGATGTCACATCACTCTTTACGTGCATTCCTGTTGATGAGGCAGTAGAGGTGGTCAGTTTAAGATTAAAATCAGACACCACTCTGAGCAACAGGACCATGCTTTCCATAGAACAACTGTGTCAACTCTTGAAATTGTACCTGCAGTCAACCTACTTCACATATGGGGAGCAATATTATAGGCAGAAACATGAGTGTGCTATGGGGTCTCAAGTTTCTCCTATTGTGACCAATCTGTACATGGAGGAGGTAGAAAAGAAAGCCTTGACGTCCTTTTCAGGGACACCACCAAGTCATTGGTTCAGGTATGTTGATGACACCTGGGTTAAAATTAAATCTCAGGAAGTCCAACATTTTACTGACCACATCAACTCTTTGGATAAATACATCAAGTTCACATGAGAAAATGTAAAAAAATAGCAGGTTGGCTTTCTTGGACTGTGAGGTCTCAGTCTCTGATAGAGGAAATTTGCAAACTGAGGTGTACCGCAAACCCACCCACACAGACCAGTATTTGCAGTTTGACTCCCATCACCCTTTGGAGCACAAGTTAGAAGTCATCAGGACTCTGTACCACAGAGCAGACAGCATCCCCACTAACTCACGAGCCAGGCAGAAGGAGAAATCCCACACAAGACAGGCTCTAGAGCAATGTGGATATCCTAACTGGGCCTTCCTGAAAGCAGAGAAGAAACCCAAACAGGACTCCAGTCAGCCATCAGATGAAAAGGAGGAACCCAGACCCAGACCAGTGATCATTCCGTATGTTGAGGGAGTATCAGAGAAACTGAGATGTTTATTTTCTAAATACAACATCCCAGTGGCTTTTAAACCCCAAAATACATTATGGCAAAGACTGGTTCATCCCAAGGATCCAGTCCCCCAGCACAAACAGAGTAATATGGTGTATGCTGTTCAGTGTCAGGAGGGCTATGATCAATCTTACATTGGGGAAACTAAACAGCCACTGGCCAAAGGATGGACCAGCACAGAAGAGCAACACCATCAGGCCAGGACTCTGCAGTCTACACTCATCTCCAGGCCAGCGGTCACTCATCCAGGGATGAAGACGTTCACATCCTGGATACAGAGGAATGATGGTTTGAGAAAGGAGTAAAGGAGGCCATCTTTGTGAAAAGAAATCATCCATCATTAAACAGGGGTGGAGGCCTCCATGTTCAACTGTCCCCCTCATACAATGCTGTGATTGCTAGTATCATTCAGCCCTCTGTGAATAGCAAACAGCCATCAGTGTGCTCATGATCCATCGTTAGGCTGATGGTCTTCCTTGATCATGTGAGCAGCTGTTTTTTTGTTGTCAGCAGCAAGACTGGTTGAGCCACTCTGAGAAGGTGCTATTTATAAGACTGAGCTGAATACAGCAGGTCAGACTGACGAAGTCTTTCGGATGAAAGACGAAACGTTTCTACATTTTTTTTTGTTGTTGTTTTGCTTTGTGTTGTTTTTTGAATGTCCAGAGGACCAGATTTAACTTTTTTAGACCTTTGTAGAAATATTGTATTACCTTTTTTTTTTTTTTTTTGTACAGGGCAGTACCATCCCCATCAACCAGGCCAGGCCAAACCGTAATCTAACGTTCACCAAGAAGGAACCAATAGGGTGAGAAACCAATGACAATATGTTTAAAACCTCAAATGCCTTTTATTTGATTAATTTATCAAGATTATAATTTTACCATAACTTTTAAAGAAAGCTTATTACAATACAAGCACATTGATCACTGCTGATTACGAGGGGAGAAAACCTTTTTTTCTAATATAACTGAATGGTTAATCATATTCCTGTGATTCATATTTAGGCAGAGAAGACAGAAGTTTGGGGGATGGGGGGTGGTTGAAGGAAGCCATTTACGTCAAATAAAACGGTCAAAGCAGATGGCCGCTCGTCCTGAGCGTGGTTCTGCTGGAGTTTTTTTCCTGTTAAAAGGGAGTTTTTCCTTTCCACTGTTGCCTTTGTGCTTGCTCTTGATGGGAGACTGTGTCGAAGTGAAGATTCAACGAGTCTTCCTTAGATAGAGAACTTTACTAATTGGCTTTTTTATGTATGTGAATGTTTCTGTTCAGTGCCCTGAGACAACTTTGTTGTGATTTAGCTCTATATATTTAAACTGAATTGAATTGAGAAAAAAAAATTAAACAGAGAAGGTCTTCGATTTCAACTTTCATAAACGTGGCAGGCCTAATTTTTTATGATAGGATGAGGAGTTTGACAATCTAAGAGGAGCTCAACGTAGAGCTGCTGCTCCTCCATACTGAGAAAACCAGGATTTGAGTTAATTAAGGCAGTTGGTAAGAGAGGAGGGTGGGAGGATGGATATGGGTTTATTGGAAGGATCGAGCTGGGTGTCTCCTACATAACAGGCGGCTGTGGCTGAGTAGTTAGAGCAGTCGTCCTCCAATGCAAGAGTTGGGGGTTCGAATCCATCAGCAGTCACATGCCCAAGTGTCTCAGGGCAAGACACTGAACCCCTCGATGCCTCCGATGTGTGTCCCATCGGTGTATGAATGTGATAATGCTCTGATTAGTTTCTTTAGAATGATTTGTTCAATTAGCTTTGTAGAGATCTAGTAGAGTCAAGGGCGTCAGAAGCATCCATAATGTGTGTGTATGGGGGGGGATACAATGATGTGTGTAGGTGTGTGTGTACACATGCACGTGCATGCATGCACGCATAAAAAGTGTACACTAGTGTACAAAAAAGCAACATTTCACCTAGATTTCCTTTAATTCCACACATTTAATGCATGTTTCTCACCAAGTTTGTGTAAATCCAGCTGTAGGTTTTAAAGACATTTTAACTTTAATACACTTTACTACAGAGAGTCAGGTCGGCACTATTTGTGTTTATAGAGAAATAAAAAACATCACCAATAGACATTTTTACGTGTGTTTGGCACTAATCATCTAAATGATGTTTCTCACAAAGCTTGAGGACAATAAGGTGTGGGGTTTTAAAGACATTTCAACTTTAATGCACATGAACACATAGCGTCTCTTACACCTGCAGCATCTTACAGCATCACAGTTACTGCTAAGCTAAGATGCTACAGACGTAGCGCTCCTCTCAAGCATCCTCCCAACATGAATTGAATATATGTTTATGATCAATCCCCCCCCCCCCCCCCCCCGGTCAACAACTGCCCACACTAAGCTTGCTAAACTGGCGAGTGAGCAATACAGAGGTGTCTCCATCTCCTCCACCTGTGCACCTTTTCTGTCGAGGCATGAGGAGACATAGAGAAGAAACTGTGCAGGCATCAGGCTGCTGGTGGAGACTTGGAGGTAACCAGAAAAACCTGGAGTGGAGTTTTAGTGGCCTGAAACAAGTGGAATGGATTTGTTCACGAAGAAAGATAATCTGAGCCGAATGAACTGATGTTTCATAGTAAAAGTCCGGGGGGGGGGGGGGGGGGGGGGGCCAAAATTATTTTTTTTTTAATGGGGGGGGACAAGTCTCCTTCACATATAATGGTTGCGATGCCAATGAGTAGAGTGCTGTGTGAATGGGTAAATGGGGGCACAGATTGTAGTGTAAAGCGCTTTGAGTATCTTGATCGGATTGAAAGACACTATATAAGTACAGTCCATTTACATAACAATGCAAATGGAGATTATATTTACAAAAAATATAATTCTTTGTGGGTCCACTTTTATTCTTTGCTCCTCCTAAGTAATCTATACTGGTCCACTTCTTTAGACCACCAGTTGATCTTATACAGCAAATATTACAAATTTAACATCAAGGCAGACTTTTCTAGGTAAATCAATATATTAGTTGTACAGTAAAGTTGGTCCATATTTTAATGTAATTTTACATAAAAATGTAATAAACTTTTAAACAAAGTGGCTAGTGTAACACCTGTAGATGACTCAGAAACCACACAGTGTCACTTCATGCACCAAAATTTACAGAACCAAAACTCCCCCCACCCTCACAGTTTGATCCATGTCGTAGAGCATGGCTGTATCCCTTAAAGGCACAGTAACGTCACTCACAGTGCATAACATCATAAAGTCCAACCAAAACACCAAACTGAGTGATTTCTGGACATAACACCCCCAATCCCCCTTAGAAACATATTATTTAGCTCACTTTCTAGTATCACTATCACATTGTCACATAGTCCCCAAGCCAGACAGGCAGAAACCCCAGTATCTGGGATTGTGCTGGTCATTGAGTGGAGTTGGGGAAAGCTGGTGGATTATCCCCCACTTGGTAACCCATTGGCCTGGGCTGCCAACCCAGCGCCGCTGCCGGGGACAGCGGTGATGCAGATGCTGGTGGGGCGGTGACCCTGTGCAGACGGTTTGCGTGCCAACGACTCCCAACCTCCAGTCTGTTTGTGGGCGGCCCCAACTGCTTAATCACCCACAGGAGCTCTGACCAGAATGATTGCAGTTTATTTTGCTGATGAAGCCACTTGTTCTTGACCCAGTCCCCTGCAGTCAGTGAGGGGGTCCATACTCGGTGCGTAGCATCAAACCTGTCTTTCATCTGGGCCTGCAAACCCTTCACTTGAGCTCTGGCTTTCTGGAGCACTGGGCTCCCACGTGCAGGGGCTGGCTCAGCTCTCCAGGGGTTGCTTCAGTTCACACCCAATCATTAACACCACCAGTAAGGCTCCTGTGGTGGAATGCTTGGATGCCCAGATGGTCAGGAGGGTTTGGTTGAGAGCGTTGCTGAAGGTTCTCCCTTCCTCCAGACAGGCTCTGATTCCATTTTTGAGAGTTTTACATATTGAGTCGTTCCACACCACCATTGCTCTCTGGGCAATGCACTGCTGTCCTGATGTGCCTGATGGACCGCAGTGTGAGGAAATCTGTAGAGATGCACCGATCCGATACCAATATCGGTATCGGGACCGGTATTGAAAAAAACTTTTGTATTGTGTATCGTGACAATGTGACCGATCCATGACTGGGCAGATCTGTTCACTCTAATTCTATGCTTTGTGCTCTGAGTGATGCCACGCGCTAGCGTACTGACTGAACAAATTAAAGTTGTGTTGTGTTTACATGTTTGAACAAGCTTGTGAATCTCTTGGTGTGCTTAAGTGTGCTGTTATGGTGCAGAGTTTTCAATTAATTTGTAATTCAGTACATTCATGTCTGCGTTTAACAAAACAAATGTTTTAAGTTAATTCAGAACTGGGTTTGTAAGCTCAATCATCCAGGTAGACAACAAAAATTGCTAAATCATGTCTTCTGTACCTGTTTCAGTAACGGATCCAGATGACATGTTTTAGCCATTTTTGTTAGTTCAGCACTGTTTTTCTGTAACAGATTGGATCGGTATAGGCAGATACTAAACTGCAGATATCGGTATTGGATCTAAAGTGAAAAAAAGTGGATTGGTACATCCCTAGAACTCTGTGAACTGTGCTGAGGTAAACTGGGCCCCATTATTAATTGTAACAACAATGGGAAGGTCCCAGCATCCAAACAGATTGTCCAGGCAGTCTATGATGTGTGTGCAGTGATGGAGCTCAGTTGGCAAACCTCAGGCCACTTCGAGTGAAGATCTTGAACAACCAGCAGGTAGCGAGCGTGAGCAGGTGCCCTGTAAAGTTCCTCACAGATGTCGACCTGAATGTGTTCCCAAGGTGAAAATGGCCAAGGGGTCGGGGTGAGAGGGTCTGTGGCAGGCTGGCTTGTTTTCCCACTCAGAAGGCAGAAAGCACAGTTACGCAAAAGCTCCTCAACATCAGAGTCTATACAGGGCCACCACACCGTATCAAGACAGCGCTGCTTCACCTTGACCACCCCCAGGTGTCCCTCGTGTGCCAGTGTGTCAGTACTCTGGCCCTGAGAATTTCTGGAATGACTGCCCGGTGACCACAAGCTAGGCACACTGCCCCCCAGCAGGAGAGCTCATTGCATAAACGGTAATAGGGAAGCACCCTGCCATCCACTTTGGCAGGCCAGCCATCTTGCACATAGGTGCGGAGCATTGTGAGGGTGTCATCTGCAGCTGAGGCCTACTGCATCTCTGACAGGGTGACTATTGAACTGAGGGGCCCATGCAGGATGTGGACCCAGTCTTCATTGCTCTCTGTGTCTAATGTTGCTCCACTCATCTCCTTTGCCACTGACACAGCTCTAGACAGGAGATCAGCCACCATGTTGGCCCACCCAGGCATAAACTCCAGTCTAAAATTGTACTGATTTAGCCTGTCAGCCTACCCCAGCAGTCTCATGGGCCTGTACCCAGAGCCTTGGGTCGCTAACAGTGCTGTCAGCACTTGGTGGTCTGTGCAAATGGTGAATGGTCTGCCATATAGATAGACGTGCCAGCGTTCGCATGCCCACAGGCAGGCCAGGGCCTTCTTCTCCCCAACCAAATATTTCTGCTCTGCTGGAGTAAGTGCACGTGAGGCGAAAGGAACAGGGCATTCTACCCTGTCATGAATCTGGGAGAGCACCTATGATGCTTCTGGGATGGCGCTAGGTACTGTGCTCTCCCAGATTAATGACGGGGTGGAACCCAGAAGTATCACAGGTGACCATGGTGGGAGTGGTCAATCTGGAATGGGTCAGCGTGGGTGGGGACGTGAGCTGTTGTTTGATGATCTGCACAGGCCTCAGTGTCGGACAGGATCGGGGCGATGCCGTCTTTCGAGAGCCTGAAACCAAGAAACTCGACCTCCTCAGCCCCAAATATGCACTTCTGAGAGTTCAGTGTGACCCTATGCTGACTGAAACGCTGAAAGACCTGCTCCAGGCATGCATCATGTAGTGTAGTAAATGGTGCATGCACCACCACATCATCCAGGTAGATGGCGATACCTTGGATGCCAGCCAGTACCAGTGACATTATTTTCTGAAAACAAATTGGGGCTGATGAAAGTCAAAATGTCATGCGTTTAAATCTAAAATCCCCCACATGTGTGACAAACGCTGTAAGGTCCATATTGGCTGGTGCTAGAGGAACCTGCAGGTAGCCATTCCGTAGGTCCTTCTTACTGAAGACAGTGGAGCCGTGGAAATGGTTCGTGATCTCCTCAGCTGTGGGTAGGGGATACTTATCAGGTACGATGGCTTTGTTCACATCATTGAGGTCCACACAGTCGCAGTCCGCCCCCTTTTTCTTGGCTATCACTAGGTTTGATACCCACGGTGAAGCATTGACAGGCTATGATGTCCTCTTTCCCCAGGCGATACAGCTCGGTCTTCATGGTGTCACGTAGAGCCAGGGGAATGCGCTGAAGAGGCTGGATAACAGGATGGACTGACCGATCAACTGTAGGCTGGTGGACAAAACCTGTCATGCAGCCCGTCCGCTGAACAGTTGTGGGTAGTGGTTGAGACAGGACGTGGTGACCTGCTGGACATGCTGGCCCTCAGCATCACTCACCGCAAAACCCAGGGCGAGGAACAAGTCTATGCCTATAATGTTAGCTCCCTTCTGGGTGATGCAGAACTTAGTGTTAGGCACAAATTGCTGATCATATTCAACAGGGAGACAGGCCACACCCAGAGTGTCGATGGGAGAGTGGCCGTAGCCAAGCAGGGGTGTAGTTGTTGCTTCCAGAGGTATGTGACTGAAAAACTGGTCGTGCATTTGTTCAGAATTGTGACACTTTGGCCCCTAGGTCCACAGGGAGCGGGATGAGAGCTGTGCCCACACGACATGTGTAGAGCTTGAATGATGGCTGCAGAGTCTGTACAGTATTAATGGGAACCACAGTAGTATCACAGCGAGCAGAAAAAGAGCAATAGCAGCGTGCAAAATGATTCAACTTATGGCATTTGCGACAGAGTTTCCCATGGGCAGGACATGATTGGTCTCTAGTAGCATGGTTAGGGGAGCCATAGTTACCACAGCTCTTGGCCCTACTCCTACTGGGCCCCCTGTCCACTCTCTGTACATCCAACTTGCCACTCGGCCTGTGAAACCCCTCGACAGCCTCTCTGTGATGGACAGACGGTGGTGATGACGTCACTGGCTCGTGTACAGCGTGGCCGAATTTGCGCGCCTCTGTTAGGGTTGTTTCTAGCTGCTTTCCAATTACTAGAGTGTCCACCAGTGTCATGGAGTCTGGTTCTAGTAAAAATCTCTCCCTCAGTTGGTTACATGACATTTTTTCTATTAGCCGATCGACTATAAGTCCATCCTTCAACGTCCTTAAGTCACAGAGTCTAGCCAGCTCGTGTAATGCTGAAGCCTAGTGGGTGACGGACTCACCCGGCTGTTGAGTCCTCTGACAAAACTCGAAGTGGTGCATCCACCGGCTCTATCCGGAACTGAAATGAGCCCTCAGTGCAACCTTGGCTGTGGCGTATTTATTATCCAATAACGTGAGAATGGCAAAGATTTGTTGACCCTCCTGCCTGAGACAATGGTGCAGGACTGCACACTTCCTTGCTTCCACCAGCTCAGGGTGTCCCAAATCCAGCAAATAATCCTCAAACGACGTCAGCCATCTGTCCCAGGAGACAGCTGGGTCACCGGGGACAGGCAGGAAAGGTGGCGGTGGTGGTAAGGTGAGTTCAGACATCCTCGTCTGCCAAATGTAACACCTGCAGATGACTCAGAAACCACACCGTGTTGCTTCGTTGCACCAAACTTTACTGAACCAAAACTCCCCCCAACCTCACATTTTTACCCATGCCGTAAATCACAGCTGTATCCCTTAAAGGCACAGTAACATGTCACTCACCGTGCATAACATCACAGAGTTCAACCAAAACACCAAACTGAGTGATTTCTGGACATAACAGCTAGCTTTTTGCTTTGGTTAAACCAGGATGGTCTTTCAAATGCTTTAGCATGTGCAATGTACCATATTTTCCACCGTACACTTGGCACCACCCTATAAGTCACATCAGTCGAAATATGTCTAATAAAGTGGAAAAAGAATACGTTGCTTCGCCATATAAGTCGCATCTATTATGCGTCACCGCGACGCGGCTCATTTGTTACGCATCACCGCTGACAACCTAGAAATGTGGGCTGATGTGCCAAAAATAGATTGGCTGCCAAATGGCAGCCGCAGGAGCACACACAGGAGGACTTTAACAAGAATTTAACAAGATTAACACTTAAAAACAATTATTTGTTTGCTCAACTTTATAGCAAAGGTGTGTCTCAGTCTATCTTTTCCTATTGTGACGGTCAAATCAGCTGCATTTCAAAAGTTGATTAGCAGGAGCTCGCAGAGGGACAACTCGTGCATTTCTTCAAAATTTAACAAGATAACCATCTAAAACAATTATTTGTTTGCTCAGCATTATATCAAAGGTGTGTCTCAGTTTAACTTTTATTTAATAAATGCACTTCAACAGTCAAATTAGCTGCATTTTGCTGGGGCAGTGCAGCGAAATGAAGCTGATTTGACGGTTGTTCCAGGCATGATCCCGGAGTTGGACGAAGGTGGCAGTCTATGGCAAGCCAATTGTGCCATTAGTTGCCACTTTTACCTATTACATGACATAATGGCATGCCATAATACTCGAGTGCCTTAGCTGCTGAAAATAGTAGTGTTCAATATTTTCAGTCAAAATTTGGTTTAAAAATATGGGAGAGAAAAAAAACATAAATAAGTTGTTTCTGTGTATAAGTCACAGGGCATGCAAATTATGCAAAAAAACGCAACTTATACACCAGAAAATACAGTACTCATATAGATGAACATATACCTGTGATATATTCATAAATAGAACGGATTCATTCATTTTTCTGGACTGAATAATATCGTGCATTGAAATTAAACGTAACGT
>NC_056504.1:23532642-23537379 GCF_014905685.2 Nematolebias whitei
ACTCGATTGAAGCAAGACGCACGTGCAGAAATTGATTCACTGAACGAGCAAGTACAGTCACTTTCAGCATCACTTACTGAAGCTAGGAAAGTCGAAGACCAGGTTTCCATGACATACTCTTCATTAAATGAGGAGTACAAGGAAACGGTATCACGATTGTACCAGTGCAGAGCTGAGATAGACATGCTTAAAACGCAACTTTGCCATGCGGAAAAGGAAAATAGTGTGAGGCGTGGACAGAATGTGGGGACACACTGGGCTCCGGACCCAAATCTCCCTCCATCACATGCACCTCCACCCTTACCTAAAGGAGCAGGGACAGACCTGTCCAGGTCTCCTCTACCAAGCTGGCAAGAGAGACCGTCGAGAGCTCCTCTTTCAATTTCGGATTTGCAAAAAATCTCAAAATATGTTCAACGCTTAATTTTTGGGCCTATGGGTTCTACTGGTACAAAGGCGTATCTCAATGACCTAGATTTCAGACTGAGTGGTTATCCTAATGCTAGTGTTGAAGATAAAATCAGTCTGATAAGGCTCACTTCGGACAGAGAGGTGTTCACCTTCATCGAGCGTCATCCTGATGCCACGCGAAGGGATTACAACCTTCTGTGTGAAGCTTTGATCAGGGAATGTAGATGAACTACAGGAATACGACCCCTACACGGGGCCTGGTGGCTTCCCAGCTGCAGACAAGGTCACGCAAGGGAAGCATGAACATCCAAAGGTTTATTACAAAAGAATCTTCCAAGCTTATTTTGGTTACAGGAATGAAACCGGCATGGAGGAGGAAGAAGGTTTTAAATTTGTTTTCAGCAAAAATCTCCACGCTGACATAAAAACGTCAGTACAAATGATGGCAAATTTCAAAGAAAAATCCATCAATGAGATTAAACAGTGTGCTGTGAATGTGTTTGAGGCATGTTCTCATGCTAAGACGCCCATAGAGGTGTTTCCTGGTGTAAAGGTTAAACCCCATTCGCTAGAACTGGAAGGACGGCGTGCATCGCCTCCTCCTCCTAAGAAAGGCGAGAAAAAGCAGTCTTTTCAAACTAACAAACCGCGTCATGAAGGTGCACGCTGGGACAAAAAAGCTCCTCTTTCAGAGGATGAACGTGATTATCGTAAGTGGGGTGTGCGTAGGACGAAAAGATATGGGAACCAAGGTGACCCATATTATCAGGGGAAGTCCGAAAAGGAACCCCCAAAAGACGTACCTAACCCTCCCCCACCTCAGACGAAACGAACCGAGGCGAAAAAATCACAAAGGTTCCAGAAATAAGGCCCTACACCTCTGAGCTCGGAAGAGACAGAGAAACTACGCAGGTTGTTAGAAACTTTGAAACACACTGACACGGGAAACCAACCTGGAGCACTATGCAGTGATGTGATCACTATTGCATCTGAGGGCGCGAATGACAACATTACAGATGTCGGTGGTACACACCAATACATTGTTGTTGTTGCCTCCAACAACCCCTCATCGGAAGGGGGGGGGGTGAACTCACACACAAACAATGACGAGTCATCGCAAGCTGAACACTCAGAAACAGCTACTGCTGTGCTGACGGTTCAGACAAACCAAGATTACACAGACAAGGCTGAACGTGTAAAGAAACGTCAGAAAAAACCTAAGAGGTTTCTGTGTAACTTTATCAGAAGGGGGGTCGCCAAGAAGGCATACCTGTCAGTAACGCTCCAAGGTGTCCTCACACATGAAGCACTACTGGACGGTGGGGCGGACATAACAATTATGTCAGCTAAACTGTTCGAGGAGCTGAGGACAGCCTCTAGCAGTGTTAACAGGGTAATACCTCTCACAGAATGTGCTATAGAAATGCAGGGTCTCTCAGAGAAGAAGACAACCCTGACAGCTATAGCAATGGTTCACATGCAGATTGGCAGAATGACACTATACCACCTGGTACACGTGTCTAGTGTTGACTCATTCCCATTTCTGGTTGGCCAGGATTTTATAAATCACTTTGACGCGATTATAGATTATGGTGATCAGACGATGTGGGCCAAGGTGAGCAAACCACTGCCAATAGAAATGCCTCCGGAGTGTAACACAGACTGCCTAACAGCAGGTACCGCGGAAGGCGCAAAGGACTCCTCAGCCGAGGACACGAGCCCGGTGAGTATTCCTCTGACATCATGTGAAACCAAAGAGACCCACCCGGTGGTCCAAACTCTGACCCAACAAGACAGCCTCCTCTGTGAGCTGGAGCAGTCAGAGTCCACAAAACACTACCTACCACTGGTAGTTAAAGGTGTAGAGATCCAAGGATCCCACACCAACGATGCTGTTCTGTCTCTGTGGACAGATAAATCAGCAATTAACCGAGCTTTCTATGAAACCTTGGTTCACAAACACGTGGGTCTAGAACTAATTAAAAAAGCTTTCCGCTTTCCATTAGTTCCCAATAGTTCACAGGTAATGACCACAGAAGGAGTCATTAACCTAAAATTAAAAAGGAACCAACGAAAACTGGTTCACCCGTTTCTCGTGATCCAAAACTTACCACATGCAACCTACATAGGCTCTGACATTTTGGTAAGGTTGGGTGTCCATGTGGACGCCATCAACAAGGTGCTGTGGTCCCTAAAACCAGCCACAAAGGATCCTCCTCTGCTAGACACAGCAAACCTTAAGGCTGGGCAGACCATTCCAGAGGCCTGCCAGGTTGCTAACAACCAAACCACCATAGTACCACCTCAGGTGATTAACCTAATGGTGCGACTCCACATCGTAGCTGGACAAGCTATTAGCCATAAACAGGCATATTTTCAACCTTCTCCTGCGTTTTTCAACTTGGGACTGTCCGTGGAAGCCACGAACCAAGTGAGCCTTGACTCCAGGACCACATTTATTGCTCTGTGTAACACAGGCACGGATGAGGTGCTGATCCCAAAAAACACTATGCTAGGATGGTTGATTTCCACTGATTTTCATGATTTTGAACTAGGCATTCCATTTCTGGGAGGACTCCCAGATAACCTGGTACCAAGTCAAGAAGCTGGGCCAGTATGGTTCACAAAACCAACACAGGCCATAGCTCTTTTCTCAACCGATGACGTCGACCAAGGACCTCAAACCTATGGTGTCTTACCCATAGACAGGTCCGACGACTCAGAAAGGGATTCGTTGGAGCTCCCCAAAGAGCAAGAACCCTTATCGGTCTCATCACAGATTGAACAGGTGGTCGCCCAAGCCGACGCTCTGACATCTGATGAAGAAAGGGACAAACTTAGCCAAGTTCTTTTAAAATATGAAAAGTCATTTTCAACTGACCCAGACATCATCCAACTTCAGAAGTTGGATCCTGCACTTAACTCGATGATACTGTATCTGACTGACCCAGACAAATACACTCCATCGATAGGCGAACTCGATTCAAATCCAGACCTTAAAGTCCTCTTTCAGCTGCGCAAACAGTTAAAACTACTCAAGGACAACCTAACTTTAGCTCATGGAGCGACGTCCTCACCCGTGTTCGCGGTCCCCCATGACCGAAGGGGGGTGACGCCAGTTAGGGTAATGTTACCAGACGCGATAACGTGATCAAATCTGACATTCAGAGTGAGTGACGCACCGAAACGTCGTTTTCTAGTTGCTTAATCACTACTTTTGTCAATGTTGAAACGTTGTTTTACTGGTTGCTTAGTCACTGTTTTTGTCGATGTTGAGACATCGCTTAATTGGTTTTTGGTATTGTTTCTGAACACCCCAAGCAAGAATGAATTTTGTGTGTAGTTAAGTTAGAGGCTAAGAGGCCTTTAACTATGCCAACATGCAGTTCATTTGGTAAAATGCGATCTTTGCGGAGTCAATGTAGACTAATGCTACCTTAAGTACCATAATCTACATTGGTCTCACAACGCTTAAGCCGAACCTACTCGAACAATTCTATTCGGGGGGATAGCTAATTATTTTTGATGAGTCTCGCCATAGACTCCAAAACATTTATGGGGAAACCAAACACCCAATCTCAAGTCGTTCGTCTAAAAGGCAACAGACAAGTAAACCAACTATAGTGGCCATGTAAGTCTAACATAGACAATGTTAGCGATGGTGGTATAGTTGGAACACCCTTCTATAGGTATAGATCCCTATAGTTACCCTTTTCAGCATGTTCCACCCCTTAACTGGTAGCTGTAGCTGTTCCCAATCATAATAGCTTACACACCAGGTGCATATAGGTTAAGGCCTTATGTAAAATCCCCTTCATAAGCCCACCTTAAACCACATAATTGCATGACACATAGAACCAGAACGGCACCGACTGGACGTCACCCAGCGACGACCTTCGCTGGAGGAGATCTGCAATCCTGACGTTGGTCTCCAACCTGCATCCAGTAGCCGCATCTGCGGTTCAATCAAGGGAACCCCTCTGTATGCTGATCAATCAACACCTCCATTCGTTGTGGATTTACCGTTGTGGATTATATGACTTTTTCCAATGGATTACAGACTTTGTTTCCAAGTGGTTAAAGCATTGCTACAATGGATTTACCAGCAACATTATGGAATTACCAACAACATTATGGAATTACCTAAACCGTTGTGGGATTACCTTCTTTGACTTTTGTTTTCCTCTTGCTGGATTACATCAAGCTCAACGACATTCCGAGGCGTAAATTCATGTTGGAATTCATCCCCATGGACAGGCGATGATTTCCAAAGGGGGGACTGTAGTGAACTAAGCCTCAGGTCAAAACCTGGACCTTCGTGGGACA
>NC_056504.1:23537479-23538553 GCF_014905685.2 Nematolebias whitei
CCCGACCCCTAGTGTCACACGGAGAAAGGAGGTGTTTGTGAAAGGGGAAAAAAAAAAATACATAAATAAATAAATCTATATATGCATAAATAAATTATGAACAGACCCACTTCCTCCTCCTCCCACTCGAATATGGTGTTGATGCATGTTGTTATACAGTGCGTTTAAAATGGGGGGATGAGGTGGCGACCGGCACAGACCCACCTCTTGCCCAGAGAGCAGGCGGCGCCCGTTCACCCCTCATCTCCGCACAGAACCCTAAATGTCTACATGCTACATATGAGAGTGGGCACAGGTCCGGGGAGGTGGAAATGGTAGTACATCCCACCACCTAAGTGCGATCATGTGCCCACTCCAGATCCTATATATGCCTGTGTCGTGAGAGTGTTATAAGTGAGTGTCTAGGTTGTATATTAAAATTAGGGCCCAGGACCCCACCAGCCACGGAGATGGATGATTCTCCCCGTAGCTCAGTAGTGCACCTGAACCCCAAAACCCTGTTTGAGTGGTGGTGTGGTGGAGTGGGCGGAGGAGGACGTTGGGATGGGGAGGTGAACTGAGGTGGCAATGCCCCCCCCAGGGGACCAGCTCCCCCACTGACCCCAATAGGCACCCCCACTCTCCAAGATCCACCAGGGGACAGAGGCTCTAACAGAGATACCTAGGAGGAGGTGGCAGCCGCACCACCAGGGATCAAGGCCACGGACCGGCACATAGTCCCCGAGGACCAACCAGAACCAGGGCCAGCAACCCAGACCCATCCCGAAACCGTCCAGACGCCCCAACCCGATTCCCAGCCCAACACCCAGCCCCCCAACCAGAGAGGCCACCAAACCCCAACCGGGACAATCAGCCAGGAGTGCCCAAACAGTCAGAGATAGAGCACTACAGCGACCAAGAGCGCCCCCCCCACCCCAAAAAAGCAAAAGACCAGTCCACCCATAACAACACCCACAGCGAGAGCGCCCCATGCAAGTGAGGGCACACACCCAGCGAGCCCAGACTCCCCCGGCCCCACAGCACACAGCCCCCCGCACGAGAGCCCCCAATATACCCCACCCCAGTCACAGCCCA
>NC_056504.1:23538653-23555610 GCF_014905685.2 Nematolebias whitei
CCCCCCCCCCCCCCCATCAACAGTCCCACCCCCCCACGGCACAGGCCCCAAAGCCCACCAACGCACCGAAGGCCCCAAGGCCAGGGCCGGGCGCCGGCGCACCCACCGGCCCAAGACCCCGGCAACATACCTGTCAAGGCCCGAGATCCCCGGACCAAGCCGGGAACCCCGCCCAGGAGCGATACCACCCCAGAACCCGCGCCCGCGTCCACCCCAGACCCACCCAGGGACAGCCAGGTCACCAGGCCAGTAACCCATGTCCGCCGGTACAGACCACCCAGAAGCCCGCATGCAGCCAGCACAGGCCATCACCCAGAACCACCAGAGCCACCTCCCCAGTCGGGCGCCACCGCTCCAGGCCCATGACCCCCCCCACGTCCCCAGCCCCGACACCCCACCCACACCGACCACCATGCCCCACGGGACAGAATCAAAGGGGACCACCCACCTCCACTACGTGTTGGAGCCGATTAAAGAAGTCCAGAGAGAATAGTCCGATGTGGGGGTACAGGCTGTCTCAAGACTGATGTAATCTAACAGAAGGTCTTTATACTGTTTAATACTAAGTGTATTTTTATTTTTCCAATTCATGAGTATAGTTTTCTTTGCTATACATAGGGCAGTGAGAATAATATGAATTGATTTTGTCTCCAAGGTGACATCATCTAAGTGGCCCAATAAGCAAACTGACGGAGAGAGTGGAATATTACATCTCAGACACTTTGATAAGTCTTCACATATCCGGCACCAAAACCTCTGAACAGGTGGACAGAACCAAAATGCGTGGATGTAATTGTCCGGAATATTGTCTGTACACTGTGAGCAAATATTAGATGATGCGAAACCCATCTTGAACATCCGTTGACCTGTATAGTGTACTCTATGAAGGATTTTGTATTGTATTAGTTGTAAATTCGAGTTTTTAGTCATCTTAAAAGTTCTCAGACAGATCTGCGACCAAAAGTTTTGGTCAAAATTAACTGACAAGTCTGTCTCCCATTTTACAATGGGAAGAGATATAGCTTCATCTATTTTACTGAGTTTCTGATAAACCTTAGATAGTAATTTGGGAGGGTTAAGATTAAGGAATTCTAATACACTTGTTGACATTTCAATCCTAGTGTTATTAAGGTTAAATTTATTTTTGGTTATAGATTTAATTTGTTGATATTCTAAAAAATTATTCTTATCAATCCCATATTGTGTAATTAATCTGTTAAATGGGATGTAGTCCACTTCTTCATATATATGTTCCAAATATTCAATTCCTTTACACCTCCAACCTGGGAAGTTTATCATCTTATTCTGTTGTAGGATGTCAGGGTTGTTCCAGATGGGTGTACGTTTACATGGGATTAGTGAAGACTCTGTCATTTTAAGAAACTTCCACCAAGCTGTCAGAGAGGAGCTGATATTGATGCTTTTAAAGCATTCCTGTCGTTTTATGTTTGAGCTAATGAATGGAAGGTCCGAGATCATTATATTATTGCAAAGTGTCTGTTCTACGTCTAGCCAGGGTTCATCAAGGGGTGTGTGTTTTATCCATCTTGAGATGTATTCTAGCCTGTTGGCTAGAAAATAATAATAAAAGTTGGGTAATTCTAGTCCTCCTTTATCTTTGGATTTCTGTAGTGTTTTTAATCTAATACGAGGGCGTTTATCTTTCCACAGAAATTTAGAAATAGAGGAGTCCAGGGATCTAAACCAGTCAGATGATGGTTTATTTGGGATCATTGAGAATAAATAATTTATTCTAGGCAAAACCATCATTTTTATTGATGCGATCCTTCCCATGAGAGATATGGGTAAAGATTTCCATCTAGCCAGATCATCCTCAATTTTCTTTAAAAGTGGGGTGTGGTTTAGTTTTGTTAAATCTGCTAATTTAGGCGAAACTTTGATACCCAAATATGTAATATTCCCTGATTGCAGTTGTGTAGTAAGTGAATTGTTGAAAGAGCAATTAATTGGTAGAACTGTGGATTTTAGCCAGTTTATAGAGTAATCTGAAACTTTTGAGAAGGAGTTTATCAGTCCAATAACCTGAGAGATGGAGGTTTGTGAATGCCAGAGGAAGAGCAGCACATCATCAGCATATAGACTGATTTTGTGCTCTATGTTCTTGCATTTTATGCCTTTAATATCTGTAGTTTGCCTGATTGCTGCGGCTAGCGGTTCGATGAAAATAGCAAACAGTGAGGGGGAGAGTGGACATCCCTGCCTGGTTCCCCTTTGCAGAGCAAAACTAGCAGATATTTGATTGTTTGTCCTAATGCATGCTGAAGGAGAACTGTATAATATTTGTAACCAATTTATGAAATAATTTCCAAAACCAAATTTATGTAAGGCTGCAAATAAAAATTTCCAGTTAACTCTATCAAAAGCTTTTTCTGCATCTAGAGAGAATATTGCAGTTTCAATATTTTTACTGTAAGAATAATCTATTAAATTAAATAATCTGCGTGAATTTGTGGCTGAATGTCTCCCTTTTATAAAACCAGTTTGGTCTGGATGTATTATTAGAGGAGTTACCTTTTCTAATCTTTTTGAGAGGGCTTTACAAATTATTTTAAGATCAACGTTGATAAGAGATATGGGACGATAACTGGTAGGTAATACAGGGTCTTTTTCTGGTTTTAACAGGAGACTAATGTTGGCAGAATTTATATTTTTTGGAAGACTGTTATTTTTCTCAGTTTCTTGTAGCATTTTGTGAAATAGTGGAGCCAGGATATTCCAGAATTCTTTATAGAACTCTGCTGGGAATCCATCTGGACCTGGAGCCTTTTTATTGGACATGCTTTTGAGGGCTTCCTGTTTTATTAAAAATACAACGAGAGGAGACATTGCCTTTAGCCCGGCGGACCCAGTCTGGGGATGTTCCAGCCGCAGCACGCGCGGCGCACAGTTACACGCTCCTTCTAGGTGTTTGTGTGTGGGAGGGGACGGAGGGACAGATGGTCATACTACGCACAGAGATTCTGCGCAGAGTCCTTCTCTTCTCCTCCTCTCCAAATATTGTCCTTACTCAGTGGAACTGTGCACTGAAAAACACCCTCTCTCTCCTTCTCTCAGACCCTTGAAACAGAAATGATCATTTATTCAACAGAATAAATAAATGCCCTGTGGACAGTGCACGTTACGCACAGAAACGTCTCCAGACAGCTCTAGTGCGAGCACATCATCAGGTGTCTGAACTCCTGCTACATTTCAGACATAATAAATAAAAAAAAGCTTACTGTAAAAATAAATTAAAAATACAAATATAAAAATGTTTCATGTGTCATTCACATTATACGTCACGTTTCAAAACAACGGTGCTAATTTGTCAAAATAACAACAGCAATCAAAATGTCAAAAAGACAGTCAAATTTAGTTTAATAAAAAATGGATGGATGGATTGTCCTTAGTTGGACAACAGAGAATTGAAACCTTCAGGTACTTCAAATGGTGCCACGAGACTGGAGCAAGAGTGTAAAAGAGTTCAGCTCAGAGCCTTGAAGTGAGGGGAGGGAGGAGGGGGGTTTAGGACACTTGACAGAATCAGAGCTGCTCATTCACACACAACCTGCTGTTCCTCTCCAAAATAGTAATTTTATTAAGTGTTTACAAATGTAGGTAAATGTTGATGTATAACAATCTGTTAAAATACCCCAAAATGCAAGAAATGGCATCTCTGTTATTCAAAAATGTCTTCTTCTTTCAGCTTTTCCTTGTTCAGGGGTCTCCACAGCGAGTCATCCTCCTCCATCTCACTCTGTTCTCTGCATCCTCTGTCCTCACTCCAGCTACCTCCATATCCTCTATAACTGTATCTATATTAGAGTTGCATTCGGGTCCAAAAAATCTGACCCAATCTGGCCCCAAACCCGTAGCTATCATTTCCGAACCCCACCCAATCTGACGAATTAACATTAATTACTGGTCTGACATGTCCAAACCACTGTCCCTTCTCTAGACATGTCCAAACCACTGTCCCTCTTCTGGACATGTCCAAACTATCTCAGTCTGGCTTCTCTAACTTTATCTCCCAGTTGTTCAACCTGTGCTGTACCTCTGATGATCTCATTCCTAATCTTATCCCTCCTTGTTACTCCTAAAGAGAACCTCAACATCTTCATTTCTGCTACTTCCAGTTCTTTCTCCTATCTTTTTGTCCATGTATTTGGAGAAGTCTGTGACTGTGTTCCTCAAGGCCATCTGTGGAGAGTACTGAGAGATTACGGGTTGACAAAGTCGTTTTTAACAATTCTTGTATAACTAAATATTATAGTTAAAATATAATATTTAAAAAATTAATTTTAAATTATTATAGATATTATAAATTTTTCATTTGACAGTACTATTTGTTGGGCTTCACTCTCAGCTACGATCTTACTATATTTCAGATCAATATCTCATATAATGCCAGAGTTATAGCCAATTTTGCGTTTTCTGAGGTAACTTTGGCAGCCATCTTGAACCAAAATGGCTCCAAAAGTTAATCAGTGTTTTTTCATAGACCTCTTCACTCTAAGTCATGTGACTTCACTATGGAAGTTAGAAGCTGTTACTTCTCAATGTTTTTCAATGAGAAAAATGATGTCTTTGTTGGCAAATTATGTCGCCATGATAACTCAAAATGCCAAGAAAAGTAACAGCACATGTCACGCTGCCAAGCCAGTCGTTTTGATATACCATTTGTGGGGGTACACATTGTGGTTTGGGTCGCATTAAAGTTGATATAAGAGCACAACCCTTGTCAGGTGAATAATATTAGGTGGCTGCCTTTCTAGGCAGTCCCCTAGTAGATAAAAAGTTGGCTTTGAATTGAAGATAATCTGTCCAGATAGAAAATTTGACCTATAAAATTTCTTGATAAATCTTTACAGATTATTTATTTTATTAAATGCTGATTAATTCAATGCTTTTTATTTCAGGTTGAGGAGGTCAAAAAGATGAAGATTGGTGATCCATTGGATCGCTCCACAGACCATGGGCCCCAGAATCACAAGGCACACATGGACAAATTGGTGGAGTATTGTCAGATTGGTGTAAAAGAAGGAGCCACTCTAGTCTGTGGTGGCAAACAGGTGCAGAGACCAGGTGAGGCAGCAGAAGCTTGAAACTACTACCACTTATGGGAATCCTTGATACATGATGTGGTCTTGGAGGTTTCTCACAAAAATCTGTCTTTAGCTGTTTTGTTGTACATTTGCCTCCAGGTTTCTTCTTTGAGCCCACAGTGTTTACTGATGTCCAAGACCATATGTACATTGCCAAAGAAGAATCATTTGGCCCAGTTATGATAATTTCGAAGTTTAATAGTGGGTAAGCTGAATTAAAAGTTGCTTTGAACATTTAACATCTCACATTACCCATTGCCTCAAGAATAACTTGCCTTTCATTCCTCTATTGCTTTAATTTAATCTGGTGTGGTTTCTCCTAACTTCCTTTAGTGACTTGGATGATGTTTTAAGGAGAGCCAATGCTACAGAGTATGGGTTGGCTTCTGGTGTTTTTACACAGGACATCAGCAAGGCTCTGTATGTGAGCGATAGGCTTAATGCTGGTACTGTTTTTGTTAACACCTACAACAAGACGGATGTGGCATCACCTTTCGGAGGCTTCAAGCAGTCTGGATTTGGCAAAGACCTGGGTGAGAAACACTTTAACTCTTATTGTGTACATTTTATATTTGTCTTTTTTCATTTTAATTTCCTATAAAGTAAACAGCAATGGCAGTCATGTGATCTTGACTTGGGTGAAGGCCCTTTTTAGAGATGACATCTCCAGAATAAACTATTTTACTGACCAAATTAAATTGTTAGAGTTGATCTGTAGTCCCTTGTATTTAAGGTAATGGTTAGGGCTTTGTCCAGTGTGAGGTCCTCCTCCAGTGCTAACTTATCCTCCACAGCACTAAATATTTTTGGGGTAGACATTTGTATACCGTAATGAACCGCTACACACATTTTACTAGCTTTGTTACATTTTCTGTAATTAAAACAGGTCATATGTTGTATGTTGCTTAAATTTTTTTGTGCACAATGGCATTACCTTTCTTTCTCCCTCATGTCAGTCAACGTTGTGACTCAGTTGTGTCAATAATATTTCACATTAACGAAGTTAAATGGGGGGAAAATTTTGAAAAAAACAACTGAAAATTATAAAAGTGAATTGGTGTTTCATACATACTGTATGTATTCAACTCTTTGCTTTAAAGCTACAACTATGATGCTCTGATGCCATATGATTATTTAAATAACATCTATCTGTTGGCTAACTACCGGTCCAGGGGCCTTTCTGGGTGGAGTTTGCATGTTCTCTCCGTGCATGCGTGGGTTTTCTCCGGGTGCTCCGGTTTCCTCCCACAGACCAAAAACATGCATGTTAGGCTGATTGGTAACTCTAAATTGTCCCTAGGTGTGAATGAGAGAGTGAATGGTTGTTTGTCTCTATGTGGCCCTGTAATGGACTTGCGACCCGTCCAGGGTGTACCCCGCCCCTCGCACAGTGATTGCTGGACATGGGCACCAGTGACCCCCGTGACCCAAAATGGAATAAGCGGGTAAAGATAATGGCTGGATGGATGGATGTTGGCTAACTAAGCTTAGAGACAGCAAATAGGCCTGTCATGTTGGAGACATTCTTCCATTGTATATCTCCCGTCTGTCTTTAGTTTTCTGTGTACAGTTGTCTGTCTGCTCTCAGCACCTGAAAGATAATTTACGTTCTAACAAAGTCTTACAAATTAACTTTTGAACAGAAACTGTTGGACACTGTAAGTTTTGCTGCAGATATTTCTGTATTTGATGAGATCACGAGTCTAATAAGGTCTAATGAGCTCAAACCAGCAGAATCTGTCCATTGGGTGGGGTTATTTTCACCCCAATGAGACTATATTGGAGCTGACAACAAAGTCCATGCTCAATAATCCAGGTATACAATCCAACATTTTTCAGTCAGGTCATCTGGACAGTTTCTTTTTTTTTGTGCTGAAACGTTTCACCTTCGGTCCGGAAGGCTTCATCAGTCAAGGAAACACACAACAAAACTGATTCTTCCCCCAACAGCTTACTCCAAAGTGGAACCGGCATTGGAGGAGGGGGCGTACCAAAGAGACCGTCTTATCACAAGCAGAACTGGTTTGTTCCACTTTGGAGTAAACTATTGGGGGAAGAATCAGTTTTGTTGTGTGTTTCCTTGACTGAGGAAGCCTTCCGGATCGAAGGCGAAACATTTCAGCATCAAAAAAACAAACTGTCCAGATGACCTGACTGAAAAATGTTGGATATATTGGAGCTGCCTGAAATTCTGATCACTGTCAACAGGACAATATGATAAATCTACCAATGGACATGGCTGATGATTTTTCCTTTTTTTTTAAATTCAACCTTTATTTATACAGGTTAATCCCATTGAGCCTTGGGGGCTCATTTACAAGAGAGACCTGATTTTAACAAAGAGTGAGGACAATAGTGGACAATAAAGACAACAATAGACAATCATAAAGGATGCGTATAAATTGAGTTTTTTTTTGTCCTGCCCATAACTTCAAAACAAAAGTAAAATTTAGGATTGAATTGAAAAGGGGCAGCAAAGTAGCTCAGTTGGTAGAGCTGCTGCCTCTCGGCGAGCAGGTTGCCCCGGTTAAAATCCCAGTCCTGGAATCTGGGTGGAGTTTGCTTGTTTTCTCCGTGCTGCGTGGGTTTTCTCTGGGTACTCCGGTTTCCTCCCACCGACCAAAAACATGCATGTTAGACTGATTCGTAACTCTAAATTGTCTCTAGGTGAGAGCGACAGAATGAATAGTTGTTTGTTTTGTTTGTCTCTATGTGTCCCTGTGATGGACTGGAGACCTGTCCAGGGTGTCCCCCGCCTCTTGTACAGTGACTGCTGGACATGGGCAGCAGTGACCCCCGTGACCCGAAAAGGAAGAAGCGGGTAAAATATTGGATGGATGGATATTCACCAAAATCCATTCTAAATTGCATTGAAAACAAATATGAAACAAGAAATAGCAAGCTAAATAATTATTAAATAATATTATTTATTACAAATTTATTTAATACTCTGTGGGGTGAATTATATTTGGGGGTGGGGGGGGGGGGGGGGTTGGGTGCTTATTGACCAGTCATGCAGTGTTCTCGAGCTTTTATGATGAGCATGTCTAAAATTTTTCACCACAATGTAAATAATATATTAGGCTCACCACCAATATTATGCAAAAAAGATGTTGGATATGTCCTTGTTGCCACTTTGTTTGTGGTGATTGAAATGAAATAGCAAACGGTATTTAAACTCAAAATCTTTATTTTAGAAACTGCCATTTTACCAAATGCCATTAAAGAATACAGTGTAGTACATCTAAAAAAGTTAAGTCTGGTCCTCTGGACATTCAAAAAACAAAACAAAGCAAAACAACAAAAAAAAAAAGTGTAGAAACGTTTCATCTTTCATCCGAAAGACTTCCTCAGTCTGAGGTGCTGTATTCAGCTCAGTCTTATAAATAGCACCTTCTCAGAGTAGATCAACCAGTTTGCTGCTGACAACCAAAACCAGCTGCTCACATGATCAAGAAGGACCATCAGCCTAACGATGGATCATTAGCACACCGATGGCTCTTTGCTATTCACAGGGGGCTGAGTGATACTAGCAATCACAGCATTGTAAGAGGGGGACAGTTGAACACGGAGGCCTCCACCCCTGTTTAATGATGGACGATTTCTTTTCACAAAGATAGCCTCCTTTACTCCTCACTCAAACCATCGTTCCTCTTTATCCACGATATGAACGTCTTCATCTCTGAACAAGTGACCGCTGGCCTGGAGATGAGTGTAGACCTCAGAGTCCTGGCCTGATGGTGTTGCTCTTCTGTGCTGGGCCATCCTTTTGGCCAGTGGCTGTTTTGTTTCCCCGATGTAAGACTGATCACAGCCCTCCTGACACTGAACAGCATACACAATATTACTCTGTTTGTGCCGGGGGACAGGATCTTTGGGATAAACCAGTCTTTGCCATTATATATTTTGGGGTTTAAAAGCCACTGGGACATTGTGTTTAGAAAATAAACGTCTCAGTTTCTCTGATGCTCCCGCAACATATGGAATGACTACTGGTCTGGGTCTGGCTTCCTCCTTTTTTACCTGATGGCTGACAAGAGTCCTGTTTGGGTTTCTTCTCTGCTGTCAGGAAGGCCCAGTTAGGATATACACATTGCACTAGAGCCTGTCTTGTGTGGGATTGTGATGTGCCTGGCTCGTGAGTTAGTGGAGACGCTGTCTGCTCTGTGGTACAGAGTCCTGACGACTTCTAACTTGTGCTCCAAAGGGTCATGGGAGTCAAACTGCAAATACTGGTCTGTGTGGGTGGGTTTGCGGTACACCTCAGTTTGCAAATGTCCTCTATCAGAGACTGAGACATCACAGTCCAAGAAAGCCAACCTGCCATTTTTTACATCTTCTCATGTGAACTTGATGTATTTATCCACAGAGTTGATGTGGTCAGTAAAATGTTGGACTTCCTGAGATTTAATTTTAACCCAGGTGTCATCAACATACCTGAACCAATGACTTGGTGGTGTCCCTGAAAAGGACGTCAAGGCTCTCTTTTCTACCTCGTCCATGTACAGGTTTGCAACAATAGGAGAAACTGGAGACCCCATAGCACACCCATGTTTCTGCCTATAATATTGCTCCCCATATGTGAAGTAGGTTGTCTGCAGGCACAGTTTCAAGAGTTGACACAGTTGTTCTGTGGAAAGCGTGGTCCTGCTGCTCAGAGTGGTGTCCGATTTTAATCTTAAACTGACCACCTCTACTGCCTCGTCAACAGGAATACACGTAAATGTGATGTGACATCAAAAGAGACCTTTGTTTCATCAGTCTCTATGATGACATCCCTCACCTTATCCACAAAGTCCATGGTGTTCTGTATGTGGTGTTCTGAGCTGCCAACTAAATCATGTGAGCAGCTGGTTTTGGTTGTCAGCAGCAAACTGGTTGATCCACTCTGAGAAGATGCTATTTATAAGACTGAGCTGAATACAGCACCTCAGACTGAAGAAGTCTTTCAGATGAAAGGCAAAACTTTTCTACAGTTTTTTTTGTTGTTGTTTTGCTTTGTTTTGTTTTTTGAATGTGCAGAGGACCAGACTTAACTTTTTTAGATTTTTCTACCTAGATTATTGAGCATGCATCAGGATGAAATGTAGTACCTCCTGTCTTTACATACACATATATATAAAACATTCTCTGTTATATTCTCTGTTATTTTTATATCTTGTGTGATTCCTTTTATATGTTCCTTTGTACTGAAACTCTGTAACAACAATTTCCTGCGGGATCAATAAAGTTCTATCTTATCTTATCTTATCTTATCTTATCTTATCTTATCTTATCTTATCTTATCTTATCTTATCTTATCTTATCTTATCTTAGAGCTGGACAATATGGCCAAAACTTTTATCACGATATATTTCTTAATTTAGGTCAATAACAGGGCAGCACGGTGGCACAACTGGTAGAGCTGCTGCCTCTCAATAAGCAGGTCCTTGGTTCAAACCCCAGTCCAGGGGCCTTTCTGGGTGGAGTTTGCATGTTCTCTCCGTGCATGCGTGGGTTTTCTCCGGGTACTCCGGTTTTCTCCCACAGACCAAAATCATGCATGTTAGGCTGATTGGTAACTCTAAATTGTCCCGAGGTGTGAGTGAGAGAGGGAATGTTTGTTTGTCTCGTTTGTCTCTGTGTCCCTGTGATGGACTTGCGACCCGTCCAGGGTGTACCCCACCCCTCGCACAGTGATTGCTGGACATGGGCACCAGCGACCCCCGTGACCCAAAATGGAACAAGCGGGTAAAGATAATGGATGGATGGATGGGTCAATAACAGCAGAATTCAATATCGATATAAACAATATAAAAGCCTCAGAAAAACTACAAACTATACAAATAAATTAATGTTCACCTTTTATTTGTATTAAGCCTTCAAAATATAATTGAAATCACCGTCAAATAAACATAAAATTCTCAACTTTGTCAGTTTTAATAGTTTTAACTTTAAACAACAACTTTAAATTGACAGCATTGAAATTCATAGTTAATTAAATAAAATTTTTGGGTGTCGTTATTGATGAGAAGCTGACATGGAAATCCATCCATCCATCTATTATCTTTTACCCGCTTACTCCATTTTGGGTCACGGGGGTCATGTCCTGCAATCATTATGCGAGGGGCGGGGTTCACCCTGGACAGGTCGCAAGTCCATCACAGGGGTACATAGAGACAAATGAGACAAACAACCATTCCCTCTCTCACTCACACCTAGTGACAATTCAGAGTTACCAATCAGCCTAACATGCATGTTTTTGGTCTGTAGGAGGAAACCAGAGTACCCGGAGAAAACCCATGCATGCACAGAGAGAACATGCAAACTCCACCCAGAATGGCCCCCGGACTGGGGGTTTGAACCAGGGACCTGCTCGCTGAGAGGCAGCAGCTCTATCAGTTGTGCCACGTGCTGCCCACAATTACAAATCCTATTTTTATTTTACAAAAAAGAGCTATAAGAATTATTAGTAGGAAGTGCTATGGTCATCCAACAAATAGAGTATATTATTTCATCAGCTGAAATTGTTAAAATTTGATGATTTGGTTGAATACAGTATTTTACAAGTCATGTTTAAAGCTCATAAAATATTACCCCCAAATATTCAATTAAAATTTGTTAAAAAACGAGAGTCAGTATAACCTTAAGGGAATGGAAATGTTTGTAAAACCTCCAATTAGAACTAGTCTGAAGGAGCGCTACATTGTAAATCAGGGAATAGGATTGTGGAATTGCATTGATATCACCATAAAAATTTCTAAAACAATTTATATATTTAAAAAGATGATTAAGTTAAAGTTGTTGGGAAAGTATAGTGCCAGGTGAAGGATACCTGTTTTTATTTGTGTGGTTTTTTTTTCAGTTTGGAGAATGTTCAAGTGAAAGTTATTGTTTGTAGTTATTTTGTATATATTTTTTTTTTAAATAAGGGGCAGATAATAATTTTTTTATTCTTTCTGCACACTTTTCATTCAAAGTTTTTTTTTTATTTCTGATAATTTTGTTTTATTTTAAATGATAGAATAAATGATTTTTTTTTTAAATGCAGTGCTGGGGATATTGTTTCAGGGACACATTGGCTCAAACTTTTATTGTGTTTCATCTTGTGACTCTCAGCATATACTATCAAGTGGAACAAGTTAGATGTGTTCCCACTGCTAGTTAGAACGAGTCTTCGTCACATTTTGCAGCACACTGAAACATGCAATTTATTGGATCTTAGAAAGCTGAACCACTTCCAAACTGGCAAATTAGTCTTTCTTCTCTTATCAGTTATGTCATCTGCTTTCTCTTCGCTTGTGAAACCTTGTTCAGTCACATTTTGATGGTCATGGGCATTCATTTTGCAGCAAAAACTTAATGTGCATTGGACATTAGCTTAGCTTAGCCTGCTACCGCTAACGCCTTCTAGACTCCAGCTCTGCGTAATATCTGTCACCACATGCTTACGTAATTTTAGCTCAACTTTTTCTGTTTGGGTTGAAACTGAAGCGGCCGCTTCAACCTGAACAGAAAAAGGAATGCGTCAGTGAAACGATGTAATCCTATTGAAATATCGAAAATGTGCTTAAAACACATATTGTTATTGAATAAAAGTATATCGTGAGATACATCGATATTGAATTATTGTCCAGCACTATCTTATCTTACTCTGTTTTTCTACTGTTCTCACACAGTTTCTTTTCCCTTTGCTGTCTCAATAGCACCCTCTCGCCATACATTGTCTGACAATTCCCAGTACACTATCATATTGCTACAATAAAATATGGTGTAGCAGCCATTTTGTTAGTAACATATGTATTACAGCAGTGGTTTCCAACACTGGTCCTTGAGGAACACCATCCTGCATGTTTTAGTTGTTTCTCTGCTCCAACGCACCTGATTCAGTGATTTAATTACTTCATCCATTTGGGCCAAAGCCTGTTAATCCTCCATTCTTTCAAATCAGGTGTGTCAAAGCAGGGAAACAAAACATGCAAAATGGCGTTCCTCAAGGACCAGGGTTGGGAACCATTGTATTACACAATAGTGCACAAACTCAAACCATTAGTGTGACTCTGTTCCGTGCAAGTAACAAACCTGCCTGTGGTTTCTAAAAGAGCAGTAGGCAGTAAACTGATGTGGAATCCTAAATATGTTTACTGTTTGTTTATTCGACAGGACAAGAGGCTCTCAATGAATACCTGAAGACCAAAGCAGTGACCATTGAGTACTAGGTTGCCCTAGAACAGAGGATGTTGAGCTGGAGGCATCAGACAGAGATGTGGGGGGTGAAACATGTAATGATGCAGATCATACAAAGTGATATCACTCCCCGTATGTGCCGTAACATGCTAACTATCGTAACGTGTTTATTTAGTCCAACTTCTCAGATGATGAGCCAAAATAAATTGTACGAAAATATTGTCCAAAGGTTTGTGTCCTAAAAAATGTTATGTTCCATTCCCTGGTCAGCAATAAAAATCACAGAGCACCTCATTGTTGCAGAGCTCTTCTTTGCATCTTCCAGTAAAGGTTTTTGATTGTTGTAGTTTTGGTTTAATTTTAAAACTATACTCCAATCCTATGTACTGCTAACAGTTATATTCCATGTATTTTATCACCTTCATTTGATGCATGCAAAACAAAACAGCATTCAGTATCAGTTCTCGTTATCATTTAGCTCTAAAAATTTTTGAAGCAAAAACAAAAATAAATTCAAGCTGCAAGCAGCATTCAAGGCCTTCGCAGCAAAGTGCCGCTCCGGCCTTATGGCAACCGCAGGAGCTCCAGCCACTCCGCCCAGTCACCATCGCAAATGCTCTCGTGCCTGACCCACGCCTGTTTGCTGGGGTGCGCATTAGCCGAACCTTTGACATCACCCACAACTGCAGGTGCTCCTGCAATGCCACCCAGATGCTATCATGAACGTTCTCATGCCATTCCCACACACGTCCACCAGGGTGCGCATATGCCTAAACTTTGCAATTGCCTTCCGCCCATATCAGTATGAGAAAGTGTGCAATTGAGTCATGTTAAATCACAATATCAATGTGTTTAGATGTGCTCACCGATTACGCACCAAAAATCTGGTTCTGATCAGATGATAATTCACTGAGATATAACTGTTGGAATAATCGAGGGGGCGGACTTGAGTCAAATGTTAAAGAGCAATACCAATGTGTCTATAAGTGCTCACTGATCACGCACAATAAATCTGGAACATATTGGATGGTATTTCACTGAGATATAACTGTTGGAATAATGTAGGGGTACACTAGAGTCAAACGTTATACGACAATATCAATGTGTCTAGAAGTGCTCACTAATGACGCACCAAAAATTTGTTGCAGATCGGATGCTACATCACTAAGAAATAACTTTTAAAATAATCTATGGGGTGCTCATGAGTCAAATGTTAAACAACAATCCCAATGTGTGTAGAATGGTTCACTGATCACGCACAATAAATCTAGTACAAATTGGACGATATATAACTGAGATATTACTGTTTGAATAATGTAGGGGGCGCAAAGGAGTCCAATGTTAAAGAACTATAACAATGTGCCTAGAAGTGCTAACTGATCATCCACAATAAATCTGGTACACATTGGATGATATTTTACTGAGATATAACTGTTGGAATAATCTAGGGGGCGCACTGGAGTCAAAATAAAAAAAGCAATACCAATGTGTCTAGAAGTGCTCACTAATGACGCACCAAAAATCTGGTGCAGATCGGATGATTAATCGAGATATAACTGATTAAATAATCTAGGGGGCACACTTGAGTCATATGTTAAACCAAAATATCAATGTGTCTACACGTGTTTACCGATTGCGCACCAAAAATCTGGTTCCGATCAGATAATGTAAAACCGAGATATAACTGTTGGAATATTCTAGGGGCGCACTTGAGTCAAACGTTAAAGAACAATTCTAATGTGTCTATAAGTGTTCACTGATCATGTACAATAAATCTGGTACATATTGGATGATAGTTCACTGAGATATATCTGTTGGAATATTCTAGGGGGTGCACTTGAGTAAAATGTTAAACAACAATATCAATGTGTCCATAGGTGCTCACTAATGACACACCCAAAATCTGGTTCAGATCGGATGTTGTATCACTGAGATATAACTGTTGGAAGAATGTAGGTGGCGCTATGGAAGCTATTGGTCACTTATCATGGATACCTGTTCAAGGGGTGAATAATGATCGATCATAGTGATTTTGGTGCACCTCGGCTCAAATATGTACAATTTAGAGCTAAATGTATTGCAACAGCATCACTTCTTAATTCGCCACGCCGCCACGCCCACATCCTCCAGCTATAACTGTTTGTAATTTAAATCAAGTCAGACCATCTTATCTGTCTTCTAACACAGGCTCATCCTGATTAGGTCAAGGGTGTCAAAGAGGGAGCATTCCAATTAAAAAAAAGACTTCCTGCTCTTAGGGGGCAGGGCTTTCCTGATGTCAGAATATTACTACAGTGGCTGGTCGGGTATCCAATAGTGATGAGTCATGCCAAATTTGTTACATTTCGGTCTTTCAGTGTGAAAGTCATAGCATTTGTAAATTTATGGTGTGAAACACATCTTTGAGGCCTGGTCACACCCCTTTAACCTAAACAAAACCGAAAGCTTTTGACAAATTTTACTCTCCAATGTCTTAAGGGCATATTAACCAAGTTTGAAGGCAATCACTCAAAATCCCTAGGAGGAGTTTGTCAAAATTGTCAATTAGAAAAGCCCAAAAATGACCCTTTGACCCAAAATGGCCGACTTCCTGTTGAGTTTGGACCAGGGCTGCAAGAGACATTTTCATAGGTCCTGACAAGATACAGATGTTCACCGAGTTTCAGCATTATCGGTCAACAAAATGGCTTGGGGCTGAGGTTTTAAAATATTCTAGGGGGCGCTGTGGAGGCTATTGGGCAATTATCATGGCTTCCTGTTCAAGGGGTGGATAATGATCGATCATACTGATTTTGGTGAACCGCAGTTCAAATCTGTGGAATTTAGAGCCAAACGTATGGCGCTGGCGTTATGTCTTGCTTAGCCACGTCGTGACGCCCACATGCTCCACCCCAAACTGTCAGTGCTGGAAAGCAAGTTACACCCACATGGCTTCGGTCATTGGACACACTCTCATGCTGATCAGGTGACAAGGGTCAGATAGGGACCGTTCAACGTAAAACTTTACACTTCCTGTTGTCAAGGGGCGTGGCTTAAGTGATGTTATGATTTGACCATTCAGTCTTGCAGGGTTGTGGATCAATCACTGAAGATTTGATGTCTCAGACAGTTTTTGTGTAGGAGGTATTAGCGTTTTGTTTTTTATGGTAAAATGTCCAACTTTGAGGTCTGGTCCCTCCCCTTCAGCATGCTTCAGTTTGCACCGTTTTGATAACTTTTCGTCCCCCATGCCTTTTGACCAAAATGGCCAAGTTTGAAACCGATTGAGCGAAATTCTTAGGAGGAGTTCATTCAAATACGGAGGCTGTAAACCACCAAAAAGGTGTGAAAATTGGGACGACATTCGAAAATGGCCACATTCCTGTTTATCATACAACGTTTGGGCCAGACGGTTTTCTGTGCATCTTGGAGAATTGGACAAGTGTACCAAATTTCATGTTTCTACGACTAACTAAGGTTAATGCAGAGGGTATTTTGAATATTTCCAGGTGGTGCTCTTGAGCGTTTCTGTTGTGATTTTTGCCACACCCTTAAAATACGTAAATTTTCACCAGTCCTGACGCGTCTGCCAAATTTGGTGACTTTTGTGATATGATAAGGCCCCCAAAAGGCCAATTCATTTGATGGAAAAAATTACAGCTGTAGTGAACTAAGCCTCAGGTCAAAACCTGGACCTTCGTGGGACA
>NC_056504.1:23560610-23583874 GCF_014905685.2 Nematolebias whitei
CTGTAGTGAACTAAGCCTCAGGTCAAAACCTGGACCTTCGTGGGACAGGAACTGTTATTTCATTGATTTGAGTCCAGAAACACAAATTAAGCTCATCCAGAGACTTTCTAAGTGTGTCCTGCACTAATCAATTGAAAGAACACTCTCTTTTTTATTATCATTACTATTTTACAATATCTTGATAATCAAAGTGTGTTTAGTTCAAATTATTTTTAAATGTTGAAGTGAACTACTCATTTTAAATCAACTGTGAAACAGTATTAATGATTTTTAATCCTCATTCAAAGTAGAAATCAAGTTAGATGTCTGTTACAAAGTAATTATGCATTTTGATCTTCTGTCTGAAATGAGAAGGAGTGATGTCGGTCAAAAGTCGGAGAAAGTCAGAAAGAAGTTATTGGAACGAACTGTCATGTTGTTAAACCTAGCAGACGGTAAATAAGAGAAGCTGGCACCTGTGAGTCTCTCATTTCGCCATAACATTTCTCTGTCTGTTCTTAAAACATCTCACTGTTTTTCTGACTTGTAGTAACCTCTTACGTCACTAAAACCACACCCCTGTTGGTTCTTTCAACCAATCAGGATTTCCCAAAAACGGGACCGGAAGCGAACTCTTTAAAAAGTCGACACTTCCTAGTTCCAGTCAGTTCAAAGTTCTGAGACATGAACCAAAGTTCTGAGAGCAGAACCGAACGAAAGTTCTGAAGTGTTGGAGTTAGTTGGGAGTTCTTTCGAGTCTCGTGGGGATTATGGAATCTTCCACATCTGAGTGGAACTCTGACGGGCTCACAGCTCATGTGAGTCCACCCGAGATGTGAGCGTGCTGTTGAACAAAGTACCGTCACTACTCCGGACGGTTCTCTGCTATCCTACGGAGACGCTGAAATGGTAACGCTGAAAGAGAACTCTACACCGAAGCTGAGATATCTTCTGCAAGGTAAAGAGTCGATTTCTACTACCGAAGTGTACCGAGGTAGAGCTGGGTTCGAATGGAGGGTTTTGTTCTTCGTCAACACATTTTCCCTCACACATCTTTTCTCTCCATTTAAACTCCTTCATTCCCCATCTTTAAAACTCTTCTATCTGCCAGTAATTAATCCAGATATTTTCAGAAATGTCTGTTGTAATTAGTTGCAAGTGAGAAATCATGGCCGTATGATTTCTCATTGTAAAGCTCATTAATTAAGCTGTGTTAATTGTAATCAATCAGAATAATCAAGTGTACAATGTTTGATGTTAAATTTTGATTCTGTTAATAAATGACCACATTCATTTTAATGGGTCAAAGAAAATTAACGTCTCACGTCACTGATTAGACCATCTCCGACACAGTACTTCTAAGCACAAGATCACTTAGTCCAGAAAAATGAAAGAATCCGTTTAAATTAAGTATAATATCATGTACTTGAACTAGTCCAGATATTATAAAATGTAAGAGAGCACCCCTGAGGTCAATCCATCTCTTGCTCTCTCATTACACAGCTCTGGCCTGAACAGAGCGATTACACTAGGCCTTCACAGCGCTTTGCTGCTCGGGCCTAATAAGCTTTGTTTCTAGGTTAGACGATCTGAATAAGCTTTCATGGCTAAACTCAATTCCAGTTCTGGTAAGCTGATGGACAGTAGCTCCCCCGGCTTCTCAGTAGTTTTTTTAACATCAAACTGACCCGTTTTTCGAGCCAGCCTAAAGTTTGTCCCCCTTCCAACCATATTCGGTGTTCAGTAACAGCACAACATCCATGTAGGACCACATCTGCCATGTGGCCTCCTCCCTGGAAATGCACCACTTCAGAACTGGACACCTTCCAAAGCGCAGCCTCTCTGAGGCTGGCTGGTTGTGTCTGATCCCAATCCTCGACCCTGCAGCATCTTCAACTACTTGCAGGACCTCATCTGCTACGTGGCCTTCTGCATGATACTGGGCCTCATCTGAGCTGGACCACATCCACATCACAGGCTCGATGCTACTGCCAGGCTAGTTCTGCTGTGCGGCCTCCTCCCTGCTGCTACACCACATCCAAGATGGAACTCATCCACTGCACAGCCTTCTACCACTGGCTGGATGGCATTGCATCCTGGCCTCCTCCCTGGATCTCAGTGCCCTAGAGTGGCTGGCTCTGTAGCCAGGACCGTCTCTCTTGAGAAGCTTCAACTTGACTCAAGACACATAATCACATGTGGTCTCCTCCATGTAGCAGTAACAACTCGATCATCAAGGACACAATAATTCTTAACCCTAGCTGGCTCATCGGCCTTTCCTCCTACCTGATCTCTTTACACTGGGCTGGATGTGACTACAGCCTGGCTGCCAACCTGGAGAAGCTACGCCTCTGCACAAGACACCATTTGCTGTGTGGCCTCCTCCTTCGAGCTGTATAAACTCTGATTTGGAATCTATCTGCTATGTGGCCTCTTCCTTGGAGTTGCTAAACATATGGGCTGGAATCCATCCACTACATGGCCTCTACACCCCTGAATGGCTGGCTCTACAGAATGGCTACCTCCCTAGCGCTGCAAACCTAGTTGAAGGATCCCATCCACCGTACTTGAAGGATGCCATCCATTTGCCTGGAGCTGCAACACCTCTTAGCAGTACCTCATACACCTTGCAGACTCTCCGCACCTGCCTAGCTGCTCTGCATCCAGACTGCTTCCTTGGTTTAGCATCATCTCCGTGAAGGACTTCATCCAAATCCTTGGTGCTTCACCAAATCAGACCCAATCCACTGAGCGGCCTCTATGCCCATGGCTGGATTGCTGGCTCTGCAGCCCAGCCACATGCCTGGCCCAGCATTACCTCCGTGCAGGACCGAATCAATTACGTTGCATCCTCCCAGCAGGGGCACCACCCCGGGGCTGGAACACATACACTCTGAGACATCTCCTCATCCTTGCTAACTGGCTCTTTTGCCCAGCCTCGTCCTGGGAGCTTTGCACGTTGGACAGGCAGGTTTTTCAGCCCGGCCATCTCCGTGTAGCTGTACAATCTTAGTGCAGGTCCACTTCCACCACGTGGCCTCCTACCAGTTGCTACACCACCTTCTAGTTGTAACCGAACAGCCTCTCCACCCCTCGGCTGAATGGCTCTGCAATACGGCCACCTTCCTGGAGAAGCACCACCTCTGTGAAGTAACCCATCCACCTCACTGGAACTGAAAAACTCTGAGCAGGACCCAATCCAATGAGCGGACTCTTTGCCCATGGACAGATGGCTTGCTCAGCAACCTGGCCAAATACCTGGAGCAGCACCACCTGTGTGCAGACCACATATTGTGTGTGTCGTCCTCCCTGGAATTGTACCTGCTCTGAGCTGGGCCCCATACATATGTCACCTCCCGCATCCTGGCTTGCTGGCTATGTAGCCCAGACACCTCCATGAAGCTCTTCACAATGGCTGGTTGGCTCCGAAAACCAGCCACCTCCCTGGAGCAGCAACGCCTTTGTGCAGTACCCTATATGCCTCCTGCTTGGAGCAGCATCACCTCCGTGAAGGACCCCATCCACCTCCCTGGGTTTGTGCCAACTCTGAACAGAACCAATCCAATGAGCAGCCTCTACACCCCTGGCTGGATGGCTGGCTTTGTAGCCCGGCCACATCCCTGGAGCAGCACCACATCAGAGCTGGACCCCATACACTCTGCGGCCTCTCCGCATCCTGGCTAGTTGGCGCTACAGCCAAGCCACATCCATGAAGCTCTTCACCTTTGGCTGGCTGGCTCTGTAACCTGAACACGTCCCTACATCATCAACACTTCTGTGCTGGACCCAATCAGCCATGTTAGCTCCTGTTTGGAGCTACACCACCTCATAGCTTGACCCCATGCACAGTGTACCCTCTCTGCCCCTGGCTTTTTAGCTTTACAGCCAATACACCTCCATGAAACAGAACCACCTCTGTGCAGGACACCTTCCCCCGAACAACCTTTCTGGCCCTAGATGGTAGGCTCTGCAGACGGGCTTCCTCCCCGGAGCTCTGCAAACTGGGCTGGCAGCCTTTGCAAAACAGCTGCCTCCCTGAAACAGCACCATCTCCATGCAGGAATACATCTTCCGTGTGGCCTCCTCCCTAGAAATGCACCACCTCAGAGCTGGATACCTTCGAAAGTGCAGTCTCTCTGCAACTGGCTGGTTGGTCTGATGCCAAGATTCCACCATGGAGCATCACCAACTACTTGTAAAACCCCATCTGCTACGTGGACTTTAGCATGATGCAGTGCCACGTCTTAGCTGGACCAAATCCACCACATAGCTGCTACTCTGCTGCCTGGCTCGTTCTGCTGCAGCACCACCTATGAGCTGGACCACATACAGTGTGAGGCCTCTCCTCATCCTGGCTAGCAGGCTCTGTTGCCCAGCCTCCTCCTGTGAGCTTTGCACATTGGACATGCAGGTTTTTCAGCCCGGCCACCTTCGTAGAGCTGTACAATCTTAGTGCAGGTCCAAATCCACCACATGGTCTCCTAAAGGGTGCTGTACCACCTACTAGATGTACCCCATCGCCACACAGCCTCTCCACCTCTCCACCTCTCAGCGGTCTGGTTCTGCAACCCGGCTAACTTCCTGGAGAAGAACCACCTACGTGAAAGACCCCATCCACCTCCCTGGATTTGTATCAACTCCAAGCAGAACCCAATCCACTGAGCAACTTATACACCCCTGGCTGCATGGCTGGCTCTGCAGCCTGGCCACATTCTTAGAGCAGCACCACCTATGTATAGAACCCCATATGCCACGTGGTCTCTTCCAGGAGGTGAAACACTTCTGAGCTGGATCCCATCCAAGAAACGGTCTCTCAAACACTTGCTTGCTGGCTCTGCAGCCCAGCTGCCTCACTGGAGCAGCACCACCTCCGTGCAGGATCGCATCCACGTAGCTGGAGTTGCACCACCTCCTAGGTGTATCTAATCACTGCCCAGCTTCTCCACCCATGTGCTGGCTAGCTCTGCAGCCTGGCCACAGCCTGGAGCTATGTGCCTTGTGCTGGCTGGCTCTGGAACCCATTCAAATCCTTTGATCTTCAACACCTGTGTGTAGGACCCTTTTTGCCACCTTGCTTCCTGACTTGAGCAGCACCAACCCCATGAAGAACCTTATCCATCTCTCTGACGCTAGCTTGATCTCTTTGTATCCCAGCTGCCACACTGGAGCGTACCACCTCCGTGCTGTACTGTATCCACCTAGCTGGAGTTGCACCACCTCCTAGGTGTTCCTCATCATCGCCCAGTTTCTGCACTCATGAGTTGGCTGGCTCTGCAGCCTTGCCACACCCTTGTGCTGGCTGACTCTGGAACCCATTCACCTCCATTGAGCTTCAAGACCTGTGTGTAGGACACTTTTTGCCACATTGCTTCCTGCATTGAGCAGCACCAACTCCGTTAAGGACCTTATCCAACTCTCTGGAACTACACTAAATCCAAGCAGGAAACAACTTGAGCGGCCTCACTGCCACATATGGCTAGGTGTGATGCCAACTTCCGATGTGGAGCATCACCACTTCCTTGCAGGACACCATCTGTCAGTGTCTACCACCATGGTGCTGCACCACATCTGAGCAGGACCCTATCCACCGAAAGGCATAACTGCAGCTGCCTGGCTAGTTCTGCTGCCTGGCATCCTCCCTGGAGCTCTGCCCCATGCTGGCTGGGACTGCAGACCGGCAGCTTATCTCGAGCATCACTGCCTCCGTGCAGGATCCCATCTGCGCCGTGCCCTCCTTCTTGGACCTGAAACACCTCCGTGCTGGACACCACAGTCTTTTCCTCCTTCTCAGCCTGTCCTCCTCCATAGAGCTCTGTACTCTGGGCTGGCTGGCACTGCAGCCTGGCTGCATACCTGGAGCTGTACCACCTCTGTGCAGGACCACATCCACCACGTGGCCTCCTCCCTAGGACTGCACAACCAAAAAGCGTCCTGTGTGGCCTCTCTGCATAATGTCTAGCTGGCTTTGCAGCCCGGCCACCTCCATGAAGCTCTTCACCTTGAGCTATGCAACCTGAACACGTCCCTACAGCAGCAACACTTCTGTGCTGGACCCGATCAGCCATGTTAGCTCCTGTTTGGAGCTGCACCACCTCATAGCTTGACCCCATGCACCGTGTGCCCTCTCTCCTCCTAGCTTTTTAGCTTTACAGCCAAGACACCTCCATGAAACAGAACCACTTCTGTGTAGGACACCTTCCCCCAAACAACCTTTTTGGCCCTAGATGGCAGGCTCTGCAGATTGGCTTCCTTCCTGGAGCTCTGCAACCTGGGCTGGCAGCCTCTACAAAACGGCCGCCTCCCTGGAACAGCACCACCTCCATGTAGGATTACATCTGCCGTGTGACCTCTTCCATGGAGATGCACCACTTCAGAGCTGGATCCAATAGACTGTGTGGCCTCTCCCATGGCTGGTTGAATCTGTAGCCTGGCATCCTACCAGCAGCAGCACAACTTATATGTAGTACTCCAACCACCACCAGGACTCCTCCATGGAAATGCATGAGAGCAGAGCAGGTCACACTCCACAGCTTAACCTCTACACCCTAGGTATGGTTGGCTCTGCAAACCAGCCACCTCCCTGGAGCAGCAACACCTCCGTGCAGAACCCTCTTGGCCACATTGCCTTCTTCGTGGAGCAGCACCGCCTCCGTGACGGACCCCATGCACCTCCTTGGAACTGCACCACCTGTGAGTTGGACCCGATACACAGTGTGGCCTATCCACACCCTGGCTAGCTGGCTCTGCACCCTGGCCACATCCCTAGAGCTGCAAAACCTTTATGCACAACTCTATCAGCACGTTGCCTCCTACCTGGAACTGCACCACCAGCTAGATGCAATACACCGAGTGATCTCTCTGCCCCTGGCTGGTTGGCTCTACAGCCAAGCCACCTCCATGGAAAAGAACCACCTCTGTGCAGGACCTTATCCACTGAACAACCTTTTTGAACCTAGATGGCCTGCTCTGCAGCCTGGTTTCCACCCTTGAGCTCTGCACTGTGGATTGGCAGCCTCTGCAACCCGACCACTTCCATGGAACAGCAACATTTCCGTCTAGGACCACATCTGCCATGTGGCTTCCTCCATGGAGCTACACTACCTCAGAACTGGATCCCATCCAAATTGCAGCCTCTCCTTCCCTCATTGGCTGACTCTGCGGCCTGACCCCTTACCTGCAGCAGCACCACTTACGTGTAGAACCCCTACCACCACCAGGCCTCCTCTATGGAAATGTAACACCTCAGAGCTGAACACCATGCACCAAGCAGCCTCTCTGCCCCTGGATGGATGGATGGATGGATGGATGGATGGATGGATGGATAAGATGCCAATCTTCAACCGTGGAGCATCACCACCTCCTTGCAGGACACAATCTGCTGCGTGGCCTCCTCCATGTTGCTGCACCACCTCTGTGCAGGACCCCATCCACCAATAGTTGTAACACCTTATAGATGTACCCCATCATTGCACAGTGTCTCTACCCATGTGCTTTCTGGCTTTGCAACCCGGCCACCTCCCTGAAGCAGTAACACCTCCATGTAGGACCCTATTTGTCACGTTGCCTATTGCCTCAAGCAGCACCACCTCCATGAAGGACCCCATCCTCCTTCCTGGAGCTGTACCATCAACGAGCAGGACCGAATTCACGGAGCGGCCTCTCCGCCCATGGCTGTATGTTGGTGCTGCTAGAAGGAAGGCGACCGGGCTGCTTAGCCATCCAGCCTAGGGTGTAGAGCTTCAGAGAGAAGGCCCATCTGCAGAACTAGCCTGCCAGGTTCAGAGGGTCTGTGAAAAGAATGGGGGTCCAACCTGGATGTGGTACAGTTCCATGGAGGATGTAACGAGGAAGATGGGGTCCTACAAAGATGTGGTGTTGCTCCAAGTAGGCGGCCGGGCTGCATAGCCAGCCTGCTTAGGGAGGTGAGGACACACATTGAATGTGGTCCATCACTGAGGGATGCAGTATCATGGAGGAGGCCAAGTGACAGATCTTATCCTGTGCAGAAGTGGTGCTGCTTCAGGAATGCAGCCGGGCTACATAGCCATCTGTCCCAGGGGGCATATCTACAAGGAGGAGGCCAGGCTGCAAAGCTGGCCATTTAGGGGCAGAACGTTTGTGCAGTGGTTTTGGTCTTGCACAGATGGGGCTGTAAAATGGAGGCGGCATGGCTGCAGAGCCAACAGACCAGCCGGAGAGGATGCATGTTGAATGGTGTCCAGCTATGAGGTGGTGCAGCTCGAAGCAGGACCTTCAAGGCAGATATGGTTCTGCATAGAAAGTGTTGCAGCTCTAGCAAGCCCAGTGCACAGAGCTCCAAGGTGCAAGCCAGCCTCGGGCAGAGAGGCTTTACTGATTTGCTCATATTTCCCTTCCATTGACACGATCACAAACCACTGCATCAACCTTTCCGCTCTAACCCTGTCAGAAAAACAAATAGTCACTAATCTGGGCGTGATAATGGACACTTACCTGAAACTTAACAATCATGTAAACATGCTTCTTCCAACTGAGGCGGCTGTCTAAACTGAAGTCCATATTGTCCAAAAAGAACCTGGAGACAGTAATACATGCATTCATTGTATCTAGGCTTGATTACTGCAACTCGCTCCTGTTTGGTATCAGTCAGACCTCCATTGCACGACTACAACTGGTCCAGAATGCAGCAGCCCGATTTTTAACCAGTACAGGCAAAAGAGAGCACATTACACCAGTTTTGGCGTCACTGCACTGGTTACCGGTTCACTTTCGAATCCAGTTCAAATTACTCATGTATGTCTACAAATCACAGAACAGTGTCCCCCCCCCCCCCATCTCTCTGATCTGCTACAACCGTATGTCCCACCATGCTCCCTGAGGTCAGCAGACCAGTTGCTCCTCACAGTTCCAGGAACACGTCTTAAGCGCAGAGGTGACAGGGCCTTCTCTGTAGCAGGACCAAGACTCTGGGACGAGTTACCTCTGCTTGTCAGACAGGCCCCCTCCCTCTCGGTTTTCAAGTCCCGTTTAAAAACTCACTACTATTCAATAGCTTTCAACACAAGATGATCTGTGTTTTGATCCTGTATGCTCCACACTGGTTTGTCGTCATTTTCTGCTTTGGTTTTTGTCTATATTCTGATTTACCTCATTTTGTATTTTGCTTTGTGTGTTACCTGTTGTTTTGTCTGTACAGCACTTTGGTTGGCCTTGTTGCTGTTTTAAGTGCTTTATAAATAAAGTGGTATGGTATGGTATGGTATGGTATATTTGTTGCAGCTCCATGAAGCAGGACACACGACAGATTCTGTCCTATTGTGCATGTGCACAATAGGACAGAATATGTCGTGTGTACAAGCCTGAAACTCTGCTCTCCCTTTTATACTCATATCCTTGAGACACTGTAAATTTGAACAAGCCTGCTTCTTTCTGATGGAAGTTAAACATCTTTAAAGTTGAATATTGATTATCTTTTTTGGGTGTGCACAGTGTTTTTTGCCTTTCTCCTTCGCTTTGCAAGGTCTGAGGCAAGAGATGTTGGTACCATTGGAAAGGTCACAATGGAAAGAGTCAAATGAGCTCTCCCATATATTTGTCAAATTCTCCTACAAGCCCAAAAAAGGATGCATACTGAGTTGCTTGTGACTGCTATATCAACGATGAGCACATAACAGACTTGGCCAGTGCCTTCATATGTATATACTTAAGAAACCCAGTAAATTAAAACAGCTTGCCTCATTCTGACACAAGTAAGAAGGCAATGAATTTGAATCCTCTCTTGATTTTTGTATGTGCGAAGAGCGTTTTTGGCCCTGCAGATTTTGGCATTTGATTTGCTTTTTCTATGTTTTTAACAGCTTTCATTTCTCAAATTTTGGATTTTAGCTGACATTATATGTGCTTGATAACCTGCAAGAACATAGAATTGTAATCCAAAATCCAAAAGAAGAACAAGTGGAAAAACCTACAAAAACTAGGAAATGTCTGCCAAAATACAAACTTTGTGAAATGGGAGCTATAAATTGTAAAAACACAGAAAATGCTTTCCAACGTCCAAAATCAGCATAACTGATGCAAAAACCCATAAAAGCCAGAAAAATGTCACTAATGTGCCTGAAGTGAATGAAGTGAAACTGACACTGACATTCAATTTCCAAAAGAAGAGAAACTGGGGCAAAAAGGTGTGCAGAAAATGAAATTGCTACGCAATGTCAAATTGTTGTGAGACATGCAAAAACCTGCAAAAGCATGGAAATTGCAATCCAATATCAAAAAGCGAAGAAACAATATCCTTGTTAGTTTTTTACTCCGTTTTGTCTACTTTTGTAATTTTTGCTTCCATTTTTAATAATTTTGTGTGCAATTTTGTCAGTTTCATTATTATTGCTGTTCATGGCGATTACAAGTTTTTATGACATTGCTGATGATTTTAGACTTTGGTAGACATTTTCCATGTTGTTATCATCTACCAAAGTCCAAAATCAACAGCACTGTCAAAAAAACCTGTAATCGCCACTAGCACCAATCATAATGAAACACACAAAATTGCGCACAAAATTATTTAAAAAAAAGTGTTCGGAGCTCAGACTGATCTAATGGGAGAGAACAAGTCAGAACATGTTATTATGTGTGTTGATCTGCTAAGTCATGGTTTGAAGGCCTCACAGCGTGAGCACACACATACACAGGCCCGTCTGAGGCCCCTCTCTCACACTCACATAAACACAAATGTGTAAAAACACGCAGACTCACTTGACACACACGTGCACACATACAGAAGAGAGCAGAAGAGAAGGCAGAGCAAAAAGGGTGTTTTTCCTGAATAAAGTACCAGCTTTAAATGAAGGAAGAGAATGTGTTTATGAAAAATCAATAAATAAAGTAGATGATCAAGTGAAATTATAAACTTTGGGATTAAAGAATGTAATCTTATGATTTTACAATGTAACCTGTGTTTAAGTTGATTCATGATGAATGTTGAATGGAAAAAACCAGAAGCTTCATAAAGGTTCTGGAAAGTACCTGATGTTACGCAAGGGAGGCCTTTGAAAAACAGCTCTGAGCCAATCAGCATAAGACAGCACAGAGTGACCATGCAGAAAGTAAACTAAGTACACCCAGATTTTAATATGCATAAGAGTGACTTGCAAAGTCTCATAAAGAACCAGTGAAGTCGAACCAAGAGCCTGCCTAAAAAGGTGGGGTAAGCCAGATGAGATGACCAGCCGAGAGCTGTCAGTCAAAATCTGTGGCTTATAAAAATAGAGTTTTCAGTCGAATCTTGGCTGTTTGGGGATCCTCTTCACCAAGGATGGACTAAGGACGAAAACCGAGGGACCTTTGGACGAATTGTGGATTAATAGGGCAATTTTGGACGGTTTTTAGCTGGAGAAGAACTGGGTGAAATCCGATGGAATAGTTTTCTTTTTTGGAACTATTTCTTCAAAACTCAACAGCCCGGATTAATCTTGAAACCATTTTTCTTCAAATTGAACCAGCAAGGATTAAGGAGTGGCCCGGATCTTAACAACACGGTACCGGGAAATCTGCCGCTTACCGGATTCAGAAAGTATGGTAAGGGGACGCTCCTCAGAATTGATCCTAACTAAAACCAAAATCTACCAAATTTTAGCAGTGGTGTACAAATTGATAAACAGCAAGATTTATTATATTAAAAACCTGGTTGCTCAGAGTTGTAGAAGGGTCTACTTTGTGGTGAGGAATAATCTGTTGGGGCAGGTGGAGAGGGTAGATAAGCTGTGTGGGTACTTGTGTTCCTGAGTGAAACCGGGCGCAACCAGCTGGACTGAGAGAAGTCCGACGCCGGGCAGAGAGGAGACCGAGCGCCTGTTTCAAACCTATCCATCCACCTCACCCAGGGAAGGTTAACAGCTAAAAAGGATTTAAGGAGTGAGAATCATTCATCATGTAATCCCTGTGTAATCCAGTGTAATCATTTTTTGTGCTATACTGCTGTTCCCCTGCAAAAATTATTGATTAAAAGCAAAGCAAAACGTAAAATTCTGGATTCTTATTTCAAACACACCCTCTTGTTCTTGGAAGTGGAGAACTTGGTTCAATGAAACAACAGAAGTATGTGGGAGGTTTTAAACGGTTTTCTTAGCCTTTGATTATAAAACAACACCCAGGAGTCTTATTTTGTTCCTAGACTCTAAAGATTGCCAGATCGGTTAACAATTGCAATGCTAAATCAGGAGATGAGCTACCGTTAACTTGCGCTCCCTCGTCTGCCAAACGTCCCCATTCCGGCTGCTAGGTAGGGTGAGGCACGAGGTGAAAAGTTGGGTGTGGTACAAGGAAGAAGGTAGTTAACAGTCTGGGTGAATCATCTCAACACAGCCTAAATCTAGAACTGTCCTTGGAAGCTGCTGCAGGTAAGACCTGAGCCATAGGATTAGTTTTGAGACCCGTTGGAGGAGAGGCTGCGGTGAGGGCGTGGCACGTGCCCTGAGTCTACCTCGCTCGGATAGCAAGACATGGTGGCAGCGGTGGGATGTTTTTTTAGTGTAAAGACCCCCCAAAGAAGAGAACACAGTCCCTAGAGTTGAGGGAGTGTGAGCGGCTGGACCAGGCCACCAGCCAAAATCCCGTAGTAATCCACTAGGCAGTGGGTGGGGTAGAAGGGCTTACGAAGGGTTACTGACCATAATCCAAGTAGTAAGTTAAGCAGCTAGTCTGTTCCCATCTGAAGTACACGGAATAGAGTCTGGAGGCTCTGAGGAACAGGCAACTTGAGACGACAAAAACAGAAACATGGGCGAAGAAGCCAAAAATGTGGAGCTTGTGAGCCAGCCCACGCTAAACGATCAGACAGAAGTGACATCCGAGTCAGAAAAAGAAATACTAGGAGTAAGGATAGGATTCCTCCCCTATGGAAAACGGCTATGAAACCTGGGACCACCTAAAGCAGCTCCAATTCAAAGAAAGTAATCTGGAGAAAGATGAAGAAGGCTTGCAACAAAACCTGATTAAATGCATAGGAGAAAAGAGTATATACCATTGTAACAAGGCAGTAAATGGGCTTCAAATGATAGTGATGCAAGACCCAGCTAAAATAAAAACCAAAACAGAGATCAAAAAGTGGTTACAATGGTGGATACAGTTAGTTGAGACACCGGTGGGTGAGCTAATCACAGTGATTATGAGCCCTTCCCTTGATTATGACCCTCTAATAAAAATGGTGGCTAGAGCATCAGGACTAGGGTGGCATCTAGTTAAACAAGACACAAAAGCAGCTCCTAAGTACCAAGAGTACAAAGAAGAGTTAATGAGACTGGCCATGTATGAACAGAGAAAGAACCAGGAGAAAAGAGTCAGATCAGAAAGGGCATCCCAAACGGGCTCTCCAGGAGTCTCAGATGACGATGAATCCAAATTAGATGAGGGAAAAGAGGATGAACTTAAAAGTGATATGTTTGTAAACACCCAGATAAAAAAAGAAGGTCCGAGTGCTGTCAGACCCGGACCAGGAGCATTTGCTCCGGCCTCCCATGTGAACCCCTCTTTTGTGAACCTCCCATATGGAGGCTTTTCCTTAAGTGATAGCCAATACAGGGAGACTAAGACTCATGACCCAGACTTAGACTCAGACGCTGAGCACCTAAGATCAGGAGCCACATCCGGAAAAAATAACAATGGCTGGTCCTCTGATGATGAAGCAGAAAAAGAAAAAAATGATCAACAGCTGAATGCCATTGCCCAAGCTCTAGCAGAGAAATTAAATCAGTACTGGATGAGTGGAAGAGGGTTGAAAATGGAGCCCTTAGAAAAAGCAAAGATGCAAGTAAAGTCAGAGCTAAGCGATGATCAAAGAGACAAGAAGGAGAACCCAAGGGAGGGTCCCTCAGGAATGTCTAATGAAACCCCAAGAAAAAGACTATCCAAAGAAAAACATCGGGAACTAAAACTTGAACCAAAATCTGAGCGTAAAGATGAAAAGGAGCCCAGAGCGAGGCTGAAAGAGAAAATTAAACCAATACCAATAAACATGCCCAAATTCCCTCTGGCTGAAACCCTTAAACCCTTACCCGAGGAAAAACAAACCGTACCATTCCAGAATGGGGTCCGAGTAGGTAGGCTGAAAGGAAGCCCTTGGATGGTAGATGCCAACGGGCTGTTGGTATTCACTGATCACAAGTATAAAATTCAAAATTCAGCATTTAGAAAAACTTTAAAGAAATTAGTGGGAAGCGAGTACCAACAAGAAATAACTATTTTAAAACAGTGTATGGAAGACTTGAAGCCAAAAGTGAGCCTAACTATTGGTGCTGACATTCCACATTATGCCATAATACATGTCCCGATTATAAGCTATGAGGAGGCGACCAGCGATGAAGGATATATGAGAGAGATGTTAGGGGCCATCGAAAGAGGAGTATCCAGAGCCATAACTCAGGGTTTTAGGCGACTGGTGATGAGTGTCGATGGGCTGCGGTCCCATCACCTGCAGTGGGAAATAGCTGAGCGTGTGGCTATTCGCTCAGCTATGTGGTTGGCAAAAGAGATGCCTGCGGCAGCGGCATTGAAAGAATTGATTATTGTGACTCCAACTCGGTTAGATGAGGATCGAAAATCAAGGGCCGTAGCCTCAATGACAAAACTAGAGGAAAAACCAACTAAAGAACCCCTAAAGTTAGGGAAAGAGGGCACAGAGAAATCATCAACATCACAGGAGGCCAAGAAAAGTGAAGACCCGTTAAGGATTAATCCTCAGGGGTCGAAAACGCCTCTGATCTCACCCTCAGAAAAAGATCTGAAAAGTTCAGCCACGAGACGACGCAGAAGTGGCGCAGATTCACAAGAGGGACAGTCAAGGTCTAAAACACTAGCAAAAATACAACCATTAAATGGAGAGAGGGAAGAAAGTGACTAAGAGAGCTCGCAGGGAGAACCTGACGCTGATCTGAGTCAGGAGGACACAGATGATGAAGGCAGTGCCAGCCTAGGATCAATAGAAGGCCAATATGATGGTCCAATTAAGCCATTGAGAATAGGGCAAAGGAAAGGACAGAAGAAGGGGATAGAAATACTGGATGTACACAGGGTGTCGGAAAGATTGGCCAGAGACTTGAGTTGGGGTCCGGTGCAGGCGAGTGATGGGCGCCGAACCTACATCCCTGAAGCTGGCCAAAATCATTATGACATTCCACCTGTATGGGCAGACAGGTCAGAGGAGATAGTGGAACTGACTGTAAAAGTTATGTTGGGAGAGTGGGCCAACATTTTAATGATGCCTTCGTACCCCACCTTAGCAGCCCACAAACCCCTGACCAGTAAGTTTAGAACAGCTCACTTGGGAATAGTGCATGATGTGATGCTGAGAAGAATGAAAAAGATTGCCTACAAATATGCCAAAGAAACAGAAAAGAAATTGTGAGATGAAATATCGGCCGATGAAGAAGACGACACATGCACAGCCGAGGCAAATCCATCATATCATGTGCCTCAATCAACCCCTGAACCGAGACGGGCGGAACAAAGCCGAGCCTCCGGCTCAGACACTGACAGTTATCGTGAGTACAAAAAGCTGAAAACCTTAGTGAGAGAAAAAAGATCCCAAGAGACCACTGAGGAATACATCAAAGATGTGTGGCCCATGGTTGTTAGCTCCACTGAGTGTGAAGCAGCAAAAAAGCTGTGGCTGGGTAATGTCACTACCAACCCGGTGAGTAAAGGGGAGTCGGCTCAAAGCCAATATGAGAAATTATTCCAAGAGGACATGGACGATGAGGACTCTCAGATTCAATGGGCAAGAGCACGTATGGATCAAGGGCAACGCCTCACATCAGTTTGGTATCAACTTAAACAAGTAATTCCCCCTAACAGATATGTTGAAGCCCTAAGAAGCGTAACAAAATGGAGAAGGGGAGAGATCACATTTGCTAAAATGCCCCAACATGAAACCACCGTCGCCCAAATAGATCAGGCGGTGAAGTCGTACGACCTAGAACAGCAGTTCTGGGACGAGCAAAGGAAAAGTGAGGCAAAACAGAGCCCAAAACAACCGAAGGTAGCTGAAAGGGCTCCCCAGCAACCACAGTACTGGGAGCGGCCCCCGAGGCCGCAAGAGCCACCATACAGAAATTAGCAACCGAGAAAATTTCAAGCTCCAGCTGCAAATCAAACACCCCAGAAGTGGGGTAAATATATACCACTAGAAGAATATGCAAAGCTCACCCCAGAAGAAAAGAAGGCCCCCCCAAGAGTCCCGCATGAAGGGGAGTGGAGGGCCAGCTAAATGATGGCCGAAAGGTCGCGGGTCACACTAGAGAATGCCTATTGGGATGGGGATGAAATCTACATTGAACTAGGTGGAGAACCTTACCTGATAGACACTGGTGCAGAGGTGTCAATGACCCGCAGAGACCTAAAAACAATAGGACACCTCACGGTCCAATTGGCTAATGGAACCTTAGAAAAAATTCCTTTTGGCTTATGGAAAGGAATTGTATGGGTAAAGGACCTTATAACCTCATGACAGTAACAGATTTGAAAGAACTAGCAAAGCCAAAAAGAGACTGAAGGGCCCTGAATAGATTGCTGAATATGTTCAAATCCAGATTAGTAAAAATAGGGCCAACACATGGAGAAAAGGATATCTAAGAGTGGTATAAATCTGTAAATATCCCCGAAGTAACAGAGCAAAAATTAAATGAGAGCGAATTCTCCCCGGCCGGGAAAGAGAAGTTAAAACAAATCATCGAGTCAGCCTCAGCGGCCAAGTTTAAAAATGACTGCGGGGATTTGGGTCCAAGATTTGTGCATATAATCGAAGGAGGAATACATCCACCTATGCGACAATATCCCCTCAATCCAGGGGCAGTTGAAGAAATGAACAAAATCGTAAGAGAATTAAGTGCTTTAGGAATCATTAGAGAAGAAGCAAATCCTATTACTAACAGCCCCATCCAAGCAGTAAAGAAACCTGAGTCTGCTGGAGGAGGATGGAGACTGGTAATCAATTTCAAAGCCCTTAACAGACGAACAGTGGCCAACCGAGCTAGCCTAATCAACCCACAAGGTACTTCAAAAACTCTGCAAGTGAAAAAGTACAAATCCTGCATCGATTTGGCAAATGGGCTCTTCTCACTCAGACTGGCTAAGCAATCACAAGGGAAAACAGCTTTCACCCATCACGGGAGAAGCTGTGTTTGGCAGCGATTGCCACAGGGATACAAAAATTCTCCAAATGTGTTTCAATCAGCCGTAATGGATGTGCTTAAAGACTTAGGTGCCACAGTTTACATCGATGATGTGTTTATCGCAGATGACACAGAAGAAGAACGTCTAGAAAGATTAGCAAAGGTGGTGCAGCAAGTCACAGAAGCAGGGCTGTAATTGAATCTGAAGAAATGTCAGTTTGGACAGTTTAGAGTGAACTATCTAGGGTTTCAAGTGACAGCCGATCTGGGACTCTCAGAAGGCTACAGAGAGAAACTCAAACAAATTCAGCCCCCCGAGTCCGAAAACGAACTGCAAAAAATCTTAGGTTCATGCAACTATGTGAGGGATCATGTCCCCAACTATCAGAAATATGCCAAACCCTTGTATGCTTGCCTGAAGAAAAGGGAAGTAGAAAACGAACAGAAAGGTAAAAAAGCTTGGATTTGGACCGCCAAAAACCAAAATGACTTGGAAGAACTGAGAACAAAAATAAAGGAAGCGGTACGCTTAGAGCCAAGAAGCCTTATGACAAAACTCGTAGCTGAAGTTAGCTGTGAGGGGGATGAGGCCATGATAACAGTTAAAAATGACAATGGAGGTTTAGTCACTCTCTGGAGATACACGTTAACCTCAGTTGAGAAAAAATGTCCTCAGGAAGAAAAAGAATTAGCAGTACTTGCTAGATACTGGGGAACGCTGAAAGATCTGGCTCAAGGACAACCTATTAAAGTCATAACACAAAGCCAAGTGCACAAATATCTCAGAAAAGGAACAATTGAAAGTACTAAAGCTACCAACACAAGATAGGGTAGATGGGAAGACATGTTGTTAGACCCGGATCTAGAGATAGGACCGGCACAGCCGGCAAGTTGTAGTGAACTTAACCTGATGTCAAGACTAAGCCTAAGGTCAAAACCCTTGACCTTAAGAACCTTGTGGGACAGGAACTGTCATTTCATTGATTTGAATCCAGAAATACAGGTTCACCCATCCTGAGACTCTCTTTCTTGAAAATCAAGTGGAAGAACACTCTCTTTTTATTATCATTACTATTTTACAAATGTTGATAATCAATGTGTCTTAGTTCAAACCATTTTAGATGTTGCAGTGAACTAATCAATTTTATTAACTGTAGAACAGTAATAATGATTTTTAATGCTTATGCAGAGTTAGAATTCATGTTAAGGTCTGTTACAGATTTTTATGCATTTTCTGATTTCTGTCTTTGAATGAGCAAGTGTGCGTTTTCCAAGGTCAGGAGTCGAAGCAGACATGTGTTGGAACAACTGTCTTGTTTACATCCTCTCAGACGTAGAGCTGGCACCTGTTTCTAAAACTCACCAAAACAAAACTCTCTCTGTCTCTGAGAACAGTTTAATCTGTTCAATAACATTCTTGCTGTCTTCTGACTCCTAGTAACCTCTTACGTCACAAAACACACCCCTGTCTGGTCGGTACTGACCAATGGGAAGACTCCCAAATGAACCGGGAAAAGAGCTCTTTAAAAATGTCGGTACTTCCTGGTTTACACAGTTCTGTGGGTTTGGAGAAGTTCGGCGGCGCGGACAGTTCTGATATGTCCGAGTGCTGTGCAGTTGCTGTGGGAGCCAGTTCTGGATTTGCCCAGTTCTCAGTTCTGTGAAGTTCTGTTGGGTCTGGCTGGGAGCCGGGAAGACCCTGACATGACCACAGAGCTCTTCCGAGTTTCATGGGATTATAACACTTTCCACTTGCTGAGGTGAGCTGGTGTCGGACGGATTCTCGTCACTACTTCGGACGAGTCACAGCCATCCTATGGAGACGCTGGACAGGTAGCGTTAACTGGACCTCCATATCTGCTGATTAATCTTCAGAAAGGTAATGAGTCAAGTTTCCTACCGAAGCGTACCGAGGAAAGCTGGGTTCTGATGGAGAGTGTCGGTTCTGGTGAACACTTCCCCTCACATACCATCTTTTACTCCCTTTAAACTTCATTCCCATCTTTAAATTCTTCTCTCAAGTAGAAATCCTTCCAGATAATTTAGAAATGTCTGTGTAAAGTGCTCATCCACCGCCGTGTGGATAATTGATCATAATTGTACAGTTTTCACAAATGTCTGTGGTGAAGCAACGGAAAATCATGGCCGTATGGTTTTCCTGATTGATTGATTATGTTGTTATTTTCATATTTTGCCAAATTAATGTAAATGTTTGATGTTAAACTTTGATTCTGTAAATAAATGACCGCATTCATTTTGATGGGTCAAAGATAAATGACGTCTCACGTTTGCATTTCATTAAATTCAATGCACGTTTTATTCAGTCCAGAAAAATGAGGAATCCGTTTTAATTGATGAATATTTTGCAGCATCTGTTCATCTACATTATTGGTGGCCCGTCACGTGCTCATAAATGGACTGTGTATTCGTGTAATAATTGATATTTCATGTTGGCATGAGGAAAGTAGCAGACTGTAGCTGCAACGCTTGAAGTCAAAACACTGCATGTTTACGCAGCGTGCTGGAGCTGCGCGCTTGGAGCAGATCGCTACATGTTTGCGCTGGGATGTTTTGAAGCTGAACTTGTGAGTCATATGTCTTTTTAAAGCTGAAATTGTACGCCTGTTATGTGTAACTAAAAAGCTGGGTTTGTGTGGAAACGCTTTGTTCTGTTTAAAGACGGTCCAGACGCGGTTCTGGTTCCGGCTCGGTTCTGAGAAAGATCGAACGAGTTGTTTAAATAGCTAGAAAGACGTTTTTGAGACTGGAGCGCCGACTCCGTGCAGCTGGGAGCTTATCGTTACATCTTTTAACAGAAAAAAGTGCATTTTGACAGTTTAAAAGACGGAAAAAGTTGACGGACTTGTTCAGATAAATCTAACATGCTAGCTGGGGAAAACGGTTCGTGATTGGTTGGATTAGCTGCTGTGAAGCGCTCTGATTTGCTGAGAAAGTGAATGACGTGCCTACGTCATTTCCTCTCACCCCCGTGCTGCTTTGTGAATAGCGGATTCAGTCACGTGACCCGGAAATGAAAACTCGTTTTCATAGGGAATAAAATCTGCTTTTAAAGTTCAAAAACACTCTAAAAGCTGTATTCTGATCAGCTGCTAAGTCTTCGAAGTCTAATTGCTAAAATTTTGCCACGTTTGAGTAAAAAATCCGTTCAGAAATGTTGGTTTTAACCAAGTCTAGCCGATGCTAATTTTAAGCTAACAGCTAACGACCGGATGCCACAGGAAGTCATAGCGACCCCTACTGGATAACACTAACAGTGTCTGAGTTAAAATAAATTGAGGTTGTGCTGCCATCTTCTGGAGAGACTTGAGATCACAGGTTTTCACTTCGCTTTTTAGGTATTTTGAGTGAAATTAAACGTTTTTATTTGTGAAAGGCATTTTTGAGTTAATAAACGTTCCTCAAAGCTGAATAATCACTGTTATCTTGCATTTAAAAAGTTATTAAGGTATTTATGCAGGCAGGCATTTACTAACAAGCCTTTATTCACTGGTAATTCCTCATTGAGAAGGTACAAAATAAAAGGTAGAAACTTTTTAACAAAAAAGGTACAGTTCAGATATTCACAGAGTTGATGAAGTTTGCTCATTTGCTAAAAGATAACGCACGTTTAATTGTTAAATCACTAAATAAGAGTAAATATATCAGTAGAGGGAAACTCCTGATTTTATTTTACCACCTAAACAATTACATCTCCTATTTAAATTTTTAATAGCGGATGATGGCGAACAAAGAGGTAAACACTGACCCCTTGCACTCCAGAGATGCCGTCCAAACGGCTTTACATATTTTAACAAATTCAATTATTGGTACTCAATTAAGGCAATTAGAAGACCTTGATGACAATCAAAGAGATGAGGAACTGCAGAGGTTGGCAAAAGCAGCTAAAGTGTCAGAGGACACAAAATCGAGCCGTGAACGGTTAGCAAAAATTTCCCTGCTTCTCAAAGCGGAATTGGACCATCAGGTTGCTCAAAATGTCATGCTATCCAGAGGATATGAATCTGAAAAGGAGAGGTGTGACGTATTGATGAATGCGTCTGCATTGGAGAAAGAACAATTTCAGATTGAGAGGGACCTCTCAAAGACTGAGCTGTCAGTACAGGCTCAATCATATGAGGGGAGGATTAGGGATAAAGAACGTGCGTACCAAGACGCGTGTTCAGACAATGATGTACTACAACAACACTTACAGCAAGCATTAAAGGAGCTGGAGGTTTGCAAAGCGGAAAAGGCGATGATACTCCAACAATGTCTGAATTTACAAAGTGAATGTCAGACATCACAGGAGCGCCTGAAAGCTTGTGAGGAGAATCTAGCAACAGCTACAAACAAGATTTCTGAAGGGGGGCGAGCTGGTCTGGGACTCAGGGACGAACAAGGTCAGGGTCCGGTTCAGCCACAACCACCCCAGACAGATGCTGTTACACCTCCTCCCCTTAGCCCCGTTCCAACACCCCCACCTCGGGTGATAAGGACGGGTCTGCACCGACTTGCACCTCCTACTCTTAGCCCCGTTGTAACACCCCCATCTCGGGTGATAGGGATGGATCTGAACCGACTTGAACCTCCTACTTTTAACACCATTCCGTCATCCCCACCCCCATCTCGGGTGGTAGGGGCAGACCTTCACCAATTTGCACCACCAACCACACAAGAGAGACCGTTGACACTGTCTCCTTCAATGGATGATTTGCAAAAAATCTCAAAATATGTACAACGCTTTGTACCTGGACCGATGGGGTCATCTGGAACAAAAGCGTATCTCAGAGATCTAGAGTTCAGATTGAGAGGTTATCCTAATGCTACGGTGGAGGATAAAATCAGTCTGATACGGCTCACTTCGGACAGAGAGGTGTTCACCTTCATCGAGCGTCTACCTGATGCAACGAGAAGGGATTACAACCTTCTGTGTGAAGCTTTGATCAGAGAGTACGACTCCTGCACGGGACCTGCTGGTTTCCCAGCTGCAGACAAGGTCACGCAGGGTAAAACTGAACATCCAAGAGTTTATTACAAAAGAATCTTCCAAGCTTATTTTGGTAACAGAAATGAAACCGGAATGGAGGAAGAGGAAGGTTTTAAGTTTGTTTTCAGCAAAAATCTCCACACTGATTTTAGGCGATCAGTACAAATGATGGCAAATTTCAGAGAAAAATCCATCAGTGAGATTAGACAGTGTGCTGTGAATGTGTTTGAGGCATGCCCTCATGCTAAGACGCCCATTGAAGTGTTTCCTAGTGTAAAGGTTAAACCCCTCCCTCTTGAACTGGAAGGACGACGTGCTTCGCCGCCTCCTCCTAAGAAAGTTGAGAGAAAACAGTCTGTTCAAACTAACAAACCGCGTCCTGAAGGTGCACGCTGGGACAAAAAAGCTCCTCTTTCAGAGGATGACAGTGATTATCGAAAAAGGGGTGAGCGTAGGACGCAAAGATATGGGAATCCATACCATCAGGGGCAGTACGTAAGGGAACCCCCAAAAGACGTACCTGACCGTCCCCCACCTCGGCCGAAACGAACCGAGGCGAAAAAATCACAAAAGTTCCAGAAACAAGGCCCTACACCTCTGAGCTCGGAAGAGACAGAGAAAATACGTAGGTTGTTAGAAACTTTGAAACACACTGACATGGGAACCCAACCAGGAGCACTTTGCAGTAATGTAATCCCTATTACATCCCTGGGCGCGAATGACAACATTACAGATGTCGGTGGAACACACCAAGACATTGCTGTTGTTGTCTCAAACAACCCCTCATCAGAAGAAGGGGGGGTAAACACACACACAAACGATGACGAGTCATCGCAAGCTGAACACTCAGAAACAGCTTCTGCTGTGCTGACGGTTCAGACAAACCAAGATTACACAGATAAGGCTGAACGCGTGAAGAAGCGTCAGAAAAAACCCAAAAGGTTTCTGTGTAACTTTATCAGAAGGGGGGTCGCCAAAAAGGCGTACCTGTCAGTAACACTCGAAGGTGTCCTCACACACGAAGCACTCTTGGACGGTGGGGCAGACATAACAATTATGTCAGCTAAACTGTTCGAGGAGCTGAGGACGGCCGCTGCCAGTGTTAACAGGATAATACCTCTCTCTGAATGTGCTATAGAAATGCAGGGTCTCTCAGA
>NC_056504.1:23583974-23593568 GCF_014905685.2 Nematolebias whitei
GCGTCCCCTTACCATACTTTCTGAATCCGGTAAGCGGCAGATTTCCCGGTACCGTGTTGTTAGGATCCGGGCCACTCCTTAATCCTTGCTGGTTCAATTTGAAGAAAAAGGGTTTCAAGATTAATCTGGGCTGTTGAGTTTTGAAGAAATAGTTCCAAAAAAGAAAACTATTCCATCGGATTTCACCCAGTTCTTCTCCAGCTAAAAACCGTCCAAAATTGCCCTATTAATCCACAATTCGTCCAAAGGTCCCTCGGTTTTCATCCTTAGTCCATCCTTGGTGAAGAGGATCCCCAAACAGCCAAGATTCGACTGAAAACTATTTTTATAAGCCACAGATTTTGACTGACAGCTCTCGGCTGGTCATCTCATCTGGCTTACCCCACCTTTTTAGGCAGGCTCTTGGTTCGACTTCACTGGTTCTTTATGAGACTTTGCAAGTCACTCTTATGCATATTAAAATCTGGGTGTACTTAGTTTACTTTCTGCATGGTCACTCTGTGCTGTCTTATGCTGATTGGCTCAAAGCTGTTTTTCAAAGGCCTCCCTTGCGTAACATCAGGTACTTTCCAGAACCTTTATGAAGCTTCTGTTTTTTTCCATTCAACATACATCATGAATCAACTTAAACACAGGTTACATTGTAAAATCATAAGATTACATTCTTTAATCCCAAAGTTTATAATTTCACTTGATCATCTACTTTATTTATTGATTTTTCATAAACACATACTCTTCCTTCATTTAAAGCTGGTACTTTATTCAGGAAGAACACTCTTTTTGCTCTGCCTTCTCTTCTGCTCTCTTCTGCATGTGTGTATGTGTGTGTCAAGTGAGTCTGCGTGTTTTTACACATTTGTGTTTATGTGAGTGTGAGAGAGGGGCCTCAGACGGGCCTGTGTGTGTGTGTGCGTGTGTGTGTATGTGTGTGCTCACGCTGTGAGGCCTTCAAACCATGACTTAGCAGATCAACACACATAATAACATGTTCTGACTAGTTTTCTCCCATTAGATCAGTCTGAGCTCCGTACACTTTTTTGACACCCCTCCACGGAGTCACACTGTTCCCTCAACCCACACTTAAGCTCCAAGCCAGTCCCGATCCTCATCAGCTGCATCCACCTTCAAGACATCTTCCTCATAATCCAAATCGACCAGTTCCTCGTGATGCGGTGCTGGATCTTCAGTGTCGCTAGGCCCAAGGCTCCGGGCCTCCTCGTCAGCAGCATCCCAATAATCTACAATCGTCAGCTCACCAGAGTCGACCTCACGTGAGTCGTCCACTTGAGATGTCGGATCCCCGAGGTGATGTGCATCCTCAGACGAAAGTGGGGTCGTGCTGGAGACGGGCTGCGAGGATGTTGCCTCCACACTCATGGGAGACCCAACAGGAGAGACGGGTTCATATATGGGTCGTCCGTCGTCTGAATAGACCCATGCATATGTCTCTGGCACTTGCTGTGGTCGTTCTTGCCTCGATTTTTCAGGGGCACTTACTGGCCCATCAGGATGAGTTGGATCCAGAAACGTTCCATCTGGGTTGATGAGGCTTGGTGGATGGGAATCTTCAGGGCTGGTAGGATCATACTGAGCAGCGCTTGTGGGGTTGGTCGGGCTAGGTGGGCCAATTTCAGTGCTCACGAAGTGATCAAGATAGGTCTCCAATTTGTAAAGCTCTGGACACTCCAAGGAGAGAAGGGGTGGTGCAAGAGATGCTGCCCTTACCTCCATAGGCTCGGTTTCAGGTTGAGCCCGTGCAGGTGGCAGGTCACGTGAAGCAACGACTGGGGTCTCGTGTCGAGCTGTCACCATTAGGGTGGGTGCCAGGTGGACGTTGGGTGGATTGGTATTCTGCTCTCGAATTGTTGTCATCGCGGGAGTCGGAACCAGCGGTGGAGTGGCTCCTAGGTCAGTCCCTAAGGAGGCTGGTACTGCCGGGGGCAGAAGCTCTGGTGAATCCTGCGTAACCCCGAAGGATGGGCCCTGGACCAGGGGCAGCCCTGTGTACAGATGGATCACCACAAACCTGGTGACGTTGTGGAGGTGCTCCCACAACTTGGCCACCACCGGGTAGTATGAGGCTCGTGGCGGGATGGCACCCCTTGGATGATAGGGCACCGAATTCAGAGCCGAGGTCCAGATGACTTTACAGGTGCGTTCTGTTTCCATGCACATTGCTGCGGATACTTGCGGCAGACTGTGAGGCTCGTCTGAGACAAGAATTCCATTCACCGTGGTTCTGGCCACCAAGCCAGAATGACAGCACTGGCACCACCAGGACGAACCAACAGCCCAGAGATATTTGGCCTCTGTCAATCCTTTGTGACAGAAACAGCAGGTTACTTCATGCTCCTGAAATGACAAAAGGGGATAAAACAAGATCTAACACTACAACACAATTACTATATATCTTTTTTTTTCTTCATTATTATTTATTTTTTATTTATTTATGTATTTTATTTATTTATTTTATTATTTTAATTTTTTTCAGTTTTCTCTGGGTTTCATCGCTTTTCAGGGGTCCTCAACCGTTACTGGACCTATACAGGCCGTCAGCCGACATCAAGGACCACATCGAGCAATGTTGCCCAGAGTTAAACAGACATTAGATTAATAATTAATAATAGCATTAGCGGGGGGGGGGGGTATTTAAGCAATGTTGGTTATAATGATCATGGGTAGATTGAGGATTTAATCTATGGAGATTCCATGGCCTCCACTTCCCTCCGGTGCAGCAGGAGCAGGTTCGGGTCTAGTTTTGAAGATTGTAGCATAAGTCATCATCCACACTACGATGGGTACTATGGTGCAGAGACCAGTCCAGTATAGCACAGAACAGATCCCCCAGGCCAGGCCCCATCCAATTAGGATGACTATCTTCAGGGTCCATCTTTGTCTATTTTGGGGTCGCAAAGATAAGGTCTGGTATAGCAGGTGTGACAGCACGGTGATGGTTATAGCTCCTTCCATCACTGCCATCACAATTCTTCCAGCTGTGCTCCCACAGTTCGTGATGGGTATAGATAGAGGGGTGAGTGTGGCTACACACTCCAGGGTCACTACGATGGAATCTGCTAGCAGCCAAGACGAAATCACTACTCTCTGCCGGAGTGTAGTCTGGACCCTTCCCAAGACATAGGTAACAAATAAGTGTGGCATAATTTCAGCCCTCTTTGGGATAACATGGGTCACGATCATCTTGGCATAGGCCTGGAAGGCCATGGGGAATCGCATCAGTCGCTCCTTACCCCATTTGCCCGTGTGGCAGTAGCACATCCATGCAATCAGTATTAAAAAATATTCTGTCATGCTCCCCCTAAACTGGAATGGGCATTTTGGCCAAGAGGTCTGCGTGGGGCCCATAGTGCTATCTGAATCTGCATAAAATGTACTCACATCAGTTGGAGCACTGGTTGTTGGGCAATCCATGTTGTTCTTGATTCCGAGGATCCTTTGAGTTCTGTTCTCTGCTGCTCCGGGGCGGATGTGAGACTGTTTCCGTGCTCTCTTGGTCTTAAGCCGAGCCAGCGCCCAGTTCTGGTGGGAGTGGCTTGTAGTTCCTCCCACATGGGCGGCACATGGCCTTGATGCTTTCTTGTAGGACCACACGTCCTAATAAGGCAACAGCTATTACTCCTACTAAGCTTGCCAAATAAGGCCAGATCTGAAGGAAAAGATCAACTATCCATCCCTCAACAGTTCTTCCGCCTTCTTTGATCACTTCACCTACTTCATGCACTACTTCCATGACTTTACGGCCTACTGTGTAACTAACAGTTTCATACCAAGCACAGTCATGTTCTTCCTCATCTTTGCCACATTTTTTCCAACTTTCTTCTGGATATTGACAGGTGAGATTAGAATAGATTTTATTTGGGCCTACCCAATCGTAGCCATGCAACTCATCCCCAAAACATAAGCGTCGCCTCAGTGCATGCCCTTCGGCCAGAGCAATCATAGAATCGGAGACAAAGGGGATAATCACTCCCTGAATACTTTTTCTAGTTTTCAGCTTATGCCCTAATATGACGTTAGTGCAACTTGTACCCTCAGGTATAGATCTTCTCCACTTTCCGTCACTATACTTCTTCCACACTACCTCAGATGCATGAGTTTCAAATTCATTGTTATAGTGACTTCAACAGTAAGTATCCAAACCGGGTAACTCGTAACAAGGCCAGCGGGCCAAGCTAATTGTACACACATCTTTTCTCTCATTACAAACCATCTGCCATGGTCTTGGACTAACATACCTGTCGGGACGATACAAAGCACTTGACCATATATCCTGCTCTTTGGAGTAAACTGTAGCTAAGAATTGATACCTGATCCAATAATCATCGGATTGTCTCAAACAAGAGAGCACCCATTCTCTTATTTCTTCTTCTTGAAATCCCCACCAAGTACGTGAGTCATCTCTATGGAGATACTCGTGCCAAGCTTGGAACAATATTTTGATAGTCTTTTCTCTCCTTAGTTCCGTGCAGTCATAGCGCCAAGTGGACATGACTGCTACTTCTGTTTCCCACAGTCTACATCTAGGTGACGCCCCACTACTCTCCCACACTGAGTTATTAAGGCTAAGAAAAATATGTTCAGCTACACATTCATCAATTTTGTTGAAATCGCCTTTTGGTGCACTAAATAACTCGTTTGGTTTGGGCAGCCTCTGCACATACATGTCTGAGTAATATGGCCCCAACAGGCCTACATAAGACCTGGTATACCCCTCCACAAAGTCATCTTCGAAGTGGGGCAAACCAGGGGCCACCCATACCCAGGGAAATGTCATGTTCAACCAATCTTCATGCCAGGCATTAACAGGGTGACATAAAGCTGCCCAGCTCTAGTAATAGTATCTCTGATTTGCTACTGGGGTTATTGGTAAATAATTTTGAGATTTACACTCACCATACAGGTTCCAATAGCAGATTGGGAGCTTCTCTAATTTGTTTTTCTTACAATAATTCGTCACTGCCTGGGATACTTTCCCATCCTTTTGTTTTTTTATCACTATTTTTGCCTTCCATCTTATTCGTGCTGGAGGCGTCATGTCCGTTGTGAGTTTCTTCTCGTGTCTTACGGTGTGAATTGTTTTAATTCCAGTGTGGTTCTGATACTTTCCAGTGTGATTCTTTGAATGATTGGGGGTATCTTGTCACAATCTAGATGGATGTTGCCCCAGAACTCCCAACGTGGGAGGATTGCCCGACAGCTTTCGTCTTTTGGTAGCACGGGATAGATTACCTCTTTATCCCAGTGGCCTTGGTGGGCCAACTCTGGCAGTGGTCGGTAGGCCTGATCACATTGCCATTCAGGTGGTTCTTTGTCAGGGTGAATCCAATTATATCTTGTTGTTCTTTTAACTTGTTTCTTTAATTCTGCTATCCAAACTACAACTCCATCCTGCAGGACTAACAGGTCGGTGATGGTCCATGCTATTCCGGTCAGATTCTCAGCTTCAATAGCTGCCATCCATTCAGGTGTGAGATTCAGCTTTTTCCTCCAGGCTCGAAAGCCCGCTCGTTTCACTTGATTCCAAGTCAAAGTTTGATTTTGGATGGTCTCATTTCGGTTCCATGGCATAAAGATGTTCTTTCGAGTAATATCCCAGCAGGTCATGTTTGCATATTTGGATCTCCCGTGGGAGACTGTTACATGTGTGAGGCTCCATGGTCTAATACCAGCTTGATACAAAATAACCAACAGCATTACAAAGCCTATTAACACTACGAGTCCCCGTATCAGGGTACGTAGACAAGCCGCTTTATCCTTAATCGTAATCCTTGGACAGTCCTTAGGTCGGTTGGGGGTCGCTTCATCATCTGAATCTTCGTTGTTTGAATCATCACTGTATGTGTCTCTTGTTTTCAGTGGAATCATTTTGGAGAAGGGCTTATATCGTTCCTAGCTCTTGCCCTTCTCTCGGCGCGTCTATTGACTGTGGTCACTCGCCCCTGAAGGAGTTTCAGATATATTGGGGAGGGGTGTGGCAATCCGGGTTGCAACCCTTTCCACACCCATCTCCATTGTATCACCAACCAATTTTTGGGTTCAGGTTCAGGTCCACTTTTTCTCCCTCTTTGTCTAAAAATGGCTGCCAAATCTCTTTCTTTCCTCCATGGTCCGAAAAAGGTAATCGCTAAATAACAGTCCATATTTTCCTCGCCTTCTTCGGCTAATACTTCTATTTGGGTTATAAGTGGCTGACCTTTGTACAACACCTGTACTCTGTATCCTAATCATACTCTTGAACTTATTATCCGATTGTAGGGGGTCATTATTCGATCCCCTACCATTCTAAGGGGCAGGCGCTGATTTTCTAATATATACCGCTCCGATTTACATACCTTTTTGTGTATGGCTTTCAACATCGGTGGGCTTGTGGTCCAGATTACCATTTCTCCTACTGAAATTTCGAAGAACTGACATTGGTACGACTCCTTATAGTTGGGTCCCCACCTGAGTTTGATTCTTAGTCCTGATATAGTCAAATATATCACATTGAATATCCATGGGGACTCTGGTGGGCAAGAGCAAATAGGGGTTCTGTAACGGGGGAGCCTTGCCAGGCTCCGATCATATTTCCCTTGAGGTTCAACCAGGCGAGGCTTCCTGATGTACTGGGTATTTTCATAGAAATAGTCCTTGGAGGGGTTTTGCCATACAGAAAAATCTTGTTGTGGCCTGTCGAGCCATGTTATCTCATTAACCGTTATTATTGCTAGTATTTTTGGGCCTTCTCGATTATATTGATTTAAGACGTTGTCTTCAGCGATGCCTATTGTCTTCTTTTGTATAATGTCTTCCTTTTTCACGGGTTTTCTAACGCGAGCAGGCATGACCTCATCGGATTATCTTCTACCTTGCGGATCACAAACCTGAGTGGTTCTTGCTCTTCTTCCTCTGGGGCTCTGTCCTCTTCTCTTGTCACCCGTCCTTTATAGAGCTCCACACAGAGGGGTGATGGGTGTGACATGAGTGGTCTTAATCCTCTCCACACCCACTTCCATTGGTGGACACTCCACGTAACGGGCTCCAGCTGGGGACCTTCTAGCCCACCAAACATGGTGCCAAGCGGGTTTTTCCCTCTGCGGAAACGATTTATCGACTCCTGCTCATGTTGTTCAGCATACTCGCATATTTTTGCTTCATACTGTCTGTACGGCGGGCCCAACTCCATGTGTTGGGTTACCGTGCTGACCAGTGGGTGACCCCTGTAGGACACCACTGCCTTGTATGCCGCTCTCACGGGGTATTGGTTCCCGTAGTCGGCAGGCGTCCGAACTCGGCTGTACAGCATTCGCAGGGGTAGCTTAGTATTTTCGACTACCACTCGATTCTCGTCACATTCCCTTTGATAGATCCTCGTTCTCAGGGATGGGCTCGTTGTCCAAATTATCAGGTCTCCCACTGAGATTTCACAATATTCCGTCTGGTGAGGCTCTCCGTAGTTGGGGCCCCACTTGATCTTGACCTGCCATCCCAACACTTGTAGATAAACAACATTAAAGATCCATGGTGTCCCCATTGGGCTGGGGTTGTAGGGTAACCCCCACTGATCACTTATTAACATGAAAGCAACGATCTTCGGAGCCGTCTTGGAGAGGTTTGGTGTGCGGAAGGTTCTTACACTCGAGCTGTAGTAATTCTTTGTTTTATTTGTATAAATTGATAAGTCTTTTCTGGGTCGATCTAATTTTACCCGTTGTTTTCTAACAATCAAGGCTGGTTCATAAGGCCCAGTTCTAGATCTTTGGAACAACGTGTTCCATACGTACTCACGGGGCTGTTCCTTCCTTCTCGGGGGGAGGTCCAGCTCGCTAGGCCAGATACCCGGTGAAGTCCTTAACGTGGTCTTGTCCCATGTCCAATTTTCTTCGATGATTTCAGGGAATTTTATGTTATCTCTTCCTCCCCAAATGGGGCTAGGGCATCTTACAATACCTATTAGGGTTTGTCTTTCTAACCTTCTTCTGTGATGCGATCCATTGATGAGTCTAGCGCCCCTTGGGTTGCTTTTCACGCGTTCATTTTCTTGTCCGTGAGTTTCCATCTCCTCGGGAACATCTTGCTGGCCCAGGCTTTCAGCACACTTCGTCTTTTGTCCGTTTTACTCAGTTTAGGCTTTTCAGCGTCGTTCTTACTGTCTTCGATCAGCTGGATTGTTGCCCCAACGGAGTACACTCCCCTATATGGTGCAATGATCATCTGCACGGAAACTCTAACCCTCTGGGTGGAGTCTGGCCTTATGGGAGTGTCTACCCGTTGTGCAGCCATTCCGGGTATCTGCAGTACTCCTTTCCTCTCCCAGGCTTCCGGGGTCACTAGATACTCAGCTGTTTTTTGCTTGGGTCTAGCCCCGTGTATAGCCAATGCATCCAGGCTTTTGGTGTAGTAATACAAATTTGTGTGCCTGGTCCTACATCTGGTGGCCCGTATACGTTCATAAATGGACAGTTGTATTCGTGTAAAGATTGATTTTACATGTTGGCATGAAAGAATTGCAGATTGTAGCTGTGCTGAAATGCAGCAGCTCAGCTGCGGCGCTTAAAGCTAAACACTACATGTTTACGCTGTGATGTTTTGAAGCTGATATTGTGATGTCATTGAGTCTTTATGAAAGCTGAAATTGTACATCTGTTGTGTGTAACTAAGCTGATGAGCTGTGGAAAACGTTATTCTGTTTAAACTGTGGTCCAAACGAACAGAGGTTCGGTTCTGGTTCCGGCTCGGTTCTGAGAAAATTCGAACGAGTTGTTTTAAATAGATGGAGAAACGTTTTAAGGACTGGACGAAGTCTCCACTAAGCTCAGAAATTGATTTGTTACATTTTTTAACAGAAAAGAGTGCATTTTGACAGTTTAAAAGACGAAAAGTTGACGGACTTGTTCAGGTTTAAGTCTAACATGCTAGCTCCAAACACGATGCGTGATTGGTTAAAACGGCTGAGTTGGGACGCTGTGATTCGCTGAGCAGAGAGTGACGTGCCTACATCACTTCCTCTGACCCCGTTGTTGCCCTGTCATTGGTGGATTCAGTCACGTGACCCGGAAATGAAACTCGTTTTTCATAGGGAATAAAATCTGCTTTTTAAAGTTCAAAAACGCTTTAAAAGCTGTATTCTGATCCGCTGCTAGTTCTTCGAAGCCTAATTGCTAAAATTTTGCCACGTTTGAGTAAAAAATCCGTTCAGAAATGTTGATTTTAACCGAGTCTAGCCGATGCTAATTTTAAGCTAACAGCTAACGACCGGATGCCACAGGAAGTCATAGCGACTCCTACTGGACAACACTAACAGTGTCTGAGTTAAAATAAATAAGGTTATGCTGCCACCTCCTGTGGAGACTTGAGATCACAAGTTTCAATTCGTTTTTAGGTTATTTTAGTGAAATTAAACGTGTTTCTTGTCTGTAAGACGATTGTGAGTTAATAAACTTCCTCAAAGCTGAATAATCACTGTTATCTTGCATTTAAAAAGTAATTAAGGTATTTATGCAGAAAGGCATTTACCAAAAAAACTTTTATTAACTGGTAATTCCTCATAAAAAAGGTACAAAATAAAAGTTAGAAACTTTTATTCACTGGTAATTC
>NC_056504.1:23593668-23595623 GCF_014905685.2 Nematolebias whitei
AAAATGGTTTGAACTAAACACACTTTGATTATCAAGAAAATAGTAATGATAATAAAAAAGAGAGTGTTCTTTCAATTGATCAGTGTAGGACACTTAGAAAGTCTCTGGATGAACTTAATCTTGTGTTTCTGGACTCAAATCAATGAAATAACAGTTCTTGTCCCAGAAAGGCCCTCAGGGCCAGATTTGACCTGAGGCTTAGTTCACTACAGTCCCCCCTTTGGAAATCATCGCCTGTCCATGGGGATGAATTCCAACATGAACTTACGCCTTCGAATGTCCTTGAGCTTGATGTAATCCAGCAAGGAAAACAAAAGTCAAAGGAGGTAATCCCACAATGTTTTTGGTAATTCCATTGTGTTGATGGTAATTCCATAATGTTGTTGGTAATTCCATTGTAGCAATGCTTTAACCCCTTGGAAACAGAGTCTGTAATCCATTGGCAAAAGTCATATAATCCACAACGGTAAATCCACAACGAATGGAGGTGTTGATTGATCAGCATACAGAGGGGCTCCCTTGGATTGAACTGAAGATGCGGCCACTGGATGAAGATTGGAGACCAACGTCAGGATTGCAGGTCTCCTCCAGCGAAGGTCGTCTTTAGGCGACGTCCAGTCGATGCCGTTCTGGTTCAAATGTGTCATGCAATTATGTGGTTTAAGGTGGGCTTATGAAGGGATTTTACATAAGGCCTTAACCTATATGCACCTGGTGTGTAAGCTATTATGATTGGGAACAGCTACAGCTACCAGTTAAGGGGTGGAACATGCTGAAAAGGGTAGTTATAGGGGTTTATACCTATAGAAGGGCATTCCAAACTATTTTTCCATTCCTAACTTGGTTTAAGTTAGCTTTACATGGTAAAATATAGTTTGGTTCAATTGTCTGTTGTCTTTTTAGACGAACGACTTGAGATTGGGTGTTTGGTTTCCCCATAAATGTTTTTGGAGTCTAAGGCGAGACTCATCAAAAAGAATTAGCTATCCCCCCGAATAGAATTGTTCGAGTAGGTTCGGCTTAAGCGTTGTGAGACCAATGTAGATTATGGTACTTAAGGTAGCATTAATCTACACTGACTCCGCAAAGATTAGATTTTAACAAATGAACTGCATGTTGGCATAGTTAAAGGCCTCTTAGTCTCTAACTTAACTACACACAAAATTCATTCTTGCTTGGGGTGTTCAGAAACAATACCAAAAACCAATTAAACGATGTCTCAACATCGACAAAAACAGTGACTAAGCAACCAGTAAAACAACGTTTCAACATTGACAAAAGTAGTGATTAAGCAACTAGAAAACAACGTTTCGGTGCGCCACTCACTCTGAATGTCAGATTTGATCACGTTATCGCGTCTGGTAACATTACCCTAACTGGCGTCACCCCCCTTCGGTCATGGGAGACCGCGAACACGGGTGAGGACGTCGCTCCATGAGCTAAAGTTAGGTTGTCCTTGAGTAGTTTTAACTGTTTGCGCAGCTGAAAGAGGACTTTAAGGTCTGGATTGGAATTCATTTCGCCTATCGATGGAGTGTATTTGTCTGGGTCAGTCAGATACAGTATCATCGAGTTAATTGTAGGATCCAACTTCTGAAGTTGGATGATGTCTGGGTCAGGTGATAATGACTTTTCATATTTTAAAAGAACTTGGCGAAGTTTGTCTCTTTCTTCATCAGATGTCAGAGCGTCGGCTTGGGCGACCACCTGTTCAATCTGTGATGAGACTGATAAGGGTTCTTGCTCTTTGGGGAGCTCCAACGAATCCCTTTCTGAGTCGTCGGACCTGTCTATGGGTAAGACACCATAGGTTTGAGGCCCTTGGTCGACATCATCGGTTGAGAAAAGAGCTATGACCTGTGTTGGTATTGTGAACCATACTGGCCCAGTTTCTTGACTCGGTACCAAGTTATCTGGGAGTCCTCCCAGAAATGGAATGCCTAGTTCAAAATCAT
>NC_056504.1:23595723-23599189 GCF_014905685.2 Nematolebias whitei
GAAAAGAGCTATGGCCTGTGTTGGTTTTGTGAACCATACTGGCCCAGTTTCTTGACTCGGTACCAGGTTATCTGGGAGTCCTCCCAGAAATGGAATGCCTAGTTCAAAATCATGAAAATCAGGTTCTAACTGTTCAGCTTGCGATGACTCATCATCGTTTGTGTGTGAGTTTACCCCCCCTCTTTCCGATGAGGGGTTGTTGGAGGCCACAACAACAGTGTCTTGGTGTGTTCCACCGACATCTGTGACGTTGTCATTCGCGCCTTCAGATTTAGTAGCGATCACATCACTACATAGTGCTCCAGGTTGGTTTCCCATTTCAGCGTGTTTCAAAGTTTCTAACAACCTTTGTAGTTTCTCTGTCTCTTCCGAGCTCAGAGGTGTAGGGCCTTGTTTCTGGAACCTTTGTGATTTTTTCGCCTCGGTTCGTTTCGACCGAGGTGGGGGAGGGTTAGGTACGTCTTTTGGGGGTTCCTTTTTGGACTTCCCCTGATAATATGGGTCCTCTTGGTTCCCATATCTTTGCGTCCTACGCACACCCCATTTACAATAATCACGTTCATCCTCTGAAAGAGGAGCTTTTTTGTCCCAGCGTGCACCTTCATTACGCGGTTTGTTAGTTTGAAAATACTGCTTTTTCTCGCCTTTTTTAGGAGGAGGGGTCAATGCACGCCGTCCTTCCATTTCTAGGGAGTGGGGTTTAACCTTTACACCAGGAAACACCTCTATGGGCGTCTTAGCATGAGAACATGCCTCAAACACATTCACAGCACACTGTTTAATCTCATTGATGGATTTTTCTCTGAAATTTGCCATCATCTGTACTGACATGTGTATGTCAGTGTGGAGATTTTTGCTGAAAACAAATTTAAAACCTTCTTCTTCCTCCATTCCGGTTTCATTTCTGTAACCAAAATAAGCTTGGAAGATTCTTTTGTAATAGACCTTTGGATGTTCATGCTTCCCTTGCGTGACCTTGTCAGCAGCTGGGAAACCAGCAGGTCCCGTGCAGGGGTCATACTCTCTGATCAAAGCTTCACACAGAAGGTTGTAATCCCTTCTCGTTGCATCAGGTAGACGCTCGATGAAGGTGAACACCTCTCTGTCCGAAGTGAGCCTTATCAGACTGATTTTATCCTCAACCGTAGCATTAGGATAACCACTCAGTCTGAAATCAAGGTCTTTCAGGTATGCTTTTGTTCCAGTTGAACCCATTGGTCCAGGTACAAAGCGTTGTACATATTTTGAGAGTTTTTGAAGATCATCTATTGAAAGAGGAAGTTTCCATGCTCTCTGTTGCCTGTTTGGTAGTGGAAACCTGTTCAGGTCTGTCTCTACCACTTTAGGTATGGATGGAGGTGTGTGTGATGTAAGGAGATTTGGGTCTGAAGCCCAGTGTGTCTCCACATTCTGTCCACGCCTCTCACCATTTTTCCTTTCTGCATGGCAAAGTTGTATTTTAAGTACGTCTATCTCAGCTTTGCAGCGGGAAACTTGTGACATTGTCTCGACGTGATCCCGTCTTAATGCAAAGTATGCTGTGGAACACAGTTCTTTAGCATCCCTGGCTTCAGTTAGTGATGCATTAAGTGATTGTACTTGGCTGTTCAGTGAATCAATTTCTGCACGTGCGTCTTGCTGTGACTGAAACATCTGTTCAAGATGTTTCTTAGTGAGGACCTCGTGTTCACTTTTAAATTGAAGGTAGTGTTCTTCAATTTCCTGAACCACCTCTTTTTCGCTGTTTAACCTTATTGCAAGGTCATCAGCCTTGTTTACCATAGCATAGAATGATGCTTTCAGTAAAATTGCCAATTTAGCCAGCTTTTCATAGCTTGACTTTGTTATGTCTGTAGAGGTCACACTCTCTGCAACCTCCTTCAGCTCATCCAATAACTCTTGAGTTCATGCTGTCCACCTGTTCACCATATGGACGTAAGGATTCTGTGAGCAGCGTCAACGCTCCCTCTAACCAGTCCTTCATCTCACAGGGATCAAAATCCTTTTCTATCACACCTGCCATGGTTATTCACTGTGTAGCCTTATCTGTGTAAACAGTTGCCAACTTCAGATTATTTTAACAGGTAAATATTTGTATTCAAGTAAGCAGTGAGTCACACACTATTTTAAGCTCTGGATTTACTCAAACGTACTGTCATAGGTCAACTTATTCAAATGTGGGCACCTATTTGTAGGTTTTACCCCAATTCATGAATATTCTTAAGTAAATGCTTCTCTGGCAGTGTTACTTAACGTGCTTAAATCAAACAGATACAAGAACCAGGCTTCTCAGTGATATTTACTCTAAAGCACTTAACATTAAATAAACCTGCAATTTTTCTAAAAGTTTCAAGCAACTTTAGTTTTTAAACACTTTCTTAAGCCGTTTTTTCCAGAAATTCGCTATTTTAAAAAGTTACTCATTAACCAGGTTGGGTGAAAAGAAAAAGAAAAAAAATGATGAGGAATTATCAGTCTCCCCTTCAGGAAAACTGTTATACTCCTCTTTCAACAGCAGGTGGTGGTGTAAGCTTATTTATACCAGCAAGAGTCTGACAACTTCCTGTGGATCGTTCGTTGACATCCTGTTGTTAGCCGCTTAGCTTAAAATTAGCATCGGCTAAACTCGGTTAAATCAACATTTCTGAACGGATTTAAAGCTTAAACGTGGCGTTGTTACAACAAGCACGACTTCTTTGCATGAAACATGAGTTTTGGATACATGTGGCAGCTCCATTTAGTGATTTTAAGCACAGAAAAGGCTTCGGTTGAACCGAGACTCATTTCCGGGGCACGTGACTGAATCAACCAATAAGAACAGCGGCGGGGGGTGGGTTTTACAACCCGACATCAGAGGAAGTGACGACAGACACGTCTCTCAGCGAATCAGGGCTACCCAGATCAGCGGTTTTCGACCAATCGCTGCTCGCTATTTCAGCTAGCGTGTTAGCATTTAGCCTGAACATTCCGGTCAACTTTCGTCATTTAAAACTGTCGAAATGCACTATTTTCTGTTAAAAATGTAACTAATCAACTCTCAAACGCTTACTGGGACTTCGCCAGTTTTTAAAAACGTCTCTCCATCCATTTAAACAACTCGTTCTAACTTATCAGAACCGAGCCGGACCAGAACCGGGTCGAACAGAACCCCCGTCCGTTTAAACAGAATCCACGTTTTTCACAGCTCAACAGCTTCGTCACACAACAGACGTACATTTCAGCTTTAAAATGAAACATTGACGTTACTTTCAGCTTTCAAAACACCACAGCGACAGAACATTGCTGTATTTTCTCTGAGCACCGCAGCTGCAACACGCTGCGTTTCACACAGCAGGAATCTGCACTTTTCATGCCAACATGATAAATTCAATTGTTACACGAATAACAGTCCATTCATGAACCTGTTACGGGCCACCAGTTGTAGAGGAACATATATCTGTGATATATTCATAAATTAAACGGATTC
>NC_056504.1:23599289-23600545 GCF_014905685.2 Nematolebias whitei
TGTAGAGGAACATATATCTGTGATATATTCATAAATTAAACGGATTCTTTCATTTTTCTGGACTGAATAATATCGTGCATTGAATAATTAAATGTAACGTGAGACGTTAATTTTCTTTGACCCATCAAATGAATGCGGTCATTTATTAACAGAAACAAAGTTTAACATCAAACATTTACATTAATTTGGCAAATTGATTACAATAACACATAGCTTAATTAGCAAGCTTTACAATTAGGAAACCATACGGCCATGGTTTCCCTTGCAGCTTTTAAACCAACAGACATTTCTGAAAATATCTGGATTAATTACTGGCAGGATAGAAGAGTTTTAAAGATGGGGAATGAAGGAGTTAAGTGGAGAGAAAATGTGTGTGAGGGAAAATGTGTCGGTATAAGAACGGCACTCTCCATTCGAACCCAGTTTCATCTCGGTACGCTTCAGTAGGAAATCGACTCGTTACCTCTCTGAAGATGAATCAGCTGGTACGGAGTCCCATTTAACGCTACCATTTCCAGCATCTCCGTAGGATGGTTGGGAAACATCTGGAGTAGTGACGGTACTTTGTTGACACACGTTCACCTCCCGGGTGGGCTCACATGAGTTGTGAGTCCGTCAGAGTTCCACTCAGATGTGGAAGATTGCATAATTCCCACAAGACTCGGAAGAACTTCGGATCATGTCTGGAACCTCCTGTTCTCTCCAGCACTTTTACTGTTCGTTTCTGCTCCCCGAACTGAACTGCTCTCCCACCGCAATCTTGGAACTAGGAAGTGCCGACATTTAAAGAGTTCTGTTTCCGGTTCATTTGGGAAGTCCTGCTTGGCCGAAATAGCTAATCAGGGGTGTGTTTTTGTGACGTAAGAGGTCACTAGAAGTCAGAAAAACAGAAAAATGTTTTGGAACAGACTGAAAATGTTTTTGAGACAGACAAGAGAAATGTTTAGGCGAGTTGGGAGGAAACAGGTGCCAGCTTCTCTATTTATGTCTGAGAGGATTTAAAAACATGACAGTTCGTTCCAACAAACTTGTTTGCGTTTGTCTCCAACCTTGGACCAACTTACACTTGCTCATTTCAGACAGAAAATCAGAAAATGCATAATTACTCTGTAACACATTCTAACTTGATTTCTACTTTGAATGAGGATTAAAAATTCATTAATACTGTTTCACAGTTGATTTAAAATGAGTAGTTCACTTCAACATTTAAAAATGGTTTGAACTAAACACACTTTGATTATCAAGAAAATAGTAAT
>NC_056504.1:23600645-23609849 GCF_014905685.2 Nematolebias whitei
TATATATTTATCTATATTTATTTATAGATATAAATATATATATATGTGTATAAATTAAAACTGATGAACCAGATTCTACAAAAACATTACATTTAAATTTTTATAGGTTTTCATCATCATTTGATGTATTTGCTCTCATTGTGTCTACTTTTAATGTTCATTTTAAATGTGTGGTTTCCTTTCTTGTTCACATATATACATTTTATTTTTAGCTTTGCTTTAAAGTTCTTGTTTTGTGATTTGTACATTCGTGAGTTAAAATAAAGTTGAACTGAAGGTCGTCTCTTCTTTAAACATGTTTGAGGGAAATATTCCTGATATCCAATAGTTTTGTGTCTTTTTATGATTTTCAGCTGAGTTAACAGTCATTAAAGTGAAAACAGGATTTCACGATGAAGCTGGCACCGTTTTTTTTTTTTGTTTTTTTTTTATTAAATCTTCAACGCTCTGCTGGTCTCGCACGACACTGCCCGCAGTCACACGATCCTCTCCTCGGGAGAGGAGGAAGCTGGGAGGCTCATCCTCCCAGCTCCAGCTCAGCTGGTGACTCACAGAGGCTGTTCCAAGACTCCAGCCGCGCGTAATCATGAAGGTCCGACCCGCGCAGACAGGCGGACAGAGACGGGTCTGCGACGAACGGTGGAAGCGATTTTAAAAAAACATTTTACGTGTAAAAAAAATAATAATTTTAAAATCGCTTCAGCATTTTTTTAAAACATTTTTTGTATAAAAACAAAATGTTATTTTATTTAAAAATCGCTTCCAGCGTCCGTCCCAGACTGTCCAGTCCGCCTGACTGCCGGGTGGGATCGGGATTCAGCCTTCATGTTTACGCGCGGCCGGGGTCTCGCAACGGCCATCTGCGAGTCTCCATCTCCAGCTTCGCAGTGACCTGCGGAGCTCTGAGCACACAAGGCTGGTATCCGGAACCCGAGCCTCCGAGTCGGCACATCGAAGGATCTTCCGCGGTGACCAGCTGAACTTGGAGCCGGGGAGATGACGCCCTGCCCGGTCTGGCGCTCCGAGGCTCCGGAGGGAGAATCGGGGTACACCAGCAGAGCTCCATCCAGCTTGCTCTGAATTATGTTGTCGGCCACCAAGCACAAAAAATGCCAGCACATCAACATTAGACCAAGATGTTGTCAGTATTGTTTTTAAAATCTTTCAAATAAGTCCAGCCGCTGCTCCAGTCCGAGAAATTGCAAATGGCAGATTATTGTTTTGAAACGTTTCTGAAGGATCCAGTGACTCCGCCCCCGACTCCGCCCCCGACCAACCAGTGACCGACAGTGTACTGACGTCACGTTTTTGTACCTCTTCGTACCGGTTAGAACCACAGAGCCAAGGGTACTGAAAATAGTAACAGGTGCTAAGTACCGGTACTAATGGAAAAGCCTCAGAACCGGGCCAAGTAGGGTCGAGTCGGCCCGTACCGGTACTAATGGAAAAGGGGCATAAGAGGGGGACAGTTGAACCCGGAGGCCTCCACCCCTGTTTAATGATGGACGATTTCTTTTCACAAAGATGGCCTCCTTTACTCCTCTCTCAAACCATCGTTCCTCTCTGTCCAGGATGTGAACATCTTCATCCTTGAAAGAGTGACCGCTGGCCTGGAGATGAGTGTAGACCGCAGAATCCTGGTGAAAATAATTTGTTCACCTGTGTTCTCTTTTCCAGTTTCCTGGTTCCTCGTGTTTTTGGATCTCCTCATGACCTGATCTGGATCCCTCGGCCTGTCAGGTATTCCTCGTGCCATTTTTGCCTCCAGTTGCCAGCCTTCCTCGTTCCCTTGGACCCTCGTTGGATTTCCCTCTGCTGCTCACTCCTTGGACTGAAGGACCAGCTCCCCTCCTTCGGGTTTGGACTGTAAGGACAAAAACGCTCTTCAAACAAACCACTCTGGTCTTCCCCTCTAGACCAACATTAACCTGTCGTCCCTCTTTCCAGGAGCCGCTGAGAAGCAGCGTGTGGATTGATTATCACTGTAAATAATAAACACTGTTCTTTTGTACTTCCCCTGTGTCTGCCTCATTCTGGGTCTCATATCATCTGGGTTCCCCACGCACTCCTAACAGAAATGCTCCAGCCACAAAAGATCCAGAATGAGACCAAGAGCGAGCAGACAACCCCCGGTTCCTCGGAGGAACGGATTGATGGGTTGGATAAAGTTTTACATCAGGTGCTGACTCACCAAACCACAGTCCAGTCCAACCTTCAGGAGCTTGGAGGTATGATTTATTCCATTAAACGTCAACTGCAAGCTTCTTCCTCCTCAGCTCCAGTCGTTCCACCAGCCCCCGTGGCTCCTGGTCCCACTCCTCCTGTTCAACAAATATTCATTAAACCTTCTGAGTTCTTCACCGGAGACCCTGACCAATGTGGCGGCTTCTTGCTGCAGTGCAGACTCGCCTTCGAGGGGGCTCCCTCTCAGTTCTCCTCGGACGCAGCCAAGATCACCTTTTTCGTAAGTCAGCTCAAGGGTAACGCTCTCCGGTGGGCTTACTCGTTTCTTCTGAGCCATGATAATCCCCCTGCAACCTATGAACTATTTCTGCATGAGTTTCGTAGGATTTTTGATCGCCCCCTGCAGACGTCGAACGCCGCCAAACGTTTGTTGAATTTACGACATGGCCGTCGTAACGCTTCGGAGTTCGCCCTGGAGTTTCGGATCCTTGCTGCCCAAACAGGATGGGACGAGCCTGCCCTCCAAGGTATTTTCTTAAACTCCTTATCTGATTTTCTCAAAGACCAGATGGCCACGCGAGACGAGCCCGAGACTTTCGACAAGTTAATAGACCTTGCCATCTCCATCGATGACCGTTTCCGGGAAAGGAGAGAGACAAACTACAATTCCCATCGATCCCCGACTTCCGGGTTTCCGACTTCTCCAGGTGAGCCCAAGTCTGCACCTTTGTACTACGTTTCCCAGAATCCTCCCACTTCCGGGTTCACGACCCCTCGCCACGAGTCCGCTTCACCCAAGCAGTCTCCCTTGAACTACAACTCCCAGTCCTCCATGCTTCCTGGTTTCAACCAATCATCTTCTTTTCCTCCACGAGATCGCTCGCCCGAGCCTATGCAGGTGGGGCACGCACGGCTGACTCCTGCAGAGAGACAGCGGCGTGTATCCGCCCGTCTCTGCATTTATTGTGGTAACCCTGGTCATTTTCTGCCCCACTGTCCATTTGGGGGAAATGAGAACTTCCACCAGTAAAGTGGGAGTTCCTTGTGGGAACTTCTGCGTTAATCTCCCCATTTAAACTGTTGCTTCCCATGGTCATTCAGACACCTGACCATCGCTTTTCGTTTTCTGCTCTCATCGACTCGGGTGCTGAACAAAACCTGATTAGTGCTGATTTAGTTAGAAAACATTCTTTGCCTACTCGTGAGATTCCTCCAATTTCTGTCGCCGGCCTAACCGGAGACACATTGACCCGTATAAACCTTAAAACTATCGATTTGCATGTCATCATCTCAGGTAATCATCATGAGATGACCGACTTCTTTGTGTTCAACTCTCGTACGCCCCAAATAATTTTAGGTTTCCCTTGGCTTCGAAACCATAACACTGTTATTAATTGGGAGCGCGGCTGCATTGACAAATGGAGCGACAAGTGTCTCAGTAACTGTCTTCGCTCCGCCATTAACGAGTTCCCTCGGGACACGCGTCCTCTGGAGGAGATCGACCTCACCTCTGTTCCTGCTGAATACCGCAACCTAGCGGCAGTCTTTAGCAAACAACGCGCCTCGTCTCTTCCTCCTCATCATCCCTATGACTGCTCGATTGACTTATTACCTGGCGCCCCCTTGCCGTCAAGTAGACTTTATAATCTTTCTGGTCCCGAAAGGGAATCTATGTCCAATTATATTAATGAATCCCTTGCCTCAGGTATTATTAGACCCTCGACCTCCCATTTGGGAGCCGGTTTCTTTTTCGTTTCTAAGAAAGATAAAACTCTCAGGCCATGCATTGATTACCGCGGATTAAACAACATAACTATAAAAAATAAGTATCCGCTTCCCCTCATTAACTCGCTGCAGGAACAATTACAGTCGGCTTCTTGCTTTAATAAACTCGACTTAAGAAACGCTTACCACCTCGTGCATATTAAGAAGGGCGATGAGTGGAAAACAGCTTTTCGCACTCCTTTGGGTCATTTTGAATATTTAGTTATGCCCTTTGGGTTGACCAATGCCCCCGCGGTTTTTCAGGCGCTCGTCAACGATGTCCTGCGCGACTTTATTGGTAATTTTGTTTTCGTCTACCTCGACGATATTCTTATTTTTTCTTGCGACCCCTCTCAGCACATGGCTCACGTCCGCACGGTTCTTCAGCGGCTGCTGGAGAATCAGTTGTTCGTTAAGGTGGAGAAATGTGAGTTTAATACCTCCACCGTCTCCTTCCTAGGTTTTATTTTTGAGGGCGGACGTTGTCGAACCGACCCCGAGAAGACCAGGGCGGTAGTCGACTGGCCGACCCCCGAGTCCACGAAACAGTCACAACGTTTCCTGGGCTTCACAAATTTTTACAGGCGGTTTATTAAGGATTATAGTCGTGTCGCCGCCCCCCTGTCTCAGCTCACTTCCACCGCCCGAGCCTTTCACTGGACCCCTGAGGCTGAGGCTACCTTCAAGAAGCTCAAGTCCCTCTTTTCCTCCACACCCATCCTCTGCCATCCAGACCCTACGCGCCAGTTCATTCTGGAGGTGGACGCCTCCGACACTGGGGTAGGGGCGGTCCTTTCTCAGCGAGCACCCTCAGACAATAAAGTTCATCCCTGCGCCTTCTTTTCCTGACGCCTCTCTCAAGCGGAGCGCAACTATGACGTGGGCAACCGCGAGCTGTTGGCGGTCAAGCTCGCGTTGGAGGAATGGCGGCACTGGTTGGAAGGCACTGAGATCCATTTTTTTCATTTGGACCGACCACAAAAATTTGACTTACCTTAGGAACGCCAAGCGTCTGACCCCCTGTCAGGCCCTTTGGTTGCTTTTTTTTAATAGATTTAATTTTGTCCTTACTTTCCGTCCGGGCTCTAAAAACGTCAAACCTGACGCCCTGTCCAGGCAGCTTGCTCCTCCTGACTCACCTGAGAGCTCCGATAACAGTGTTCCCCCCACTTGTGTTGTCGGCTCCCTCTCCTGGCCCATCACCACTACCGTTCAGGAGGCCCTTCTCTCTGAACCCAATCCTAGTGGTGGTCCCCCCGGTACCCTCTTTGTTCCTTCTAGCGTGCGGTCCGACGTGCTCCAGTGGTTCCACTCGAACAAATTCTCTTGCCACCCTGGAGTCAACCGCATGCTCGCTCTCACTAAGACTCACTTCTGGTGGCCCTCCATGTCCAAAGACATTAAGGACTTTGTTTCGGCCTGTTCCGTCTGTGCCAGGAACAAGTCTGGCACCCAACCTCCAACTGGCCCCCTGCTTCCCCTCCCAACCCCTAGTCGCCCCTGTTCCCACATCGCCCTCAATTTCGTGACCGGCCTTCCCCCATCTGATGGCAACACCACCATCCTCACTGTTGTTGACCGTTTCTCTAAGGCTGCTCTCTTTGTTCCCCTTCCTAAGCTCCCTTCTGCCCTCGAGACCGCTCACCTTCTTACCCTTCATGTTTTCAGGCTCCATAGGATCCCTTCGGACATCGTCTCCGACCGAGGCCCGCAGTTTATCTCTCAGGTCTGGCACTCCTTCTGCAAGTCGCTCGGGGCGTCCATTAGCCTTACCTCTGGCTACCATCCTCAGGCTAACGGGCAAGCTGAGCGCTGCAATCAGGAGTTGGAGTCCACCCTGCGTTGCCTGGTCAAGTCCAATCCTTCGTCCTGGAGCCAACATTTGGTTTGGGTGGAATACACCCACAATTCCCACCGTTCCTCTGCCACCGGTATGTCCCCCTTCGAAGCCTCCCTTGGCTACCTTCCCCCTCTCTTTCCCAGTCTAGAGCTCGACTGCTCGGTCCCTTCCGTGCAGCATCACTTCCGGCATTGTCGTCGCGTCTGGCGCCAGGCCAAGGCGGCCCTCCTTAGGACCGCGGCCCAGGCTAAACTGTTCGCGGACTGCCGCCGTTCAGCGACATCCGCATACCAGGTCGGCCAGCAGGTTTGGTTGTCCACCAGGGACATCAAACTGTGGGACACCCCCCGCAAGCTGGCCCCCCTGCTTCATTGGGCCTATCCCCATTACCCGCATCATTAACCCCTCTGCGGTCCGTCTCCAACTCCCCAGGGCCATGAGGATTCACCCGACCTTCCATGTTTCCCAGGTCAAGCCCGTATCCCTCAGTCCCTTGTGCCCCCCTTCTGACCTCCCCCCACCACCCCGCCTGATCGACAACCACCCTGCGTTCACCATCAGATCCATCCTGGACGTGTGATGCAGGGGTAGGGGTTTCCAGTACCTGGTCGATTGGGAGGGGTACGGTCCTGAGGAGAGGTCATGGATCCCCAGGTCCTTTGTCCTCGACCCCAGCCTCATCTCCAGGTTCTTCAGAGACCACCCCGAGAAGCGCCTCAGGTCACCTGGAGGCGATTCTTGAGAGGGGGGGTACTGTAAGGGTTCCACTGCCTGCAGCCTGCCTTGCTGATGGCCGCTGATTAACAACACCTGGTGGTCATCAGCCTGATGAGCCTCTCCATCTACAAAAGGCTGCAGCCCAGTGTGACTCATCGCTGGAGCATATCACCTCTCATGGTATAGTACTGTTGAGCTAGATATGTCTAGGTGAAAAGAATTTGTTCACCTGTGTTCTCTTTTCCAGTTTCCTGGTTCCTCGTGTTTTTGGATCTCCTCGTGACCTGATCTGGATCCCTCGGCCTGTCAGGTATTCCTCGTGCCATTTTTGCCTCCAGTTGCCAGCCTTCCTCGTTCCCTTGGACCCTCGTTGGATTTCCCTCTGCTGCTCACTCCTTGGACTGAAGGACCAGCTCCCCTACTTCGGGTTTGGACTGTAAGGACAAAAATGCTCTTCAAACAAACCACTCTTGTCTTCCCCTCTAGACCAACATTAACCTGTCGTCCCTCTTTTCAGGAGCCGCTGAGAAGCAGCGTGTGGATTGATTATCACTGTAAATAGTAAACACTGTTCTTTTGTACTTCCTCTGTGTCTGCCTCGTTCTGGGTCTCATATCATCTGGGTTCCCCGCGCACTCCTAACAGTTGGAACAGACGACTGTCAGCTGAGGCAGTGGCTGAAAAAAACGAGTCCATGCCAGAACACACCCAGGAGCATCGACTGACCCAGAGAACAACATTACGATAAGGAAATCCCAATGTAACTGATAACGCTGTATATAAACGAAGCAAATACATTTGTAGCTCAGACGTGTTTTTGATGGATGTAAGGTGCATGTGAGACTGTCTCCCATTCTAGCGCTGTGAAGATAAAATAAATCTTTGTCTGAATTCAGAACCACTTCTCAGGCTGTGATTTTTTTACTCTGTCTTCCTTCCACTGAACGATCTAAAGTTGAGGCAGTTTTTGAACTAAGTGTTTGAAGGTTGTTTCTCATAGTCTGAAGACCTCAACATACCATACAGACAAACTCCTCTTCCCTGAGTTTTCCCCGTTACCTCTACCTGTTGGTCCAGTCGAAGTGGAGCCCCGAAGCCGTCTATGGACAGATCCGAGTCCAAGCCCCGCTCTATGAGCCACGTTTCACTGAGAGCCAAAACGCAGCAGTCTTTAAAATCCTTTTTGCAGCGGACACAGCCTTGAAGTTCATCGAGTTTATTCCTGAGGGACCGCACATTTGCCAAGATGAGAGAAGGAAGAGTGATGCGCTCAACGCGTTGTCTCCTCAGCCGAAGTCTGAGCCCGCACGTCTTCCCCGCTTAAACATCTTTAAAGTTAAATATTGATTTTCTTTTTTTGGGTGTGCACAGTGTTTTTGGCCTTCCTTCTTCGTGTAACAAGGTCTGGGGCAAGTGATGTTGGTACCATTGAAAAGGTCACATTGGAATGAGTCAAATGAGCTCTCCCATATTTTTGTCAAATTCTCCTACAAGCTCAAAAAAGCACGCGGACTGAGTTGCTTGTGACCACTATATCAACGATGAGCACATAACAGACTTGGCCATACTTATATACTTAAGAATACGTACTTATTATATAATATATACTTAATACGTATATACTTAAGAAACCCTGTAAATTAAAACAGATTGCCTCATTCTGACGCAAGTAAAAAGGCTATGAATTTGAATCCTGTCCTGATTTTTGTATGTGTAAAGAGCGTTTTGGCCTTTCTCTGTTGCATAGGAAGGTCGGATGCAGGTGATCTTGGCAAGGTCCAAATGAAGTGAAACAGACATAAAAATCTGAAACATTACAGCCAAAAGTAGAAAACTCAAGCAAAAATCTGCAGATATTTGAATTACCACCCAACATCAAAAAGATGTGAAACAGAAGCAAAAACGTGGAAATTTATATCCAATGTCAAAGAGCGAAGAAACATTATTTTTTTAAGTTTTGGCTAAAATTTATCTACATTTAGAATTTGGCTGGTATTTTACATGTTGTTGTGTCTGTTTCATTCCAATTGGACAATATTGGCGTTGTAGTGAACTAAGCCTCAGGTTAAAACCTGACCCTGAAGACCTTCATGGGACAGAAACTGTTATTTCATTGATTTGAATCCAGAAATACAAATTAAGCTCATCCAGAGACTTTCTAATTTGTATCCTGAACTAATCAATTGAAAGAACATTCTCTTTTTATATTATCATTACTATTTTACAATATCTTGATAATCAAAGTGTGTTTAGTTCAAATCATTTTTAAATGTTGAAATGAACTACTCATTTTAAATCAACTGTGAAACAGTATTAATGATTTTTTAATCCTCATTCAAAGTAGAAATCAAGTTAGATGTCTGTTACAAAGTAATTATGCATTTTTTGATCTTCTGTCTGAAATGAGAAGGAGTGATGTCGGTCAAAAGTCGGAGACAGTCGCAAACAAGTTTATTGGAACGACCTGCCATGTTTTTAAAACCTCTCAGACAGAAATAAGAAACTGGTGGCACCTGTTTCCTCCCACTTCGCCAAAACATTTTTCTGTCTGTTCTTAAACATCTCCGCTGTTTTTCTGACTTGTAGTAACCTCTTACGTCACTAAAACCACACCCCTGTTGGTTCTTTCAACCAATCAGGACTTCTCAACCAGGACCGGAAACAGAACTCTTTAAATGTCGACACTTCCTAGTTCCAGT
>NC_056504.1:23609949-23611175 GCF_014905685.2 Nematolebias whitei
GGACCGGAAACAGAACTCTTTAAATGTCGACACTTCCTAGTTCCAGTTAGTTCTGAGACATGAACCACAGTTCTGAGACATGAACCGGAGTTCTGAGAGCAGAAGGAGTTCGGAGTTCTACACTTGAACCAAAGTTCTGGGAGAGAACAGAAGTTCTGAGTTCCTCTGAGTCTTCTCAGAGTCCCGTTAAGTTCTTCTGGTACCGATGAAGTTCGGCTGGAGTTCCTGTAAGAGCCACAATGCCTCGCTGTGACTCCACCCGGTGAAAACTTTATAACTTCTGAGGAGGTTTGTTCTGTGGAACTAGTTCTCACAACTTCTGCCGAGTCGCAGCCGCCCTGAAGAGACGCTGAAAGGTAGCGTACCAGGGACCTCTTGACCTCCGCGGATTCATCCTCCGCCAAAGGTAAAGAGTCGCCATGAGCTTCACTACCAGTGTACTGCAGGCGAACTGCGCTTCAAAGGAGCGTGTTGTTCTGGTCTACAGACATACATCTTCATCCATCTTTTTCCTCTCCATTTAAACTCCTTCATTTCCCATCTTTAAAACTCTTCTATCTTGCCGGTAAAAGATAAGCTAAAAGTCTGCAGATATTGATTTAAGATCTAAGGATATGTCTGTTGTAATTAGTTGCAAGTGAGAAATCATGGCCATATGATTTCTCATTGTAAAGCTCATTAATTAAGCTGTGTTATTGCGTTCAATCAGAATAATCAAGTGTACAATGTTGATGTTAAATTTTGATTCTGTTAATAAATGACCACATTCATTTTGATGGGTCAAGGAAAATTAACGTCTCACGTCACTGTACTTCTAAACACAATATCTCTCTCACATATCTGTCAAGTAGCTCGAAAAAGAGAGAATCCGTCATTAAAGATTGATTGTAGTGGAGCTCCTACGCTAACTAACCCTACATCCCCACAGCGTTTTAGTTTATCTTAATTTCTACAGATTTTTGCATATGATATGCTTTTGCTATGTTTTTACAGCTTTCATTTCACAAATTTTGGATTTTAGCTGAAATTTTATGTGTTTTTGCAGGTTGATAACCTGCAAGAACATAGAATTGCAATCCAAAGCCCAAAAGAAGAACAAGTGGAAAAACCTACAAAAACTAGGAAATGTCTGCCAAAATACAAAAAGCGTTCACTACAAAAACAACTGGACTTTATTTATAACAGAAGACGTTTCGCTCCTCGGATGAGGAGCGAAACGTCTTCTG
>NC_056504.1:23611275-23618061 GCF_014905685.2 Nematolebias whitei
AAGATTTATTATATTAAAAACCTGGTTGCTCAGAGTTGTAGAAGGGTCTACTTTGTGGTGAGGAATAATCTGTTGGGGCAGGTGGAGAGGGTAGATAAGCTGTGTGGGTACATGTGTTACTGAGTGAAACCGGGCGCGGCCGGCTGGACTGAGAGAAGTCCGACGCCGGGCAGAGAGGAGACCGAGCGCCTGTTTCAAACCTATCCATCCACCTCACCCAGGGAAGGTTAACAGCTAAAAAGGATTTAAGGAGTGAGAATCATTCATCATGTAATCCCTGTGTAATCCAGTGTAATCATTTATTGTGCTATACTGCTGTTCCCCTGCAAAAATTATTGATTAAAAGCAAAGCAAAACGTAAAATTCTGGATTCTTATTTCAAACACACCCTCTTGTTCTTGGAAGTGGAAAACTTGGTTCAACGAAACAACAGAAGTATGTGGGAGGTTTTAAACGGTTTTCTTAGCCTTTGTTTATAAAACAACACCCAGGAGTCTTATTTTGTTCCTAGACTCTAAAGATTGCCAGATCGGTTAACAATTACAATGCTAAATCAGGAGATGAGCTACCGTTAACTTGCGCTCCCTCGTCTGCCAAACGTCCCCATTCCGGCTGCTAGGTAGGGCGAGGTGAAAAGTTGGGTGTGTTGCAAGGAAGAAGGTAGCTAACAGTCCGGGTGAATCATCTCAACACAGCCTAAATCTAGAACTGTCCTTGGAAGCTGCTGCAGGTAAGACCTGAGCCATAGGATTAGTTTTGAGACCCGTTGGAGGAGAGGCTGCGGTGAGGGCGTGGCACGTGCCCTGTGCCTACCTCGCTCGGATAGCAAGACACAGAGGAAGCCAAAATTACAAAAGTAAAAGAAATGGAGCAAAATTTTGCAAAGAAATGTTTCTTTGATTTTTGATTTTGGATTGTAATTTCCATGCTTTTGCAGGTTTTTGCATGTTTCATAACATTTTCACATTGTGTAGTAATTTCATTATCTTCGCACCTTTTTGCTCCAGTTGCTCTTATTTTGGAATTTGAATGTAATTTTTCATGTTTGTTTGTCCGTTTCACTTCATTCACTCCAAGCACATTTCTGACATTTTTCTGGCGTTTACAGGTTTTTGCATCAGTCTTGCTGATTTTGGACTTTGAAACACATTTTTCGTGTTTTTACAGTACAGCTCCCATTTCAGAAAGTGTACTTTGGCAGACATTTACTGGTTTTTGTAGGTTTTTCACTTGTTCTTCTTTTTTTGGACTTTGGACAACAATTCTATGTTCTTGCAGGTTATCAACCTGCAAAAAACACATAAAATGTCAGCTAAAATCCAAAATTTGTGAAACGAAATTTGTAAAAACATAGAAAAGCAAATCAAATGCCAAAATCTGCAGAAATGAGAAAAAAGTGTAAAAGCATGTAAAATGCCACTATTGTCAGATGAAATGGACACAACATGTAAAATGCCAGCAAAATTCCAAATGTAGATAAAATCTAGCACTAACGTTTAAAATAATGTTTCTCTGCTCTTTGACATTGGATATAAATGTCCACGTTTTTGCAGGGTTTTGCTTCTGTTTCACATCTTTTTGACGTTGGGTGGTAATTTAAATATCTGCAGATTTTTGCCTGAGTTTTCTACTTTTGGCTGTCATTTTTCAAATTTTTATGTCGGTTTCACTTCATTTGGACCTTGCCAAGATCACCTGCATCTGACCTTCCTATGCAAGAGAGAAAGGCGAAAAACGCTCTTTGCACATACAAAAATCAAGACAGGATTCAAATTCATAGCCTTCTTACTTGTGTCAGAATTTGGCAAGCTGTTTTAATTTACAGGGTTTCTTAAGTATGTACATATGAAGGCACTGGCCAAGTCTGTTATGTGCTCATCGTTGATATAGCGGTCACAAGCAACTCAGTCCACGTCCTTTTTTGGGCTTGTAAGAGAATTTGACAAATATATGGGAGAGCTCATTTGATTCATTCCAATGTGACCTTTTCAATGGAACCAACATCACTTGCCTCAGACTTTGCTACGGGAAGGAAAAAGGCCAAAAACACTGTGCATACCCAAAAGAGAAAATCAATATTCAACTTTAAAGACGTTTAACTTCCATCAGAAAGAAGCAGGCTTGTTCAAATTTACAGAGTGTCTCAAGGATATGAGTATAAAAGGGACAGCAGAGTTTCAGGCTTGTACACGCAACAGAAACTGTCCTATTGTGCATGTGCACAACAGGACAGAATCTGTCATCTGTCCTGCTTCGTAGAACTGCAACAAATATGAAGAAATCAGTAAAGCTTCTCTGCCCAAGGCTGGTTTGCACCTTGGAGCTCTGCGCCCTGGGCTTGCTAGAGCTGCAACACTTTCTATGCAGAACCATATCTGCCTTGAAGGTCCTTCTTCGAGCTGCACCACCTCATAGCTGGACACCATTCACCGTGCATCCTGTCCACCCTGTCTGTTGGCTCTGTAGCATGCTGCTTCCATTGAACAGCCACATCTGTGCAAGACCCAATCCACTGCACAAACTTTCTGCCCCTAAATGGCCAACTCTGCAGCCTTGGAGCTATGCACCCTGGGATGGAGGCAGTGAGGCAGCCAGGCTGTAGAGCCAGCCTGTCCATGAGTCCAGAGTGGCTGTGGTTGTGGCAAATGTACACAACATTTGAGCTGGGGTCCAGTTCAAATGTGGTGCAGCAATATGGAATAGGCCACACAGCAGATGGCGTTTTGCAAGGAGGTTGTGATGCTCCACGGTGGAAGATTGGCATCTTATCCATCCAGGGGCAGAGAGGCTACTTGGTGGATGGTGTTCAGGTGTCAGGTGGTACATTTCCATGGAGGAGGCCTGGTGGTGGTTGGCATCCTACACATAATTGGTGCTGCTATAGGTAGGGGCTCAGGCCACAGAGTCAGCCAATGAGGGGAGGAGAGGCTGCAATTTGGATGGGGTCCAGTTCTGAGGTGGTGCAGCTCCATGGAGGAAGCCACACGGCAGATGTGGTCCTAAATGGAAATGTTGCTGTTCCATGGAAGTGACCGAGTTACAGAGGCTGCCAATCCACAGTGCAGAGGTCAAGGGAGAAAACCAGGCTGCATAGCAGGCTATCTAGGTTCAGAAAGGTTGTTCGGTGGATAAGGTACTGCACAGAGGTGGTTCTGTCCCATGGAGGTGGCTTGGCTGTAGAGCAAACCAGCCAGGGGCGGAGAGGTCACTCGGTGTATTGCATCCAGCTATGAGGTGGTACAGTTCCAGGTAGGAGGCAACGTGGCTGATAGAGTCATGCATAAAGGTGTTGAAGCTCTAGGGATGTGGCCGGGGTGCAGAGCCAGCTTACCAGGGTTTGGATAGGCCGCAATTTGTATCGGGTCCAACTCGTAGATAGTGCAGTTCCAAGGAGGTGCATGGGGTCCATCACGGAGCTGGTACTGCTCCATGCAGAAGGCAACGTGGCCAATAGGGTTCTGCACAGATGTGTTGCTACTCCAGGGAGGTGGCTGGTTTGCAGTGCCAACCATACCTCAGGTGTAAAGGTTGAGCGGTGGAGTGTGACCTGCTCTGCAGTGGTGCATTTCCATGGAGGAGGCCTGGTAGTGGTTGGGGTACTACATATAAGTTGTGCTGCTGCTGGTAGGATGCCAGGCTACAGTCAGCCAGCCATGGGAGAGGCCACACCTTCGATTGGGTCCAGCTCTGAGGTGGTGCATCTCCATGGAGGAGGCCACACGGCAGCACCACCTCCTACAAGGAGGTGGTGCTGTTTCAGGGAGGCGTCCGTTTTGCAGAGGCTGCCAGCCCAGTTTGCATAGCTCCAGAAAGGAAACCAGGCTGCAGATCATTCCATCTACATTCAGAAACGTTGTTCGGTGGATAGGGTCCTGCACAGAGGTGGTTATGTTCCATGGAGGTGTCTTGGCTGTAAAGCTAACCAGCCAGGGACAGAGAGGCCGCATGGTGTATGGGGTCCAGCTATGAGGTGGTGCAGCTACAAACAGGAGCTAACATGGCTGATAGGGTCCAGCACAGAAGTGTTGCTGCTGTAGGGACGTGTTCAGGTTACATAGCCAGTCAGCCAAAGGTGAAGAGCTTCATGGATGTAGCTTGGCTGCAGAGCCAACTAGCTAGGATGCGGAGAGGCCGCAGAGTGTATGGGGTCCATCTCTGAAGTGCTGCTGTCTAGGGATGTGGCTGGGCTGCAAAGCCAGCAATCCAGCCAGGGGTGTAGACGCTGCTCAGTGGATTGGTTCTGCTCAGAGATGGCGCAACTACAGGGAGGTGGATGGAGTCCTTCACAGAGGTGATGCTGTACCAAGCAGGAGGCATATAGGGTACTGCATAAAGGCGTTGCTGCTCCAGGGAGGTGGCTGGGTTTCAGAGCCAGCCAGCCCTTTGTGAAGAGCTTCATGTAGGTGTATGGGTTGCAGAGCCAGCAAGCCAGGATGCAGGAGGCGACATAGGTATGGGGTCCAGCTCAGAACTGTTACAATTTCAGGGAGGACTCTACACTGAATTTGTGGTCTGCACACAGGTGGTGCTGCTCCAGGTACGTGGCCAGGTTGCAGAGCCAGCCATGCATCCATGTGCGAAAAGTCAGCTCAGTGGATTGGGCCCTGCGCAGAGATTTTCAGCTCCAGTGAGGTGGATGGGTTCCTTCACAGAGGTGGTGCTTCTCCAGGAATGTGGCCGGGTGGCAGAGCCAACCAGCCGAGGTGGGGAGAGGCTGTATGGCGATGTATGTGTTCCAGCTCTGAAATGGTGCCGCTCCTGGGAGGATGCCACTTAATTAATTCGGTCCTGCACGGAAGTATTGCTGGTCCAGGGATGCGGCTGGGCTTCAAAGCCAGCAATCCAGCCATGGGCATAGAGGCCACTCAGTAGATTGGGTCTGATTTGGTGCAGCTCCAATGATTTGGATAGGGTGCTTCACCGAGATGCTGCTAAACCATGGAGGCAGTCTGGCTGCAGAGCCAGCTAGCCAGGTGCAGAGTGTCCGCAAGGTGTATGAGGTACTGCTAGGTAGCCATTCTGTATAGCCAGCCATTCAGGGGTGTAGAGGCCATGCAGTGGTTGGATTCCAGCCCATATGTTTAACAACTCCAAGGAGGTGGCCACACAGCAGATACAGTCCAAATTAGAGTTGATGTAGCTTGAGGGAGGAGGCCACGCAGCAAATGGTGAAATGTACAGATGTGTAGCTGCTCCAAGGAGGCAGCCAGGCTGCAGTCACTTTCAGCCTAGTGTAAAGAGCTCCAGGTATTAGGAAAGGCTGAGGAGCCATCCAGCCAGGATTAAGAATTATCATGTCCTTGATTTGGGAATTGTTACAGCTGCATGGAGGTGGCCACATGCGATTATGTGTCTTGAGTCGAGTTGAAGCTTCTCAAGAGAGTCTGTCCTGGCTGCAGAGCCAGCCACTCTAGGGCACAGAGATCCAGGGAGGAGGCCAGGATGCAATGCCTTCCAGACAGTGGTAGAAGGCTGTGTAGTGGATGAGTTCCATCTTGGATGTGATACAGCACCAGGGAGGAGGCCACATAGCAGAGCTAGCCAGGCAGTAGTGTAGAGCCTGTGACATGGATGTGTTTCAGCTCATATGTGGCGTAGCATCATGCAGAAGGCCGCGTATCAGATGGGGTCCTGAAAGTAGTTGGTGATGTTGCAACGTCGAGGCTTGGCATCAGATACAATCAACCAGCCGCAGAGAGGCTACGCTTTGGAAGGTGTCCGGCTCTGAAGTAGTGCATTTCCAGGGAGGAGGCCACATGGCAGATGTGGTCCTACATGGATTTTGTGCTGTTCCAGGGAGGCGGCCTTGTTGCAGAGTCTGCCAGCCAAGGATGCAGAGTTCCAGAGAGGAAGCCAGTCTGCAGAGATAGCTATCTAGGGCTAGAAAGGTCATGCAATGGATGGGGTTCTGCACAGAGGTGGTTCTGTTTGATGGAGGTTGCCTTGCTTTATAGCCATCAAGCCAGGGGTGAAGAAGCCACATGGTAGATGGGGTCCAGCTATGAGGTGCTGCAGCTCCAGGCAGGAGACAATGTGGCTAAGAGGGTCCTGCACAAAAGTGTTGCTTATTTAGGAAGATGGTCTGGTTGAAGTGCCAACCAGCCCAAGGTGAAGAGCTTCATGGAGGTGGCCGGGCTGCAAAGCCAGCTAGCCATTATGCCGAGAGGCCACATAGGACCCTTTTTGTTTGTACAGTTCTAGGGAGGAGGCCACGTGGGGGTTGTGGTCCTGCACAGAGGTGGTGCTGCTCCAGGGATGCAGCAAAGCTCCAGAATCAGCCAGCCCAGAGTACAGAGCTCCATTGAGGAGGACAGGCTGAGAACGAGGGAAAGACCGTGTCCTTGGTGGTGTCCAGCACGGAAGTGTTTCAGGTCCAAGAAGGAGGACACGGTGCAGATGGGATCTTGCACGGAGGCAGTGATGCTTGAGATAAGCTGCCAGGCTGCAGTCCCAGTCAACATGGGGCAGAGCTCCAGGGAGAATGCCAGGCAGCAGAACTAGCCAGGCAGCTACAGTTACGCCTTTTGGAGGATAGGGTCCAGCTCAGATGTGGTGCAGCACCATGGAGATAGACATGTAGTGAACTAAGCCTCAGGTCAAATCTGGCCCTGAGGGCCTTTCTGGGACAAGAACTGTTATTTCATTGATTTGAGTCCAGAAACACAAGATTAAGTTCATCCAGAGACTTTCTAAGTGTCCTGCACTGATCAATTGAAAGAACACTCTCTTTTTTATTATTATTACTATTTTCTTGATAATCAAAGTGTGTTTAGTTCAAACCATTTT
>NC_056504.1:23618071-23668170 GCF_014905685.2 Nematolebias whitei
GAATCCGTTTAATTTATGAATATATCACAGATATATGTTCCTCTACAGACACAAGACAGATGATGTCCTACAAGGAGGTGGTGATGCTCCACATCGGAAGGTGGCATCACACCTAGCCAGCCAGGGGCAGAGAGGCCGTTCAAAGTGTTGTGTCCTGCTTGGATTTAGTGCAGTTCCAGGGAGATGGATACATTCCTTCACAGAGTTGGTGCTGCTCAAGGCAGGAGGCAACGTGGCAAAAAGTGTCTTACACACAGGTGTTGAAGATCAAGGTAGGTGAATTGGTTCCAGAGTCAGCCAGTCAGTCTGCAGTGGCCAGGCTGCAGAGCCAGCCAGCTCATGGGTGGAGAAGCTGGTTGGTGATGAAGTACACCTAGGAATTTGTTTAACTCTAGCTAGGTGGTGCAACTCCAGCTAGGTGGATGCGGTCCTGCACGGAGGTGGTGTTGCTCCAGTGAGGCAGCCGGGCTGCAAAGAGAGAAAGCCAGTGTCAGAGAGATGGATAAGTTTCTTCACAGAGTTGGTGCTGCTTAAGCCTGGAGGCAACGTGGCAAAATGTGTCCTACACACAGGTGTTGAAGATCAAAGTATTTGAATGGGTTCCAGATAAAGCCAGCACAAGTCGCATAGCTCCAGGGTTTGGCCAGGCTGCAGAGCCAGCCAGCACATGGGTGGAGAAGCTGGGTGGTGATGAGGTACACCTAGGAGGTGGTGCTACTCCAGCTACGTGGATGCGGTCCTGCATGGAAGTGGTGCTGCTCTAGTGAGGCAGCTGGGTTGCAGAGCCAGCAATCAAGTGTTTGAAAGACCGTGTCCTGGATTGGGTCCAGCTCGGAAGTATTTCAGCTCCATGGAGGAGACCACGTGTCATATGGGCTCCTGTACATAGGTGGTGCTGCTCTAAGAAGGTGGCTGGGCTGCAGAGCCAGCCATCCAGCCAGGGGTGTAGAAGCTGCTCAGTGGATTGCGTTTTGCTCCAAGTTGGTGCAAATCCAGGGAGGTGGATGGGGTCCTTCACGGAGGTGGTGTTTTTCAGGAAGGTGGCCGAGTTGCAGATCCAGCCAGCTGAAAGGTGGAGAGGCTGTGTGGTGATTGGGTACATGTAGGAGGTGTTGTAGCTCCTGGTATGAGGCCATGTGGTGGATATGGACCTGCACTAAGAATGTACAGCTCCACGGAGGTGGCCGGGTTGAAATACCTGCCCGTGTAACGTGCAAATCGCACAGGAGGAGGCTGGGCTACAGAGCATGCTAGCCAGGATGAGGAGAATCCTCACATGTATGTGGTCCAGCTCGTAGCTGGTGCCACTCAAGGGAGAAGGCCACGTGACTGAGGCATTCCTGCACCTAGGTAGTGCTGCTCCAGGCATGCAGCTGGGCTGCAGAGCCAGCAATACAGCCATGGGCATAGAGGATCCTTAGTGGATTAAGTCCTGTTCTGATTTGGTGCAGCACCAAGCATTTGGATAAAGTCCTTCACGGATGTGCTGTTAAACCATGGAGGAATTATGGCAGCAGAGTCAGCTAGCCATGTGTAGAGAGTTTGCAAGGTGTATGAGGTACTACTAGGAGGTGTTACAGCTCCAGGCAGATGAATGACATCCTTCAACTAGGTTTGCAGCTCCTGGGAGGTAGCCGGTTGGCAGAGGCAGCTATTCAGGGGTGTAGAGGCCATGCGGTGAATGTGGTCCAGCTAATATGTTTAGTAGCTCCAGGGAGGATGCCATGCAACAGATGGGGCCCAACTCAGAGTTGATGCTTCACGAGGAAGGAGGCCACAAAAGATAGGGGTCAGGCACGGACATAGTGCAGCTCCAGTGAGGAGTCCACGCAGCAGATGGGGTCTTGCTCAAAGGTGCAGCTCTTCCATGGAGGCATCCAGGCTCAAGAGCCACATAGCCCAGTGTAAATAGCTCCTAGTAGGAGGACAGGATGTGGAGCCAGCCAGCCATGTTTAAGAGTGATTGTGTCTTTTATGGGGTCGAGCTCTGAGGTGTTGCAGCTCCAAGGAGGAGGCCACTTGTGATAATGGGTCCTGAGTTGAGGTGGTGCTTCTCAAGTGAGGTGGCCATGGCTGCAGAGCCAGCCACTCCAGATTGCAGAGATTTAGGGAGGTGACCAGGCTGTAAAGCCAGCCAGCAAGAGGAAGAGAGGCTGTGTGGTGGATGAAGTCCATATTGGATGTGGTGCAGCACCAGGGAGGAGGCCACATAGCAGAACTAGCCAGGCAGCAGCATAGAGGCTGTGAGGTTGATTTGGTCCAGTTCAGATGTGGCGCGGCTTCATGCAGATGGCGACACAGCAGATAGTGTCCTACAAATAGTTGGTGATGCTCCAGGGTGGATGCTTGACATCAGACACAACCAACCAGGTGCAGAGAGGTTGCACTTTGGATGGTGTCCAACTCTGAGGTGGTACATTTCCTTGGAGGAGGCCACATAGCAGATGTATACCTGCATGGAGGTGGTGCTGTTCTAGGGAGTCGGTAGGGTTACAGAGGCTGCTAGCCCAGGTTGCAGAGCTCTAGGGAGGAAGCCAGGCTGCATATATAGCCATCTAGGGCCAGAAAGGTTAGGATGGGTATGTGGTTCTGCACAGAGGTGGTTTTATTCCATGAAGGTGGCTTGGCTCTAGAGCCAACCAGCCAGGGGCGGAGAGGCCGCATGGTGTATGGTGTTCACCTATGAGGTGGTACAGCTCCAAGCAGGAGGTCATGTGACTGATAGGGTCCAGCACTTAGGTGTTGCTGCTGTAGTGACGTGGTCAGGCTGCAGAGTCAGCCAGCCCAAGGTGAAGAGCTTCATGGAGGTGGCTGGGCTGCAGAGCCAGCTAGCCAGGATACAGAGAGGCCACAGAGTGTATAGTGTCCAGCTCAGAGGTGGTGCATTTCCAGGGGAGAGGCCATGGTTCATATGTTGTCCGGCACATATATGGTGCTTCTCCAGGGATGTGGCCAGGCTGCAGAGCCATGGGCAAAGAGGCTGCTCAATGAATTGGGTCCTGCTCAGAGTTAGTGCTGCTCCAGGGAGGTGGATGGGGTCGTGGACGGAGGAGTTGGTGCTCCAGGGATGTGGCCAGGTTGCAGAGCCACCAAGCTGAGGGACAGAAAGGCTCTGCGGTGATGGGGTACAGCTAGAAGGTGGTGTAGCTCCCTGTAGGAGGCTACGTGGAGGATGTGGACCTGGACTACGATTGTACAGCTTCACAGAGGTGGCCCTGATGAAAAACCAGTCTGTCAAACGTGCAGATCTCCGAGGAGGAGGCTGCGCAACAGAGCCAGTTAGCCAGGATGAGGAAAGTCCTCACAGTGTATATGTTCCAGCTCGTAGGTGGTGCCGCTCTTGGGAGGACTCCACGTAATTGATTCGGTTCTGCACGGAGGTAATGCTGGGCCAGGCATGCGACTGGGCTGCAGAGCCAGCAATCCAGCCATGGGCATAGAGGACGCTCAGTGGATTCGGTCTCATTCGGTGCAGCACCAAGGATTTGTATAAGGTCCTTCACTAAGATGCTGCTAAACCATGGAGGCAGTCTGGCTGCAGAACCAGCTAGCCAGGTGCGGAGTGTCCACCAGGTGTTTGAGATACTGCAGCCCGGCTGCCTCACTGGAACAGCACCACCTCCGTTCAGGATCGCATCCACCTAGCTGGAGTTGTACCACCTCCTATGTGTACCTCATCACCGCCCAGCTTCTCCAACCATGAGCTGGCTGACTCTGGAATACATTCACCTGCCTTGATCTTCAACAACTGTGTGCAAGACACTTTTGGCCACGTTGCCTCCTGCCTTGAGTAGCATCAACTCCGTGAAGGACCTTATCCAACTCCTTGAAACTACACTAAATCCAAGCAGGACTCAACACCTTGAGCGGCCTCTCTGCCTCTGGCATGTGATGCCACCTTCCGTTGTGGAGCATCACCACCTCCTTGTAGCACACCATCTGTCGTGTGTCTACCACCACAGTGCTGCTCTGCAGCTGAGCTGGACCCTATCCACAGAAAGGCGTAACTGCAGCTGCCTGGCTAGTTCTGCTGCCTGGCATCCTCCCTGGAGCTCTGCCCCATGCTGGCAGGGACTGCAGCCTGGCAGCTTATCTTGAGCATCACAGCCTCCATGTAGGATCCCATCTGTGTCGTGCCCTCCTTCTTGGACCTGAAACATCTCCGTGCTGGACACCACAAAGGACACGGTCTTTCCGTCCTTCTCAGGCTGTCCTCCTCGATGGAGCTCTGTACTCTGGGCTGGCAGGCTCAGCAGCCTGGCCGCATCCCTGGAGCAGCACCATCTCTGTGCAGGACTATATCCATCACGTGGTGGCCTCCTCCGTGGAACTGCACAAACAAAAAGGGTCCTATGCTGCCCCTCCACATACTGGCTAGCTGGCTTTGTAGCCCAGCCACCTCCATGAATCTCTTCACCTTGGGCTGGTTGGCTCTTCAACCAGGCCACCTTCCTAAATAAGTAACACCTTTGTGTAGGACCCTCTCAGCCACATTGTCTCCTGCCTGGAGCTGAACCACCTCATAGCTAGAACCTGTCCACCTTGTGGCTTCTTTGTTCTGGCTGGATGGCTATAAAGCAAAGCCACTGCCATGGAACAGAACCACTTCTGTGCAGAACCCCATCCATTGCATGACCTTTCTGACCCTAGATGGCCATCTCTACAGACTGGCTTCCTCTATGGAGCTATGCACCATTGGCTGGCAGACTCTGCAACAAGGCCACCTCCCTTGAACAGCACAACATCCATGTAGGACCACATCTGCCATGTGGCCTCCTCCCTGGAAATGTACCACTTCAGAGCTGCATACATTCCAAAGTGTAGCCTCTCTGCAGCTGGCTGATTGTGTCTGATGCCAAGCCTTGACCCTGCAGCATTACCAACTACTTGCAGGACCCCATCTGCTACTTGGTCTATGAGTTGCTAAACATATGGGCTGGAACCCATACACTTCATACCCTCTACACCCCTGAATGACTGGCTATGCAGAATGGCTGCAAACCTAGTTGAAGGATTCCATCCAGCCTACTTGAAGGATGCCATACATCTGCCTGGAGCTGCAACACCTCCTAGCAGTACCTCATACACCTTGCGGACTCTCCACACCTGGCTAGCAGGCTTTGCATCCAGACTGCTTCCATGGTTTAGTAGCATCTCCGTGAAGGACTTTATCCAAATCCTTGGTGCTGCACCAAATCAGACACAATCCACTGAGCGGCCTCCATGGCTGGATTGCTGGCTCTGTAGCCCAGCTGCATGCCTGGCCCAGCATAACCCCCGCGCAGGACTGAATCAATTACATGGCATCCTCCCAGGAGCAGCACCACCTCTGAGCTGGAACACATATAATGTGAGGCCTCTCATCATCCTGGCTAACTGGTTCTGTTGCCCAGCCTCCTCCTGGGAGCTTTGCACGTTGGACAGGCAGGGTTTACAGCCCGGCCACCTCTGTGGAGCTATACAATCATAGTGCAGGTCCACATCCACCGAGGGTCCTCCTACCGAGAGCTGCACCATCTTCTAGCTGTACCCCATCGAAGCACAGCCTCGCCACCCCTTGGGTGGATGGCTCTTCAACCTGGCCACCTCCATGTAGTAGCAACTCCTCTGTGTTGGACACTACTTGCCATGTTGGCCCCTGCCTTGAGCATCACCACCTCAGTGAATGACACCATCCACCTCCCTGGAGTAGCACCAACTTTAAGCAGGACCCAATCCACTGAGCAGCCTCTCTGTCCCTGGCCACATCCCTAGTACCACATATGTACAGGACCACATATGCGACGTGGCCTCCCCCTTGGAATTGCACTATCTCAGAACTGGACCCCATATACTCTGCGGCCTCTTTGCATCATTGCTAGCTGGCTCTGCAGCCCAGCAACCTCCATGAAGCTCTTCACCTTGGGCAGCCTGGCTCTGCAGCCTGACCACGTCCCTACAGCAGCAACACCTCTGTGCCAGACCCTATCAGCTACGATACATCCTGCATGAACCTGCACCACTTCATAGCTGGACCCCATACACCGTGCGTCCTCTCCGCCCCTGGCTAGTTGGCTCTACAGAGTCAGAGTCAGAGTTTCTTTATTGTCATTCGCACCTCATGTGGTACATGTGGTGGTGGAGCGAAATTATGTACACAGGGTCCCAGTTACATCCAACAATAAAATGTCTAAGAAAAACAGTAATAACATCTAAGATATGAACTAAGAAAAACATCAACTAAACATACACTAAGCACTCATAACATAAAACATTGAACATCAGCACAAACATGAACATGAGTCTGTGAGCAGATGTGCACGCATGAACACATCAACATTGAAACAGATCAGCAGCAACATGAAACAGATCAGCAGCAACATGATATGGTTTTTCACAGTGATTATTCTAGTTAGAGATTCATGAGTCTAACAGCCTCAGGGTAGAAGCTGTTCCTCAGTCTAGTGGTTCTACACTTAATGCTCCTCAACCTCCTTCCTGAGGGGAGTGGGGCAAAAAGTGTGTGTGCTGGGTGGGTGGGGTCCTTCATGATGCAGGTGGCCCTCTTCCTGCATCTGGAGGTGTAGATGTCTGTGATGGTGGGGAGGCTGATTCCAACAGACTTCTGTGCAGCCTTCACCACTCTCTGCAAAGCTTTTCTTTCTGCAGCTGTGCAGCCTCCATGCCACACATTGATGCTGGAGCACAGGATGCTCTCCACTGCACACCTGTAGAAGGAGGTGAGGACTGAGCTTCCCAGACCAGCTCGCCTCAGCCGTCTGAGGAAGTAGAGTCTCTGATGAGCTTTCTTGATCAGGCTGGTGGTGTTGTTGCTCCAGCTGAGGTTGTCATTCATGTGTACACCCAAGTACTTGTAGCTGGAGACCACTTCCACCGCAGATCCTCTTATGTTCAGGGGGGTGTAGGTGTTTTTGTTCCTTCTGAAGTCCACAATCATCTCCTTTGTCTTCTTCACATTGATGTGAAGGTTATTCTCTCTGCACCAGCTCTCCAGGTGTTCCACCTCTTGCCTGTAGCTGGACTCATCATTGTTTGTGATGCATCCCACCACCGCTGTATCATCTGCAAACTTTACAATGTGACAGCCTGGATGTGTAGCTGCACAATCATATGTGAGCAGAGTAAACAGGAGGGGGCTCAACACACATCCCTGAGGAGAGCCAGTGCTGAGGGTTATGGTGGAGGAGGAGAGGTTGTGGATCCTCACTAACTGTGGTCTGTTTGTTAAAAAGTCTAGTACCCAGTTGCAGATGGAGGGGCTTAGTCCTAGTGTGAATAGTTTGTCCATCAGGGTTTGGGGGATCATGGTGTTGAAGGCGGATGTGAAGTCCACAAAGAGCATACGGACGTAAGAGTTTTTCTGCTCCAGGTGGTTGAGTGCAGTGTGGACCACAGAGGAAATGGCATCCTTTGTTGATCGGTTCTCACGGTATGCGTACTGATGAGGGTCCTCGTTGATGTTGATGATTGTTTTGATGTGAGTCATGACCAGTTTTTCGAAGCATGTAGCGACTATCGGGGTGAGGGCCACTGGCCTATAGTCATTCAGACCAGTCACTGTAGAGCTTTTTGGGACTGGGTTGATGGTGGCAGTCTTCAGGCAGGTGGGAACTGTCTCCAGGGTAAGTGAGGTGTTAAAGATGTCTGCCAGCACCTCACAGAGCTGGTCGGCACATTCCTTCAACACTTTTCCGGGGATGTTGTCTGGGCCAGTTGCTTTGTGCGGATTAATCCTCCTGAAGGTACTCCTTACTTCTGCTGAGGTCACGCTGAGATGCTCTTCATCCGGTGGTGAGGTGAATCTGGTGCTGGGTGGTCTGTTCGGGTCTTCAAAGCGTGCATAGAACTTGTTGAGGGCATCAGGCAGAGATGGGTCTTTGGGGCATTGTTCACTCCTTCCTTTATAATCTGTTATGCACTTAATGCCCCTACACATGCTCCGAGGGTCTTGTGAGATGAATTGACCCTCGATCCTCCTTGCATATGTGGCCTTGGCCCTCTTAATACCAGCAACCAGCTCTTTTCTTGTCCTACTCAGCTCCTCTGAGTTTCCAGACCTGAAGGCAGTGTTCCTGGCTTCCAGCAGGGTACGCACCTCTGCATTCAGCCAAGGTTTTCTGTTTGGGTAGCTTTTAACATTTCTGATAGTGGAGACTGTGTCAGTACATGTACTAATGTAACCCAGTACTGAGGATGTGTATTGGTCAAGATCAAGCGAACCTCCGTTTTCAGCAGCTTCTCTGAAAACCTGCCAGTCTGTTCGATCAAAACAATCTCTCAGTATGGGTCCACTGTCCTGGCTCTAACATTTAACTTTCTTTTGTACCGGTCTGGAGCGTCTCAGCGGGGGCATGTAAGCAGGAGCCAGGAAGATTGAGATGTGGTCTGACAGTCCTAGGTGGGGGCGGGGTTCGGCTTTGTATGCATCTTTTACGTTCGTGTAAACACGGTCCAGCGTGCGGTCTCCACGTGTTGGAATCGTCACATGTTGATTAAAGCTTGGGAGACAGTCCTTTAGATTCACGTGGTTAAAGTCTCCGGCTACCACGTAAAGAGCCTCGGGGTGTTTGTTCTGCAGCGAACTGATGATATCATGAAGCTCCTGTAGTGATTCATTAGCATTAGCGTCCGGAGGAATGTAAACAACTGTGATAAAAGTCACTGTGAACTCTCGGGTAGATAATGTGGCCGACATTTCACTGTTATTTGCTCCAAAGCCTTCGAGCATGAGCTATTTACAACAGTACAGTTCGTGGACCAACTTTTACTCACATAAATGCATACTCCGCCCCCCCGTGATTTCCCCGTTAGCTCGCTGCAGCGGTCCGCTCGAAAAAAAAGTCTGTCATCCAGCTGGAAGACTGTGTCCGGCGTTTCGCTTGTAATCCACGTTTCCGTGAGGCAAAGCACTGCACACTTCTTCATCTCTTCTGAGGCGCCCGCTCTCAGACGAAGTAAATCCACCTTGTTGTCCAACGAGCGGACGTTCGACAGAAAGAGAGACGGCATGGGGAGTTTACCGGCTTTAGCGTTAGCTCGTAGCCTCACCATAACCCCCGCCCGGCATCCTCTCCTCTTAAGCCGGGAGCAGCGCTTCCTCTTCTGCCCGCTGGAACGCCTCTGCTGCAGCTTCCAGGTAGATGACTTTAAGATCTGCATTCTGCCGAGCGTAGATTTGTAGCAAAGCCACTTCCAAAGAACAGAACCATCTCTGTGTACCCCATACCCCACACAACATTTCTGGCCCAAGATGGCCAGCAATGCAGCCTGACTTCCTCCCTAGAGCTCTGCAATGTGGTCTGGCAGCCTCTACAACTAGGATGCCTCCCTAGAACAGCACCACTTCCATGCAGATATACATCTTCCATTTGGCCTCCTCCATGGAAATGCACCACCTCAGAGCTAGAAACCTTTGAATGCGTAGTCTCTCTGCAACTGGCTGGTTGGTCTGATGCCATGATTCCAGTCATGGATCATCACCAACTACTTATAGGACCCCATCTGCTGCGTGGCCTTTTGCATGATTCAGTGCCACATCTTAGCTGGACCAAATCCACCACACAGCTGCTACGCTGCTGCCTGGCTCGTTCTGCTGCATGGCATCCTCCTTCGTGTTTCAGAGCTGGCTGGCTATGAAATACAGCCACCTCCCTGGAGCAGCAACACCTTTGTGAAGTACCCTATATGCCACGTTGCCTCCTACTTGGAGCAGCACCACCTGGGTGAAGGAACCCATCCACCTCCCTGGAGTTGCGCTAACTCCGAGCAGAACCCATCCACTGAGCAGCTTCTAAACCCTTGGATGTATTGCTGGCTCTGCAGCCCAGCCGCATGCCTGAAGTCTGGAATCCATCCACTGGATGGCCTCTACACCACTGAATGGCTGGCTCTACAGAATGACTTCCTCCCTAGAGATGCAAACCTAGTTGAAGGATCCCATCCACCAAACTTGAAGGATGCCATCCATCTGCCTGGAGCTGCAACACCTCCTAGCTGTACCTCATACACCTTGCAGACTCTCTGCACCTGCCTAGGTGGCTCTGCAGCCAGACTGCCTCCATGGTTTAGCAGCATCTCCGTGAAGGACCCTATCCAAATCCTTGGTGCTGCACCAAATCAGACCTAATCCACTGAGCGGCCTCTATGCCCATGGCTGGATTGCTGGCTCTGCAGCCCAGCTGCATACCTGGGACAGCATTAACTCCGTGTAGGACTGAATCAATTACGTGGCATCCTCCCAGGAGCGGCAACACCTCCGAGCTAGAACACATACATTGTGAGGCCTCTCTTCATCCTGGCTAACTGGCTCTGTTGCCCAGCCTCTTCCTAAGAGCTTTGCATGTTTGACATGCAGGTTTTTCAGCCCGGCCACCTCTGTGGAGCTGTACAATCTGAGTGCAAGTCTACTTCCGCCACGTGGCCTCCTATCAATTGTTGCACCACCTCTAGCTGTACTCCATCGCCGCACAGCCTCTCCACCCCTCGGCTGGATGGCTCTGCAACCTGGCCACATACCTGGAGCAGCACCACCTGTGTGCAGACCACATATTCTGTGTGGTGTCCTCCCTGGAATTGTACCAGCTCTGAGCTGGACCCATACATATGTCCCCTCCTACATCCTGGCTTGCTGGCTCTTCAGCCCAGACACCTTCATAAAGCTCATCACAAAGGGCTGGCTGGCTTTTCAACCCGGCCACATCCCTGGAGCACCAACTCCTCCATCCACGACCCCATCCACCTTCCTGGAGCAGCACCAACTCTGAGCAGGATGCAATCCATTGAGCAGCCTTTCTGCCCATGGCTCTGCAGCCTGGCCACATCCCAGGAGAAGTACCACATATGTGTAGGACCACATATAAACCATGGCCTCTCCCCTGGAAATGCACCACCTATGAGCTAGACCACATACAGTTTGAGGCCTCTCCTCATCCTGGCTAGCAGGCTCTGTTGCACAGCCTCCTCTTGTGAGCATTGCACATTGGATAGGTAGGTTTTTCAGCCCAGCCACCTCCATGGAGCTGTACAATATTAGTGCAGGTCCACATCCACTACATGGCCTCCTACTGGGAGTTGCACCACCTCCTAGATGTACCCCATTGCCACACAGCCTCTCCACCTCTCAGCTGGCTGGTTCTGCAAACCGGCCAGCTTCCTGGAGAAGCACCACCTCCATGAAGGACCCCATCCACCTCCCTGGTTTTGCACCAACTCTGAGCAGAACCCAATCCACTGAGCAGCTTATACACCCCTGGCTAAATGGCTGGCTCTGCAGCCTGGCCACCTTCTTAGAGCAGCACCACCTATGAACAGGACCCCATATGCTGCGTGGTCTCCTCCATGGAGCTGAAACACTTCTGAGCCGGACCCAATCCAGAAACGGTCTCTCAAACACTCGCTTGCTGGCTCTGCAGCCCAGCTGCCTCACTAGAGAGCACCAACTCTGTGCAGGACCGCATCCACGTAGCTGGAGTTAAACAACCTCCTATGTGTACCTCATCCCTGCCCAGCTTCTCCACCCATGTGCTGGCTGGCTCTGCAGCCTAGCCACACCCTAGAGCTATGCACCTTGTTCTGACTTGATGTGGAAACCATTCAAATACTTTGATCTTCAACACCTGTGTGTAGGACCCTTTTTTCCATGTTGCCTCCTGGCTTGAACAGAACCAACTCTGTGAAGAACCTTAACCATCTCCCTGACATTGGCTTTCTCTTAATCCTAGGTGTTCCTTATCACCGCGCAACTTCTACACCCGTAAGCTGGCTGGCTCTGCAGCCTTGCTACACCCTTGTGCTGGCTGACTCTGGAACACATTCACCTCCATTGATCTTCAACACCTGTGTGCAGGACACTTTTTGCCACATTGCCTCCTGCCTTGAGCAGCACCAACTTCGTGAAGGACCTTATTCAACTCCCTGGAACTGCACTAAAACCAAGCAGGACACAACACCTTGAGCGGCCTCTCTGCCCCTGGCTGGCTAGGTGTGATGCTACCTTCCGATGTGGAGCATCACCACCTCCTTGCAGGAAACCATCTGTCATGTGTCTACCACCATGGTGCTGTACCACATCTGAGTTGGATCCTATCCACCGAAAGACATAACTGCAGCTGCCTGGCTAGTTCTGCTGCCTGCCATCCTCCCTGGAGCTCTGCCCCATGCTGGCTGGGACTGCAGCCTGGCAGCTTATCTCAAGCATCACTGCCTCCATGTAGGATCCCATCTGTGTCCCCTTCCTTCTTGGACCTGAAACACCTCCGTGTTGGACACCACCAAGGACCCGGTCTTTCCCTCCTTCTCAGCATGTGCTCCTCCATGGAGCTCTGTACTCTGGGCTGGCTGGCTCTGCAGCCTGGCCGCATCCCTGGAGCAGCTCCACCTCTGTGCAGGACCACATCCACCATGTGGCTCCTCCCTGGAACTGCACAACCAAAAAGGGTCCTGTGAGGCCTCTCCACATAATGGCTAGCTGGCTTTGCAGCCCGGCCACCTCCATGAAGCTCTTCACCTTGTGCTGGTTGGCTCTTCAACCAGGCCACCTTCCAACTTAAGTAACACCTTTGTACAGGACCCTCGCAACCACATTGTCTCCTGCCTGGTGCTGCATCACCTCATAGTTGGACACAATCTACCATGTGGATTATCTGCCCCTGGCTGGATGATTATAAAGCAAAGCCACTTCCATGGGACAGAACCACCTCTGTGCAGAACCCCATACTACATGACCTTTCTGGCCATAGATGGCCATCTTTGCAGACTGGCTTCCTCTCTTGAGCTCTGCACCATAGGCTGGCAAACTCAGCAACAAGGCCACCTCCCTGGAACAGCACAACATCCATGTAGGACCACATCTGCCATGTGGCCTCCTCCCTGGAAATGCACCACTTCAGAGCTGGACACCTTCCAAAGTGCAGCCTCTCTGCAGCTGGCTCGTTGTGTCTGATGCCAAGACTTGACCCTGCAGCATCACCAGCTACTTGCAGGACCCCATTGGCTAAGTGGCCTTCTGCATGATGCTGCGCCACATCTGAGCTGGACCACATCCACGTCACAGGCTTGATACTAATGCCTGGCTAGTTATGCTGTGTGGCCTCATCCCTGGTGCTGCACCACATCCAAACTGGAACTTATCCTTTACAAAGCCTTCTATCACAAACAGCCTTCTACCACAGACTGGATGGCATAGCATCCTGGCCTCCTTCCTGGATCTCTGCGCCCTAGAGTGGCTGGCTCTGTAGCCAGGGCCACCTATCTTGAGAAACACCACCTTGACTCAAGACCTAAGATCGCACGTGGCCTCCTCCATCAAGTTGCACACTAGAGTGGCTGGCTCTGCTGCCAGGATCGTCTCTCTTGAGAAGCTTCACATCAACTCAATTCCCATAATTGCATGTGGCCTCCTCCATGGAGCTGCAACTCTTCCCAAATCAAGGACACAACAATCCTTAACCCTGGCTGGCTCCTAAGCCTATCCTCCTACCTGGAAGCTCTTTACACTGGGCTGGATGTGACTGCAGCCTGGCTGCCTCCCTGGAGCAGCTACAACTCTGTACAAGACACCATTTGCTGCGTGGCCTCCTCCCTTGAGCTGTATCAACTCTGATTTGGAATCAATAATCTATGTGGCCTCTTCCTTGGATTTGCTAAACATATGGGCTGAAATCCATCCACAGCATGGCCTCTCCATCCCTGAATGGCTGGCTCTACAGAATGGCTACTTCCCTAGAGCTGCAAACCTAGTAGAAGGATCCCATCCACCGAACTTGAAGGAAGCCATCCATCTGCCTGCAACTGTAACACCTCCTAGCAGTACCTCATAAACCTTGCCTGCACCTGCCTAGCTGGCTCTCCAGCCAGACTGCCTCCATGGTTTAGCAGCATCTCCATGAAGGACCCTATCCAAATCCTTGGTGCTACACCAAATCAGACCCAATCCACTGAGCGGTGTCTATGCCCATGGCTGGATCACTGGCTCTGCAGCCCAGCTGGATGCCTGGTCCAGCATTACCTCCGTGCAGGACCGAATCAATTACGTGACGTCCTCCCATGAGCAGAACCACCTCCGAGCTGGGACACATACATTGTGAGGCCTCTCTTCATCCTGGCTAACTGGCTCTGTTGCCCAGCCTTTTCCTAGGAGCATGTTGGACAGGCAGGTTTTTCAGCCCGGCCACCTTCGTGGAACTGTACAATCTTAATGCAGGTCCACTTACACTGCATGGCCTCCTACCAGTTGTTGCACCGACTTCTAGCTGTATCCCATTGCCGCACAGCCTCTCCACCCCTTGGCTGGATGGCTCTTCAACCTGGCCACCTTCCTAGAGAAGCACTATCTCTGTGAAGGAACCCATCCACCTCACTGTAGCTAAAAAAACTCTGAGCAGGACCCAATCCACTGAGCGGACTCTTTGCCCATGGATGGATGGCTTGCTCTGCAACCTGGCCACATACCTGGAGCAGCACCACCTGTATGCAGACCACATATTCTGTGTGGTGTCCTCCCTGGTATTGTACCAGCTCTGAGATGGACCCATACATATATCTTCTCCCACATCCTGGCTTGCTTGCTCTGAAGCCCAGACACCTCCATAATACTCTTCACAAAGGGCTGGCTGGCTCTGAAACCCTGCCACCTCCCTGGAGCAGCAACACCTTTGTGCAGAACACTATATGCCTCGTGCGCAACTCCAGGGAGGTGGATGGGATCCTTCACAGAGGTGATGCTGCTCCAACTCTGAGCAGAACCAATCCACTGAGCAGCCTCTACACCTCTTGCTAGATGGTTGGCTTTGCAGCCTGGCCACATCCCTAGAGCAGCACCGCCTCAGAGCTGGACCCTATACACACTGCGGCCTCTCCCTATCCTGGCTAGTTGGCTCTGCAGCCAAGCTACATCCAAGAAGCTCTTCAGCTTTGGCTGGCTGGCTTTGCAACCTGAACACATCCCTACAGTACCAACACTTCTGTGCTGGACCCTATCAGCCATGTTAGCTCCTGTTTGGAGCTGCACCACCTCATAGCTGGACCCCATACACTGTGCAGCCTCTCTGCCCCTGGCTTTATAGTTTCACAGCCAAGACATATCCATGAAACAGAACCACCTCTCTGTAGGACACCTTCCCCCAAACAACCTTTCTGGCCCTAGATGGCAGGATCTACAGCCTAGCTTCCTCCCTGGAGCTCTTCAACCTGGTCTGGCATCCTCTGCAAAACGACTGCTTCCCTGAAACAGCACCACCTCCATGCATGATTACATCTGCCGTGTGGCCTCCTCCGTGGAGATGCACCACCTCAGAGCTGGACCCAATCGACCGTGTGACCTCTCCCATGGCTGGCTGACTCTTAACCTGGCATCCTACCTGCAGCAGAGCAACTTTTATGTAATACCCCAACCACCACAAGGCCTCCTCCATGGAAATGCATGACCGCAGAGCAGGTCACACTCCACCGCTCAACCTCTACACCCGAGGTATGGTTGGAACTGCAAACCAGCCACCTCCCTGGAGCAGCAACACCTCCATGCAGAATCCTATTGGCCACGTTGCCTTTTACATGGAGATGAACCACTTCCGTGACGGACCCCATGCACCTCCTTGGAATTGCACCACCTACGAGTTGGACCCGATACACAGTGCGGCCTATCCACAACCTGGCTAACTGGCTCTGCACCCCAGCCACATCCCTAGAGCTGCAAAACCTTTATGCATGACTCTATCATCCACGTTGCCTCCTACCTGGAATCTACACCACCTCATAGCTGGATACAATATACCGAGTGACCTCTCTGCCCCTAGCTGGTCGGCTCTACAGCCAAGCCACCTCCATGGAACAGAACCACCTCAGTAAAGGACCTTATCCACCAAAAAAACTTTCTGAATCTACATGGCATGCTCTGCAGCCTGGTTTCCTCAGCAATATACCGAGTGACCTCTCCGCCCCTGGCTGGTTGGCTCTACAGCCAAGCCACCTCCATGGAACATAACCACCTCTGTAAAGGACCTTATCCACCGAACAACCTTTCTGAACCTACATGGCCTGCTCTACTGCCTGGTTTCCTCCCTTGTGCTCTGCACTGTGGATTGGCAGCCTCTGCAACCCGGCCACTTCCCTGGAACAGCAACACTTCCATGTAGGACCACATCTGCCATGTGGCTTCCTCCATGGAGCTGCACCACCTCAGGACTGGACCCCATCCAAATTTCAGCCTCTCCTACCCTCATTGGCTGACTCTGCGCTATGACCCCCTACCTGCAGCAGTACCACTTACATGTAGGACCCCAACCACCACCAGGCCTCTTCCATTGAAATGTAACACCTCAGAGCTGAACACCATCCACCAAGCAGCCTCTCTGATGATTGTTTCTGATGCCAAGCCTCGACCCTGTAGCATCACCAACTGCTTCCAAGACCCCACCTGCTACATGGTCTACGAGTTGCTAAACATATGGGCTGGAACCCATCCACTTCTTGGCCTCTACAACCCTGAATAGCTGGCTCTGCTGAATGGCTGCAAACCTAGTTGAAGGATCCCATCCAGCCTACTTGAAGGATGCCGTCCATCTGCCTGGAGCTTCAACACCTCCAAGCAGTACCTCATACACCTTGCAGACTCTCCGAACCTGCCTAGCTGTCTCTGCAGCCAGACTGCCTCCATGTATAGTAGCATCTCCGTGAAGGACTCTATCCAAATCCTTGGTACTGCACCAAATCAGACCCAATCCACTGAGCGGCCTCTATGCCCATGGCTGGATTGCAGGCTCTGCAGCCCAGCCGCATGCCTGGACCAGCATTACCTCCATGCAGAACTGAATCAATTATGTGGCATCCTCCCAGGAGCAGCACCATCTCAGAGCTGGAACACATACACTGTGAGGCCTCTCTTAATCCTGGCTATCTGGCTCTGTTGCGCAGCCTCCTCCTGGGAGCTTTGCACATTGGACAGGCAGGTTTTTCAGCCCAGCCACCTCCATGGAGCTGTACAATCTTAGTGCAGGTCCACTTACACTGCGTGGCCTCCTACTAGTTGCTGCACAACCTTCTAGCTGTACCCCATCACCGCACAGCCTCTCCACCCCTTGGCTGGAAGGCTGAGCAACCTGGCCACCTTCTTGGAGAAGCACTATATCTGTGAAGGAACCCATACACCTCACTGGAGCTGAAAAACTCTGAGCAGGACCCAATCCACTGAGCGGACTCTTTGCCCATGGATGGATGGCTTGCTCTGCAACATGGCCACATACCTGGAGCAGCACCACCTGTGTGCAGGCCACATATTCTGTGTGGTGTCCTCCCTGGAATTGTACCAGCTCTGAGCTGGACCCTTACATATATCTCCTCCCACATCCTGGCTTGCTGGCTCTGCAGCCCAGACACCTCCATAAAGCTCTTCACAAACGGCTGGCTGGCTCTGAAACCCGGCCACCTCCCTGGAGCAGCAACGCCTTTGTGCAGAACACTATATGCCTCCTGCGCAACTCTATTGAGGTGGATGGGATCCTTCACGGAGGTGATGCTACTCCAACTCTGAGCAAAACCAATCCACTGAGCAGCCTCTACACCCCTGGCTGGAAGGCTGGCTTTGCAGCCCGGCCACATCCCTAGAGCAGCACCACCTCAGAGCTGGACCCTATACACTCTGCGGCCTCTCAGTATCCTGGATAGTTGGCTCTGCAGCCATGCCACATCCATGAAGCTCTTCACCTTTGGCTGACTGGCTCTGTAACCTGAACACGTCTCTACAACATCAACACTTCTGTGTTGGACCCTATCAACCATGTTAGCTCCTGTTTGGAGCTGCACCACCTCATAGCTGGACCCCATACACCGTGCAGCCTCTCTGCCCCTGGATTTTTAGCTTTACCTGTACAGCCAAGACATCTCCATGAAACAGAACCATCTCTGTGCAGGACCCCTTCCCCCAAACAACCTTTCTGGCCCTAGATATGAGGCTCTGCAGCCTGGCTTCCTCCCTAGAGCTTTGCAACCTGGGCTGGCAGCCTCTGTAAAACGGCCACCTCGCTTAAACAGCACCACCTCCATGTAGGATTACTTCCGCCGTGTGGCCTCCTCCATGGAGATGCACCACCTCAAAGCTGGACCCAATCGACCATGTGACCTCTCCCATGAATGACAGACTGTGTAGCCTGGCATCCTACCTGCAGCAGCACAACTTATGTGTAGTATCCCAACCACCAACAGACCTCCTCCATGGCAATGCACAACCGCAGAGCAGGTCACACTCCACCGCTCAACCTCTATACCCGAGGTATGGTTTGCCCTACAAACCAGCCACCTCCCTGGAACAGCAAAACCTCTGTGCAGAACCCTATTGGCCACATTGCCTTCTGCATGGAACAGCATCACCTCCAGGATGGACCCCATGCACCTCCTTGGAACTGCACCAACTACGAGTTTGAGCCAGCTAGCCACACCCTGGCTAGCTGGCTCTGCACCCCAGCCACATCCCTAGAGCTGCAAAACCTTTATGCATGACTCTATCAGCCATGTTGCCTCCTACCTGGAACTACACCACCTCATAGCTGGATGCAATATAGTGACCTCTCCGCCCCTGGCTGGTTGGCTCTACAGCCAAGCCACCTCCATGGAACAGAACCACCTCTGTGCAGGACCCTATAAACCGAACAACCTTTCTGAACCTAGATGGCCTTCTCTGCAGCCTGGTTTCCTCCCTTGAGCTCTGCAATGTGGACTGGCAGCCTTTGCAACCCAGCCACTTCCCTGGAACAGCAACACTTCCATGTAGGACCACATCTGCCATGTGGCTTCCCAAATGGAGCTGCACCAACTCAGAACAGGACTCCATCCAAATTGCAGCCTCTCCTCCCCTCATTGGCTGACTCTGTTGCCTGACCCCCTACCTGTAGCTGCACCACTTACGTGTAAGACCCCAACCCCCACCAGGCCTCTTCCATGGAAATGTAACACCTCAGAGCTGAACACCATCCACCAAGCAGCCTCTCTGCCCCTGGAAGGATGGATAAGATGACAATCTTCTACCATGGAGCATCACCACCTCCTTGCAGGACGCCATCTTCTGCGTGGCCTCCTCCATGCTGCTGTGCCACATCTGAGCTGGACCTCAGCCACCGCTCAGCCACGGACTCATGGACTGGCTGTCTCTAGAGCCTGGCTGCTTCACTGGAGCTGCACCACCTCTGTGCAGGACCCCATCCACCTACCTATATCAGCAACACCTTATAGATGTACCCCAATATTGCACAGTCTCTCCACCCCTGTGCTTTCTGGCATTGCAACCCAGCCTACTCCCTGAAGCAGTAACACCTCCATGCAGGACCTTGTTTGTCACGTTGCCTATTGCCTCGAGCAGCACCACCTCCATGAAGGATCCCATCTACCTTCCTGGAGCTGCACCATCAACGATCAGGACAGAATCCATGGAGCTGCCTCTCCGCCCATGGCTGTATGTTGGTGCTGCTAGAGGGGAAGGCGACCGGGCTGCAGAGCCATCCAGCCTAGGGTGTAGAGCTCCAGAGAGAAGGCCAGACTGCAGAGCTAGCCTGCCAGGTTCAGAGAGTCTGTGAAAAAAATGGGGTCCAGCCTGGATGTGGTGCAGTTCCATGGAGGAGGTTACAAGGAAGATGGGGTCCTGCAAGGATGTGTTGCTGCTCCAGGGTGGCGGCTGTGCTACAGATTCATCCTACCGGGCACCATTGATGTTGTCCAGAAGTGATGTGGTACAATTCTTGTGAGGAGGCATGGTGGCAGATCAGGTCCTACACAGGTGGTGTTGCTCCAAGTAGGCGGCCAAGCTGCATAGCCAGTCTGCTTAGGGAGGTGAGGATGCACTTTGAATTTTGTCCATCACTGAGGGATGCAGTACCATGGAGGAGGCCAAGCGACAGATTTTATCCTGCGCGAAAGTGGTGCTGCTTCAGAAATGCGGCCGGGCTACATAGCCATCCATCCCAGGGTGCATAGCTTCAAGGAGGAGGCCAGGCTGCAGAGCTGGCTATGTAGGGGCAGAAAGTTTGTGCAGTGGATTGGGTCTTGCACAGATGGGCCTGTTCAATGGAGGCGGCATGGCTGCAGAGCCAAGACGGGGGCGTAGATGATGCACGGTGAATGGTGTCCAGCTATTAGGTGGTGCACCTCGAAGCAGGACCTTCAAGGCAGATATGGTTCTATGCAGCTCTAGCAAGCCCAGGGCGCAGAGCTCCAAGGTGCAAGCCAGCCTCTTGCAGAGAGGCTTTACTGATTTGCTCATATTTGTTGCAGCTCCATGAAGCAGGACAAACGACAGATTCTGTCCTATTATGCACATGCACAATGGTGTGCATGTGCATGTGGGTTTTTTTTGTCTTTCAGATACACCTGGACCTACCATTCTATGTTCGTCTCTCTCTCCTTCCTGTCCTCTCAACCAGCCGGTCAAAGCAGATGTCCGCTTGTCCTGAGCCTGGTTCTGCTGGAGGTTTCTTCCTTTTAAAAGGGAGTTTTTCCTTTCCATTGTTGCCACTTTGCTTGCTCAGGATGGGAGACTGCAACAAAGCCAAGATTCAACTTGTCTGCTGGATTCCTTAGATAGAGAACTTTACTAATTGGCTTTTATGTATGTGAATGTTCCTGTAAAGTGCCCTGAGACAACTTTGTTGTGATTTGGCGCTATATAAATAAACTATAATCTAGCCTGCTTCTTTCTGATGGAAGTTAAACTTAGGTTAGGTTACTTTATACCCAAGGGTAGATTTGGTTTGCAGTGGTACAGAGCATTAGCGTACATCCATGCGTGCACACAATGTTAAAAGTAAGAACAACTCAAATAAACCATTTACAGATAATAGTGCTCAAGGCTCCACAATCATATTCAAAGCAAAGTAGGACATTAAAGAGGAGAGTAAAACTTTAAAATCCAACTAGTATAAAAATATATTAAATGTTAGTTTATCATTAGATAAAAATCTGTTAAAACACTGAGAACACCGGTGTCAGTTCAGTTTGTTCATTTCAATAACAGCAGTAGTAACAAAGCTATTTTTATAACGTCTTTCCTACATTTAGGGACTAAAAACCTCCAACCAGAGGGATCAAGCTGAAACTCCCTGTGAAGGGGGTGAAAAACATATTTTATAACAGAAGAAGCTATCCGCTGTACCTGGCTATTGTACAGGGATGTAACTGATGTTTGGATTCCTCCGATCAGTTTAGATCAGTTCCCTCCTTTTGCAGGGAACTTTTTTCTTTCAGCGTTGCTTGACCAAACCATGAGACCAAGGAGAAAGTTAAACTGATTCACAATAAAACATGGTCATCATGGTTCGGTCAATATTAAATTGACAGTTTCCTTAGACAAAATAAACGCTGGTGGGCATTCTTACACACTTTGTCAAAATTGGTTTCAAAGTTTAATTCGTCATCTATGACTGTTGTAGCATATTTATAAAAAATTAATATGCTGCAATATATCAATTGGTCAAATGGTTGATAAAGAAAAAATGTCAAATTGTCTATTTTCTCAGAAGATAAGGTACGTCTCATGAAGGAGCAGACAGACTAGAAGTTTGCTGTTGCAGGTGGCTTATATTTACATTGAAGAAAAATTTATACATATTTACAACATTAGTGAAATCAACCATATGGCTATATAAAGAATGTGCAAAAGCAACAACAACAAAACAAACAAATGGGGGGGGGGGGGGGAACAACAAAAAAAAAAAAAAAAAAAGGGGGGGGGGGGGGGGGGGGACAATCCCACAGTTCCATAAGCAACACTCCCACACCCTTCAGTTCTTTCACCCCAAGCTGGGGTTGATTCAGGTCCCAAGCAAGTTACTTATCAAGAGCTTGATTCAGTGCAGGTCGTGGGCTGACAAATGTCACAGTGGAGTGGGGACAAAATTGTTCAGTTGGCTGCAAGGAGCCTCCTACCAGCCTGGCAGGAGAAGCAGAAATCTTCTGCACTACAAGTGCAATCCTTTCTTTAGGCTTTAGGCCTGGACCTTCAGCTCACCATCAACCTGGCCTGCATAATAAAACAGGACCATTTTCTCAATAAATATATACAGTAAATTAGTTGACATGAAATGTAAAAAAAAAAAACCAATCTAAAGAAGTGCTCAATAAATATTTAAAGGCACCTTATTGTTCTGCAGTTGGTTGTTTACAGCTAGTATGGGCATTTAGATCTAAACAGCAGTTAGTGATTTCACAGCTACACAAATCAACCACTTAATATCATCAATAAGCTAACCGCTAAGTGACACGCAGAAACGCTCACCCGGTCCGCAGTTTCTATCTCATAAACTTTTCTTTCATATCTTCTCGGTTCGTGGTAGTTGGCTCCTGCAGCTCTGCTCCTCCCAACGTGTTCTAAACTTTCCTACTTCCCCGCTCCAGCTAATATACCTAACAAATAGGCTGCGGTGGAGCATGTGACTCTGATACTCAACAGCGATTGGCTGTTCAGTAATCTCGTGAGAATTTATGATGATACTTTTGAACTATCGCAAGATTTCAATCAACCTTTATTTAGACAGGTAAATCCCATTGAGCCTCGAGGACTCATTTACAAGAGAGACCTGATTTCAACAAAGAAAGATGACAACAATGGACAACAGCAACGACAATAAACAATTATAAAAAGTCATACTGCAGGTTTTTTTTTTTTTTTTACAAATTGGATGGCTAAAAGGAAAAGGTAACAACAACAAAAAAAACAGCTAGATTCTAAGGCGAATGTAGAAAACTAAAAACAGGAACATGTCTGCATTGGTCCCTGCCAGGAGTCCAACAGATTCTTAAAGCCACTTAGAGAGGTCAAGGTCGAGAGCTTCAAATCTTTTTGTAAGATATTCCAGGAAACAGGAGCAGAGTAGGAGAAGGCCCTTTTGCCTAGTTCAGTCCTCATTGAGGGAACACTGCAGGTAATAATGTCCTGAGAGCGCACTCCGTAGCTGCACTCACGCAGAGACATGTAGGAGGAGATGTATGAAGGCAGCATACCAAGAAGTGATTTAAAGATGAAAATGTACCAGTGAGAGAGTCTGCGTGAAGTTAATGATGTCCAGTTAACCAGTGAATACAGGGTGCAGTGGTGGGTACGATAATCACAGCCAGTTATGAATCTTAGTGCACCATGATAGACAGCATCCAACATCTGCAGGGTTCTTATAGGTGCGTTCATCTAAATAATGTCACCGTAATCAATGGAGGGAAGGAAAGTCACAGATACAAGGCGTTTTCTAGCATTCAGGGTTAGACAGGATCTGTTTCTGAAAAAGAAACCCAGTTTAACGTTCAGTTTCTTTACCAAGTTTTCCACATGGAGCTTAAAAGAGAGATGTGAGTCAACCAAGATACCCAAATATTTATAGGAATCAACAAACTCAATGGGGACACCATTTGAAGATAAAATCGGAGGAAGAACTGCTGGGACCAACTTCCTATTTGAAAAAAGCATCCCTTTGGTTTTGTCGGCATTTAGGACAAGTTTGAGGTGGAACAAATCTGTCTGGATGTAGTTGAATGCAGATTTCCAAAGCTGGAAAGCCTTAGCAACAGTTTTAGCTAGACAATAAACAACTGTGTCATCAGCATAGAAATGTATGGATGCATTAGGGATGTTTTTACCTACATTATGTATGTAGATTGTAAAGAGGGTAGGTCCTAAGACTGAGCCTTGTGGTACACCATTGTTGACTGTTAAATAACTGGAGGAAGTACCATTATGTTGAACACATTGTCTCCGGTCTGAAAGATAGTTAGAGAACCAACCAATGGTGTGTTCTAAGAAACCAATTTCTGAGAGTTTATGATACAAGATGTTATGATCCACAGTGTCCAAAGCTTTAGACAGGTCTAAGAAAAGTGCAGCACAATAATCCTTAGCATCCAGTGCTTCAACAACATCATTAAGAACCTTCAGTGAGGCAGTGGTTGTGCTGTGTTATTTCCTGAAACCAGATTGATGTGGAGGTAAGATGTTAAACGAGTCCAGGTAATTTTTGATTTGAGAGTTTATCAGTTTTTCTAGAACCTTGGCTAAAATGCAGAGTTTAGAGATTGGTCGATAGTTGTTCAGTGAGGTGGGGTCACCTCCCTTCAGCAAAGGAAGAATAAAGGTTGTTTTCCAAGTGTCTGGGATGGAGTTTTTTCTTATGGAGAGATTGAAGATGTGGGTCACAGGGACTGTGATGATATGAGCAGCCAGCCTTAAGAAATAAGGTGGAAGTTCATCTGGACCTGCAGATTTTTTAGGGTCAAGATTTTTTAACAGTTTATTGACCTCACTGACTGAGAATGGAGAAAAAGAGAAGGTGTGATTAACTGAGGATTGACTTGTAGGAGGGATTTGATTTGTAGAAGTTTGGTTATTAGGGAAAGTGGCTGATTTTTTGTTAGTAACTGTGTCAAATAAAGAACTAGAAGCAACAAAATGTTTGTTGAAACAGTTCAGGATCTCGTGCTTATTTGACACAGGAACAGGTGCCCCTTTTCCATTTGTACCGGTACGGCCCGACTCAACCCTACTTGGCCCGGTTCTGAGGCTTTTCCATTAGTACCGGTACTTAGCACCTGTTACTATTTTCAGTACCCTTGGCTCTGTGGTTCTAACCGGTACGAAGAGGTACAAAAACGTGACGTCAAAACACTGTCAGTCACTGATTGGTCGGGGGCGGAGTCGGGGGCGGAGTCACTGGATCCTTCAGAAAGGTTTCAAAACAATAATCCGCCCTTTGCAATTTCTCGGACTGGAGCAGCGGCTGGACTTATTTTAAAGATTTTAAAAACAATACTGACAACATCTTGGTCTAATGTTGATGTGCTGGCATTTTTTGTGCTTGGTGGCCGACAACATAATTCAGAGCAAGCTGGATGGAGCTCTGCTGGTGTACCCCTATCCTCCCTCCGGAGCCTCCGAGCACCAGACCGGGAAGGGCGTCATCTCCCCGGCTCCAAGTTCAGCTGGTCACCGCGGAAGATCCTTCGATGTGCCGACTCTGAGGCTCGGGTTCCGGATAACAGCCTTGTGTGCTCAGAGCTCCGCAGGTCACTGCGAAGCTGGAGATGGGGACTCGCAGATGGACGTTGCGAGACCCCGGCCGCGCGTAATCATGAAGGCTGAATCCTGATCCCACCCGGCAGTCAGGCGGACTGGACAGTCTAGGACGGACGCTGGAAGAGATTTTTAAATAAAATAATATTTTGTTTTTATACAAAAAATGTTTAAAAAAATTGCTGAAGCGATTTAAAAATGATTTTTTTAATACTTAAAATGTTTTTTTAAATCGCTTCCACCGTTCGTCGCAGACACGTCTCTGTCTGCCTGTCTGCGCGGGTCAGACCTTCATGATTACGCGCAGCTGGGGTCTTGGCACGGCCTCTGGAGTCACCAGCTGAGCTGGAGCTGGGAGGATGAGCCTCCCAGCCTCCTCCTCTCCGGAGGAGAGGATCAGTGAGACCAGCAGAGCGTTGAAGATTAAAAAAAAAAAAAAAAAACGGTGCCAGCTTCATCGTGACTGTTAACTCAGCTGAAAATCATAAATAGACACAAAACTATTGGATCTCAGGAATATTTCCCTCAAACATGTTTAAAGAAGAGACGACCTTCAGTTCAACTTTATTTTAACTCACAATTGTACAAATCACAAAACAAGAACTTTAAAGCAAAGCTAAAAATAAAATGTTTATATGTGAACAAGAAAGAAAACCACACATTTAAAATGAACATTAAAAGTAGACACAATGAGTGCAAATACATCAAATGATGATGAAAACCTATAAAAAATTTAAATGGAATGTTTTTGTAGAATCTGGTTCATCAGAGTTTTAATTTATATACATATATATATATTTATATCTATAAATATATATAGATAAATATATATGTATATATATATAAATATATATACATGTATATAAATATATATGAATATATATAAATACATATATATGTATATAAAGACATATGAATATATATAAATACATATATATGTATATAAATACATATGTGTATATATATATACATAATTGTGTGTATATACATATGTGATATATATATATGTGTATATATATATATATATATATATATATATATATTTATACACATGTACATACACACATACATGCATACATACATACACACAACTTCAAAATAACATAAATTCTCAACCTGTACTGAAAACAGTTTCTGCGTCTCAGCGCCACCAGCTGGTGAGAGGTGGTTACGTCAATTTGAACCCCGCCCACTGGAACCGGTACTGAAAGCATAATGGAAACACAACCTGTACCGTACCGAGTAGAGTAGAGCCATGCTGTACCGGCCCGTACCGGTACTAATAGAAAAGGGGCAAGAGTTAACGAGAAGTTGTGATGGGAGGTCAGATGATTGGGTGGTGCCTGAGAGAGATTTGATGGTTTTCCAGAATCTGTTAGGGTCATTTAGATTTTTGGAGGTCTGAGATAAGAAATAGTTGCGTTTTGCAGCTTTGACAGCAGTTGTGCATTTATTCCTCATCTGTCGAAAACTCAACCAATCAGTGTCTGAGTCAGATTTTCTCGCTGTGGCCCAAAAATTATCTTTCCTGTGCAGGAGGTCAGCTAGCTCTGGAGTAAACCAGGGGCTGTCTCGTCCCTTTATTCTGAACTGACGAAAAGGAGCATGTTTGTTCAAAAAATAAATGAAAGTATTATGAAAATAGCTCCAAGCGGAGTTTACGTTATCAGTTAACAGAATACGATGCCAGTCAAAGTGAGACAGATCCAAGAGGAATGACTGTTCACAAAAATGTTTCAGATCCCTTTTTTGAATTAATCTGGGCTTAGAAGGTGGAAGTTTAATATCTCTCAAAGCAGCTGTCACACAATGATCACTCAAAATATCATTGAATACACCTGTACCTGGGAATTTGTGAGGCATATTAGTTAGAAATAGGTCTAAGATGGAGGATTTTTCAGGACGGTTTTTGTTTAATCTAGTGGGAGAGTCGATCAATTGGGTAAGACTGAGAGACAGTCAAAATTCCTTGAATTTATCACAGAGGGGGGTCGACTTACACCAATCAATGATGAGGTCTCCAGCCAAAAGGATCTCTTTGAATTTTAAATCACCAAGAAATTCCATCAGGGAGGACAGAGCCTCAGTTGTTGCTGAAGGTGGGCGGTAACAGCAGACTACAGTTAAGATCTGTTAAGATTCAATGTGATATCTACAGATAAGGCTTCAAACTGGTTTGGAATTGTTTTAGAAGACACAGGACTAGCAACCAAAGAATCTCTGATGTAAACAGCGACTCCCCACCCCCCTTTTTTGACGATCACAGCGGTAGATGTTAAATCTATTGATTGCCAGGTCATTATTGAGTACAGATTTTTTGAGCCAGGTTTCAGAGACGAAGATAACATCTGCCCCAGAAGAACTGACCAGAATTTTCAAGGCATCAAGTTTTCTCAGAAGGCTACGTGCATTTACATGCAGAAAATGAAGCCCAGACACGTTCTTAAAGTCATTTGGTGTGCTGTAATTAGTGGGGGGTCCAGGGTTGGGTTGAATCCCTGAGAGCAGTAACAACATTATTATCAGACATTTTCTTGAGATTTTTGTGACTTATGTATAATTACAGGAGTTAGTAGTGTGTCAATTAGCCCTCATAATCGAATCATGAGAAACATTAATGAAGACGTGATCATTCAGAACCCAAAAACAGTGAAAGTTGCAGTGATGGGCAGATTCAGGTGTATTAACAAGATTCAGTGACTCCAGATAATCTGAGAACTGAAAATAGTGACAATAATATGAATGATGCAGAAAAGTTTCAGACCATAAAACGCCACAGTTCAAATGGGCAAACAAACCTGACGAGGTGGCCCAACTGCAGTTTGAGTTGGGCTGAGGGGGGCTCCAGCCCCCCAGTGAAGATGGATGGATGGATGCTCCCATGGGAAACAGAAGCTGGGTCCAGAATCAACAGGCCGAAACAGAACCAGATAATTTGTAGCAAATAGCAGAGCGAGCTGCCAGAAAATCCTCCTGCAGTGAAAGGCATGATCCAAGCTTGTTTCAGGTCAACAGGGGCCATCAGCGTGATCCGGAATAAAATTAATTATTATCCAAGTGAGTTTGGATTGAGGCCTGAGCAAATCCGATACAAACTCCGACCTTCTCTCAAGCACCACGCAGCCATGCTCCTTCACGCTGCTCCTCCACGCTGCTCTACCACGCTGTTCCTTCACGCTGCTCCTCCATGCTGCTCCTCCGCTTCTCTGCACGTCACCTCCACACCCGACAGCACGAGAGGCACCCCCATTGAAAAACGAGACTGACCGGAGAGGCTGAGGCTGAAGTCGACACTGGTTCAGTCCGATTCTTCTCCAGTCTGGCTCTGGGGCTCCACAGCACGAGAGACAAAGAGGCTGAAGATGTCCCTGGCCCGGTTCTGCTCCGGTCCAGCGGCGCTTCAAAGCACCGCAGCGTCTCCTCCAGGTGAAAACAGCGATTCCACGGAGGTGGACAGTCCTTCGGTAAAAGTAACAGGCTGCTCACTGAAGCTGAGACTGGCTCTGTTGAAGACGAAATCCCCCACAGCCACCTCGGTTCGGTTCTGGTCCAATTCGAGGGTCACAGGTACACTTCCCCCACACCTATGAAGACACCACGAGGGCCAGTCCAGCAGAAAACCAGCGAAATACCACCCGGCGATTTTTGTATGAACCAGGTAGAACCACAAAGGTCCAGATAAGAGTTTGTTGAGGTCCAGAGAGAGAGAGAAAAAACACCGGACCTTTGTGCAACAACTCCCCAGCTCGAGGGGTCACCTGGCCGGCAGGGTGCGCTCAGAGTGACCGGTGGGGTGGGAGCAGCCGGTCCTGGACCAAAATATATTTTTGGATGGTCCCATCCGGCTCTCTGAGTCACTGAACACCAAATTCGGTTGGAAGGAGGACCAACTTTAGTCCGGTTCGAAAAAAACAGGTCAGTTTGATGATAAAAGACTGCAGAGAAGCCGGAGGGAGCTGCCATCCATCAGCTCACCGGAAGTGATGATGAGTGGAAAGTCCAGAGAATGGAAGTTAAATTTACACCTGGGTTACACTGGCCCAAGATATTTGTAAGACTGCACTATCTCAATAGCTTGGCTTTTGATTAATGCGACTTTGTGCTTGTGAGGTTTCCTCCTAAAATCAATGATCATATCTTTTGTCTTATCAATATTTAGTTTGAGGAAAGAGTCCATGCACCATTGAACAACATCTTCTGTCACCTGCCCATGGCCACTTTCATTTCCTTTAAGCAGACTGACAATAACAGAATCATCTGCGTACTTTATAATGAACCTGCTGTCATGTCTGCTCTGACGCATGTTTGTGTATGAAATAAAATGCAGAGGTGACAGTACACATCCTTGAGGTGACCCGGTGGAAGAGTGCTTAAAATCAGAGAGACTATTATTCACTCTTACTCTCTGTGTCCTGTTACTTAATAAATCTGAGATCCAGCCCATCACATTGTTACCCAGAGGAAACTGTTCAACAAGTCTCTCGATTAGTAAGTGAGGTTGGATTGTATTAAAGCCTATAGGGAAAAATCCACAAACAGAAGTCTGACATGTGTTTAAAAAGAAGGTTGAGCAAAGTGAGTGTTGCATCCTCTACCCCTCTGTGAGGCCTATAAGCAAACTGCATGGGATCTAAAAGATGTTGAGTCTGCTTTAGAATCTCATCTCTGATTAGTATTTCAAAATTTTTCATCAAAACTGAGGTCAGAACTATATCTTTCCAGGTGTTAGGGACATGTTGTGTTTGCAGAGACTTGTTATAAATATAATGAAAAACAGGACTCAGTTCAAGGGCACAAAATTTTATAGAACAACCACAAACATTATCAGGACCGTGACTTTTGCTCACTTTTACACACTGAAAGGCTTTTTTAACATCTTAGAGGCTGATGTTAGAGTGCTGTGTGTCTTTAAGATTATGTTCTAAACTCTGGATTTCTTTTCAAAAATCACAGGTATCAAAACGACAATAAAATGAATTTAGAGCGTTTGCAAGTTCAAAGTCTGAATTAAAAGCGTCTATAGTGACACGGGTGTTTTGTGGCTTCTCAAGGCCTGCAATAGTTTTCATATTAGCCCATGCTGAGCCAAGTTTATTTGTGGCCATTTTCTTTTCCAGTTCAGATTTGTACTTTTGTTTTGCTTTTGAAATTTCTACCTTTAGGTCTTTTCTGACTAAATGCTAGTCAAAGATTGTTTCCTGTTTAAAAGCAATTATTTATTTATATAAACAGGACTTAACTGATTTAGTAACCCATGCTCTGTTGTTAGGATATATTTTTACCAGCTTCTGTGGAATAATCATATCCCTTCAAAAAGTGATATAAGAACATGTGACATCCACTAATGAGTCTAAATCAACACCACAAGATTGTTTAAAAAGGTCGCATTACGTACACCAAAAACATTCCTGCAGAGAGAGGACTGATTCCTCTGTCCAGACTTTTATGTCCTTGATCTCAGGTTGTCTCTCTTCAGAACAGTTTTGTAAATGGGCAGCAGGTGTATGCAGTTGTGGTCAGCAGAGCCCAAAGGTGGGAGCTGGACAGCTTTAAAAGCATTCTTCACTGAACCGTAGCATAAATCCAGTGTCTTATCACATTGTGATGTGCAGGAAAAGTACTGATAAAAATTTCTCAACGTTTTTTAAGAGAAACGTGATTAAAATCACCTAAAACAAAGTTTGGTGTGTCAGGTGAGATGGACTGCTGCTTCTGTACAATATCAAAAATTGTTTTGGAGGCAGAGGTAGGGTCTGCCTTCGGATGAATGTACACGATTGTGATAAAGATTTGGGGGAACTCACGGGGTAGATAAAAAGGCCGTAGAGACACTGATAAAAGTTCAACGTGAGGCGTGCAAATAGGCTCTCTAATTGTCACAGTAGTACAGTAACGTCTGTTAATTGTTGTATAATGTCATCTTTCTGCTATGCTCTGACATGAAATATTTCTCTGAGTATGGTAAAAACTGCAAAATCATGATGTACATCATAGAAGGTCATGATGTGCGTAACTCCTTGTACAAGAGAACCAGAGACTGTTGCTATCTTGCTGGAACAGACCACTGTCAGCTGGGGCAGTGGCCAAAATAAACGAGACCATGCCAGACCACGCCCAGGAGCATCGACTGACCCAGAGAACAACATCACGATAAGGAAATCCCAACTGATAACGCTATATTTAAACAAAGCAAAAATATTTGTAACTCAGACGTGTTTTTGATGGATGTAAGGTGCATGTGAGACCGTCTCCCTTTCCAGCGCAGTGAAAGTAAAATAAATCTTTGTCTGAATTCAGAACCACTTCTCAGGCTGTTTTTTTTTACTCTGTCTTCCTTCCACTGAACGATCTCGAGTTGAGGCAGTTTTTGAGCTAAGTGTTTGAAGGTTATTTCTCATAGTCTGAAAACCTCAACAATTTGGTGGAGGATGCGGGCAGTGTGAATGAAGACAGGAGTAATTGTTAAATGTGAATTGAATCCAGGTAAACGGACTCTGCGCACCTGCACGCGCCGGTGAAAAACATGGGGAATTTTCCTCACAGTGTGGCCATGCAGCGTCAGTTTGTCTGCTAAAATTAACAGCCTTGATTGTGGTGAAGTGATTTGGTTGTTTTAAGAAGTTGATATTACTTAAACCGGTGTTGAGAGAAAGAGTTTGGAAAATAGTTTGTGTGAGTCAGCAGACAGGTCTGGGACCTGCAGAGTCGGGAGATTGGCATGCCTCACTTTTTACCAGACGCGGGGAGAGATGATTGCTGGGTTTTGATTGAGTTTCCCCGTGAAGTGACTCCTCACAAATAATAACAAGAAAGCTGGCTACACTGAGAATAATAAGAGAAAGCGCTGAGTCCCTCAGAGATCCATAAATGGTGTTGAGAGGACTAAAGATTAAAACAACGTTGTCTCTTATATTAAGAGGTAATTTACACTAGTGGACGTGTTATTTGTTCTATTCTGGTTTCTTGTTTGTCAGTTGATGGAGTGGTCCAGGCAACAAGGTGATTCGTTTTTATGTGTTGTTCATGATTCAGGTCCGTTTGTTTTGATGGCTTGACTGTCAGAGCATAACTGATCGTCCACCACCGTGTGGACTGGAGTGTTTTACTCACAGTCGTGTGAGAAGCTAAAATTGAGATTTTGAACTCTAGAGAAAATTAAGATGCGCCGGACAAGCGATCCTTTTTTTGTTTTTATGAGACCGCTCCATGTGAAAACAGCTGTGTTCTGTGAGTGGAGCGGGGATGCCAGGTCTCAAGATAAGATCATTCTTACGCCTCTAGTGCGACAATCGTGTCTTTTCACCTGGCAACAAAGAGTGTGTGTGTTCATTGATGTTAGAGTGGCTGTTCACCGCTGCATGAACCTTTGTTATTTTATTTTTCTCACTACTCACCGCTGTGTGAGAACGTGAATTTTGACAAAGGCTGTTATTTTATTTTATTTTTCTCACTACTCACCGCTGTGTGAGAATGTGAATTTGACAAAGACTGTTTGCACAAGATGAAGCTGTTAGGATGGACGAAGAATTTGACAAACAAATACATGACAGTCAATGGGGAACAGGTCCGTGGGTGACTTTACAGGCACAGGCTTACAATTTAGTAACGTACCTAACGGAACATTACGACAATGACAAGAAAAAGGGAGGCAAGATTAAGACCAGAATGGAAGAGCTCATATTTAAACAGGGAGCCAGCATCACTGAGTGCAGGCCATTGGGCAGTTTTTTGCTGAAGCACTTGAGAGGATTGAAAACTAAATTGACTGAGTACATGTCCAGAGAACAGGAGGTGAAGGTGTTTACAAGAAATAAATATAAAAGAGACAGAGAGGAAGTTGAGAGAGAGTTGAGGAAGTGTGAAAAAATGTTGGTATCCTGGCAGGGAATAAAGCATAGTCTGGTGCAGAAAAAACAGGATGCGACCTCCAGCTCACTCACATCAACACTGCCACCTCTTTATCTGAGTGGTGAGGGGCCCACTCAGGAGGCGGGCCCATTACCAGACAAAGGGACAGCCCCTAAGGGGCTGTACCCAATCATTGAAATCCTAGATGAAAGCTTATTGGTGCAGCCAACTGCCAGAGAATTTGCACCACCACCCACCCCCCACAACCCACTGTGGATGGGGACAGAACTTAAGATCGCCTCTACTCCAAGAGGAGATATTGACTTGGAAAAAAGACAGAAAATCCTTTGCTCCACCTCCTCCTGTTCTGTTTCAGGGGAAGAGGTGGAGAACAAGGAAGATAGGAGGAGGGACGAGTTGGATGATCATGTACAGTTATTTCAAGAAGTAGAACAATCAGTGCATGAGACTGAGGAACAGATGACCATAATTAGATTAAAGCTCAAACAGGCAGAGAAGCAAAAGCAGAATAAAAGGAGTATATATGAGACTGGAGTTAACATCTCTCTGGTTGCCAAGGGAAAGGTCATGGAAAGAGAAGAAAAAGGAGATTTTCTGACAGAAGAAGAGCTTCTAGGAACATGCGAGGACTTGTTAGCAGATTATGAGAGAGAAGAAAGAGAAGTTTGTGAGGAGTACTGTGAGAAGACACACCCCATGACACTCCGGTCAAGACAGGCGCTGGGAAACTACCCCTTGCTACAGTCAGCAGGAGGAACACTGAAATATGTACCTTTTCCCTTGGGAGATAGAGACGCGTTGGTTGATAAGCTTCCTACTATCTCGACGGGAGGAAGCTTATGGTTGTCTGAGTTGGATGGACTCACAAGAGGAATGACTTTGGCACTAGGAGATTTTAAGGCAATTTTAGGACGTTGTGTCACCCCTACGGTGTGACATGATTTGGAACGAGCCGCCCGCACTGACACTCAGCCAAACCACACTCCTTTAGCAGTGATAATTACACAATTAGCCAGACAAATTAAGCAACAGTTCCCTTTGTCTACTCCGGCAGCAATACCAAAATTTGAATGGGACCCTAAGATCCACCCGAAAGATTACATCACTCAAGCAGTAGAGATTTGGATGAGACACACAACAGTTAATGCAAAAGGTGAACCGTCCAATCTGACTGAACTGTTCAGAGAAGCAGTTTTGAAGGGAGTACCAGATGAAGTCTCAGAGCTGATGGTGAAAAATCCCGATCTCCTAGGGTGCGAGCATGCTAAGTGGGAAAAACCTTTACTACATCATTTTCAGGTGGCACAGGACAAGTTAAAAAAGATGAAAGAGCCGACCTTGAAAATCAGCTCCTCAAGTTACAGCTTCAGGAAGCACGGCAGAAGGTATCAAAGAAAAGGATAAATCTGAGAAAATGATGTTAGCTTCGGGAACAGGGAATGTTTCACAACTTACACACAACAATGTTGCACCTGTGACTAATCAGTATCCTGGAGGAGGAGTTGTCTCCTCTCCATATCCTGATCCCTCTTTTCCCTTCCCGTCTTTTCCATTTGTGCGCAGGTCTGGTGGGACTGGACGTGGAGGAGGTTGGCGTGCTGGTGGTCGTGCACAGGGAGGCATGGCTCATGGATGAGGGGGACGGGGTGCACCCAGGCAAATGAACCTGCAAGACAAAATCTGCTACAGCTGTGGGGGACCCTGCCATTTGGCCAGACAGTGCAGAGCCCCACCCATGCAGGGGAATAAAGGCAGAGGGTCACAAGGTATGATTCCACACAATCCTGCTAACATACCGCCTCCTGCCAGTGGCCAGTACCTACAGTAGGAAGAAGACGTGTACCAACGATATTGACACACCCCTGAGACCCGGTCAGGTAGCATGACTTCTGCAGACCCCATGTTATCTGCCAGAGTGGGAGGTCAACCTATGAACTTTCTAGTGGACACAGGAGCCACATATTCGACTATAAACAGCACCCCCATCAACAGTTTAACATCAAAAACCGTGTCTTTGACGGGGTTCTCAGGGAAAGAGCAGAGTCTGCACTTAATAGAACCATTGACTTTTAACCTAGGGGCCCAGACGTTGCAACATTCTTTTGTTTGCTCCCCATCAACTCCTGTGAACTTACTAGGAAGAGACTTGCTGATCAAGCTGGGAGCTACCGTACTGTGTGGTGCAGATGGGCTGACAGCTTTGCTACCAGATGGCTCCTTCATGCATTGCAGAGACTCAATCACAGATGGACAGTATTTGTTACACCCTGTCAATCCAGAGTACGCAGACATCTATTGGAGCCGGTTGACACATGATCAGTCGAGCTGTCTCCTGAAAACATTCCAGACCTGGAAGCCCTGGCTCATCAGTCTGCGTGCCTACGTTTCTCCTGCTGACCTGCCTCACATCACCCTCTTCTATGACCGGGAACACACAGACTGGTACCAAGAAGCCTTCTCATCTGACCTTGAGGGTAAGACTTGGCAAATTAAAATCAAAAATATTTATGTAGCTCCTGAGGGAGTATCAGCAGCAGTAACACTGACCACTGAACAGCTTAGCTGGTATCAAATGAGTGATAAAGCTGTCCCCCACTTATCTCTCTATAAATCCTGAGCGCCAAGCCAAGGAGTTAGGAGGGATGGTTAAATGTTCTCTAGCTACCACAGATTGGACATGCACCACAGCACCAGGTCTGTATTATTCACAATCATGTGACACATACACAATACAGTTTGAAAGTTCTGAACAGATCGACCTTGAACACGACCTGCTGACTCGCCAACATGGGAGAGAACAGACAGATTACCACACTGCTGAGGACATGCTGGCTTCACTTTCTGACACTATCTGGGTACAGTCTCCAACTGATGTTGGACACGTCTCTTGTGCTCCCGTCACCTTTAAGGTAAACACAAACACCCCAAACTGGGTAGCACAATATCCCCACAAGCCTCAAGCTGAGGAAGGAATCGCCGACACATTGCAGGTCCAATACAGGCTGGGGTTTTAGAACCCTCAACTTCTGACTGGAATACATCCATCTTACCAGTAGAAAAGAAAGGGTCAGGAAAATATTGCATGGCCCATGATTTAAGAGCCATAAATGCTATCTTGTCCACTCCAACAGTGCTTGTTCTTAATCCTTATGTATCCATCTCAGCCTTAGAACCTTCTAAACAATGTCTAAAAAAGTTAAATCTGGTCCTCTGGACATTAAAAAAAAACCCAAAACAAAGCAAAACAACAAAAAATGTAGAAACGTTTCGTCTCTCGTCCGAGAGACTTCTTCAGTCTGAGGTGCTGTTTTCAGCTCTTCTAAGCAGTGGTACACCTGTATTGACTTGGCTAACGTGTTCTTTTGTCTACCTCTAGAGGACAGCTGTCGTGACCTGTTTTCATTCACCTACAAAGGCAGACAGTGGAGATACACGAGACTTCTACAGGGATTCTCTCTCTCTCCAGGCATTTTTAACCAGGTCCTGAAGGACGTTTTACAAACCTGTCCTCTTCCTGGCAACACCACACTGATCCAGTATGTGGACGACTTGCTGTTGGCTGCTCTCACTGCTGATCTCTGCGTGGAAGCTACACGACTTGTCCTACAACACTTACACGGCTCTGGTTTTAAGTTTAGTAAAACTAAATTGCAGATTGGTAGAAAACAGGTTTCTTTCCTGGGCCGTGCAATCTCCGTAGGAACCACTAGCATGTCTTCAGCACATAAGCAGAGCATCTTGACACATCCAAAACCACTACACTACAGGTAAAGGACATGTTATCTTTCCTTGGACTCACCGGTTATAGTCGTAGCTACTTGCCAGTATACACGGACCTGACTCAACCCTTGCGCCATCTGGTCAAGGAACAAGGTATGAGAAATTTGAATAGTCCACTAACCTGAACAAAAGAAGCAGAAGACGTCTTTACTCATCTAAAACAACACATTGCATCGGCAGCTGAATTAACATTACCCGATTACAGCTGTCCTTTCTTCCTGGATGTCTCTGTAACAAAACACACAATAAATGGGGTTTTGCTTCAGAGAAAAAGGGGAGAGAGGAAAGTATTACAGTACCTCTCACTTATGATGGACAACATGGAAAAAAGACATCCTCCATGCACACAACATGCAGCCGGGATAGCGAAACTGATTCAAAAAACAGTACACATAGTCATGGGCCATGCCCTGCAGGTGCTGACAACACATAGCGTGGTTGCCTATGTGAACTCACAGTGTTTTACGATGACAGCTCTTAGACAACACTGACTATCGAAAATCTTAGAAGCCCCCAACATTACGTTCTCACATGAGGGAATAAATATGGCAGATTGTGTTGCAGAAGGTGAGCCTCACCGATATGAAGAGCTGGTGGTCAAGCTGGAGAAAATGAGGCCAGATCTAGAAGCATCCCCACTTTGGGGAACACAGGTAAGACACTTATTCACAGATGGGTGTTGTTACAGACATCCAACAGAAGGTCTGAAAGCAGGTTATGCAATAGTGGAAAAAACAGATACAGGTTATGAAATGATAAAAGCGGAACAGCTAGAAGGTGCACCATCTGCACAGAGAGCAGAGGTCAGAGCAGTGGTAGAAGCACTGAAACTAGCAGAGAATCAGAAAGTGAATGTTTACATGGATTCTGCCTATGCAGTAGGAGCAGTCCATGTGGAACTTTGTCAATGGATTAGAGCAGGTTTTTGACAGCAGGAGTAAAAACCATTAAACACGAAGCAGACATGAAAGAAATAGCAGAGGCCCTTCTGCTGACCTTGAGAGTGGCAGTAATGAAATGCAATGGACATGACTACAGCGAATCTTACATAGCTCAGGGAAATCAAGCAGCTGACAACGCAGTGAAAGCCCCAGTAGGATACTCTCCCTTGATGATGACAGTCACAGCAGAGGAAGAGATAAAAGACAAACTTACACTTGAACAGGTTACTGAACTTCAAAAAGGGGGCGGCACCAAAAGAAAAGAACATGTGGAGACTAAGGGGGGTGACTGAGAAGGAACAGTGATTGATGTGCAGACTTGCTTTGCTAGATCATTTGTGTGTAAAAAGGAGATTTTAAGTTATGATGCTCTTAATAATCAAAGTATTTATCTTTCTTCCTTTGGAATGTGTACAGGAAGGTTCTCTTAGGAGGACGCCCCTAGATCCAGCGGAACAGATCCTTGAAGTGGATTTGGTCAAAGGTCAATGAAAATGTGGTGGACCTGTGTTCTTAAATATATTTATTATTGACTTGACTTGACTGGACTGAAATAAATTAATTGGGTTTTCATGTATAGTGTTTTAACCACATTTTTATTATAGTCATGTATTGTTTTACCTAAACAGATCTCCGGAGGAGCTATGGCAGAGATGAATAACTGATTTTGATTTATTTTTATTTTTCCAGCTCCATTTATCAGCAGACTCAATGTTTAATGCGGTATTGTGCTGTTTTGAGGACAGGGTGATCAAGGAAAATATATTTTCTGTGCATGAGTTTACTAAATTCTTTCCCACAGGCAGGAGGAGATAAGACAAATAAAATGTATCATCTTAACTAAAAATACCATACCATACCATACTATACCATACCATACCATACCATACCACTTTATTTATAAAGCACTTAAAACAGCTACAAAGCCAACCAAAGTGCTGTACAGACAAAACAACAGGTAACACACAAAGCAAAATACAAAATGAGATAAATCAGAATATAGACAAAAAACGATGCAGATAATGACGACAAACCAGTGTGGAGCATACAGGATCAAAACACAGATCTTCTTGTGTTGAAAGCTATTGAATAGTAGGGAGTTTTTAAACGGGACTTGAAAACCGAGAGGGAGGGGGCTTGTCTGACGAGCAGAGGTAACTCGTTCCAGAGTCTTGGTTGCTACAGAGAAGGCCCTGTCACCTCTGCGCTTAAGACGAGTTCCTGGAACTGTGAAGAGCAACTGGTCCGCTGACCTCATGGAACGTGGTGGGACATATGGTTGTAGCAAATCAGAGAGATGGGGGGGGGGGGGGGACACTGTTCAGTGATTTGTAAACATACATGAGTATTTTGAACTGGATTCGAAAAAGAACCGGTAACCAGCGCAGTGAGGCCAAAACTGATGTAATGTGCTCTCTTTTGCCTGTACTGGTTAAAAATCGGGCTGCTACATTCTGGACCAGTTGTAGTCGTGCAATGGAGGTCTGACTGATACCAAACAGGAGTGAATTACAGTAAACAAGCCTAGATGTAATGAATGCATGTATTATTGTATCCAGGTTATTTTTGGACAATATGGGCTTCAGTTTAGACAGCCACCTCAGTTGGAAGAAGCATGACTTAACGATCATGTTTACATGATTAAGCTTCAGGGAAGGGTCCATTATCACGCCCAGATTAGTGACTCTTTGTTTTTCTGACAGGGTTAGAGTGGAAAGGTCGATGCAGTGGTTTGTGATCGTGTCGTTGGGAGGGAACAACATGACTTCAGACTTCTTTTCATTGAAACTTAAGAAGTTTATAGCCATCCAGTCCCTGATGTCAGCCAGGCAGTTGAGCAGCGGTTGAATAGAGCATGCACCATTGTGTCCTAGGGGGAAGTAAATTTGACAGTCATCGGCATAGAAGTGGAAGGACATGTTATGTTTCCGGAAAATAGCACCAAGTGGCAGCAGGTATAAAGAGAATAGGAGGGGACCCAGGATGGACCCCTGCGGAACCCCCCATTTAAGCTCTGCCTCTGCGGAACTAAAATCCTTGATGGAGACACAAAAGGATCTGTCAGTGAGGTAAGATCTGAACCAATTGAGGGCTGATCCTGTGACGCCCACCCACTGCTCTAACCTAGCAATGAGGATCTCATGGTTGATGGTGTCAAAGGTGGCTGTGAGGTCCAACAGGACAAGCAGCACAGAATCACTGGTATCTGTGAATCTGCAGATGTCGTTAAAGACCTTCAGCAGGGCAGTTTCAGTGCTGTGGAGAGGTTTAAAGTCAGATTGGAAAAGCTCTAAGATGGCGTGATCCTCCAGGAAGCACTTCAACTGGGACTCAACTATTTTCTCCAGTACTTTAGAAACAAATGGGAGTTTGGAGACAGGCTGGAAGTTGGAAACGACTGAGGGGTCAAGGTTTGGTTTTTTTTCAGGAGAGGCTGGACAGCAACATGTTTAAAGGATTTTGGCACCACGCCAGTGGATAAACTGTTTACTATGGCAAGAATGGACAGACCTAGAGTTGGAAACACCTCCTTTAGTAGTCGAGAGGGGACCACATCAAAGGGGGAGCCAGAAGGTTTCAAGTTGCACATGACCTGCTCTAAAGAAGATAGAGTGATGGGTTCAAAATGGCCAAAAGGAGCTACAGATTTAGGTGGGATGGATGGGTCATGAGTTGGAGGGGAAATGAGAGTCCTGGTGGTCACAATTTTTTCCAAAATGAGATGTAAGAAGTTGTCGCACAGCTCAGTCGAGGCTTCCAGAGGTAATGGTTCAGTGAGGTGGAGAACAAAGTTTAGAGTGGAGAAGAGGACACGTGGGTTGTGAGAGTTTGAGGTAATTATATCAGAGAAGAATTTTGATTTAGCAGCTTTTACTGTTTTCTGATAACGGCGCCAACTCTAAGTATTTGAAAAGAGTCCTGCAGCCTGTCTTTCCTCCACTTTCGCTCCGCCCTCCTACATTGCTCCCTAACGGCCTTGGTGACATCACTCCGAAAAGGTTCTGCTTTGATTTTTGATTTTTTTTGGTTTTAACAGGTGTGACATGATCCATAGTCTTTAAGCAGACAGAGATGAACTGGGATGTCAGCTCCTCAGTGGTGGTGAGAAACACTGGGGCCTGAATTATCATTTCAGAGTTATAAACATCTGTGAAATGTGTGGCAGTGAAGTGGTTAATGGTCCGAGTCCTACGTGCAGGAATGCACGACTTAGGAGTTAGATGGGGGAGGGTGAACTCAAAGTGGACTGGCATGTGGTCTGAGAAAACATTATCACCAATAACAAGATTATTAACAGTCATATCATGAGTTAAAACAAGGTCCAGTGCATGTCCACGCTCTTGGGTGGGACTGTTTACATGCTGAGTTAAATTAAATGAGTCCAATAAATCTAAAAAGTCCTTAACCAAGGGCTTCTCAGGACAGCACACATGCAAATTAAAGTCCCCAATAATGAAAAGATGTTCATATTTTGGTGTGATTTCAGCCAAGAAGTCAGAAAACTCATTTATGAAATCCTTAGACTGAGGTGGGCGGTAGACAAGTGCAAATAACGTCGGAGGTGAATGTCCGAGTTCAAAGACGCTCAGTTCAAAGCTGGCGCTGGAATCTGGGATGGGCAGTTGTTTACAGTCAAAAGTTGATTTGAATATTGCTAATAATCCACCACTGTGCTGGCCTGATGGCCGCGGTGCGTTAAAACAGACAGTTCGGTGGCAGTAATTCTGTCAAGGCGCTGGACTCACCCGGAGACATCCAAGTCTCTGTGATACACAGAAAGTCCAAATCGTGCTCTTGAAAGTAGTCCCTGAGGATAAAAGTTTTGTTGGTAACAGATCTTGCATTGACCAAACACATCCGGATATTGTCCAAAGTAGAGCTAGCAGAGGTGGAGCTAGCAGTGGTGGAGTTTGTGCGCACTAATGGCCGCAGGTTTTCAATAACAGCCCCTCCAGGTCGGTCCGAGCTGCACAACGGCTGACAACTCCCGCTGGTTACCTGGTCCGGGCACACAGGAAGCTGGCGATGGAAACCTTGACCGCTAGCTGGAGAGGAAGATGCAGCGCACAGAGCTTTCAGCTTCACTAGCTGACCAGCACGTTTTCCCCGGCGAAATCTGAAAATTGAAAGCGAGATCTCTGGGCAGGGAGGTGAGAAGTACAACGAAGGTAAGCTGGCACGTCCGCCAGCAGGGGGGGAGGAGGGGGGGTCCAGAGGTACACTGATAATGGTCCAAATAAGTGCCTTCAGTGACGAAGATTCAAAAGTTGTTGTCTGTCATACACCAGCAGAGAGTAAAATTAACATCACTCATGCCAAATATTCACCACTCAACTTTGAAGCCTTAAATCTTCTGATTACTCATTTTTACTGAATGTGGTAATCACATATTGCTGTGTTTTCTTGTGAAAAATAACTTTCTTCCAGGAAGATCCAGAGCAAGGACTCTGGAGAAATCTAACATATCCTTTTTGAGGTTCAGGTTTGTAAACGTGAAAAAAGTGGATGAAAGTATGAATGGAATGTGATTTATGTTGTCCTACAAAGCCATTACAGTGTAGAAGTAATAATGAAATATTTTATATTGACAAACCCTTTTAGTAGAAGAGATAGAAAATACAGTCACATGCCTTAGAGGGCTGAAACTAGACTGAGTTTAGAATGTGGTTATTTGCTTAGGATAGTCTATTGTTATAAAGTTTACACAAAAGGCTGGTAAAAAAAACATTACAAGCACCAAACAGGAACTAAACACAGGGAACATCACATGACCTATGGAAAACCACACTGTTGCCCAACTAGGATAAAAGTGGACAGGAAAATTAGAGAAGATCTGAAAGATACCCCTAGACAACAATGCAGAAGATGTTTGCAGATTTTGTGTTATAGGTGGCGAGTAAAAAGGAAGACAGTCTCTGGGTCCAGCAACTGCTCTGACCCTGGGAGAAGACATGGAAGAATACAGGTACAAATCATATTTTGAAGAATTGAGAACCTTGGTGTCAGGCTTTCATTCACAGGTGACAAAACAGGAGGAGAGAGAAGAACCTGGGAGGTCCCACACAGCAGAGTGGGTACTGCTGAATGTCAACAGAAGGAAGAGGAAGGAGCCAAGGTGAACAGACACCTACAGAGCTGAACCGAGGTGGACTGGACCTCATCAGGTGGTTGAGAGAACATTGCATGCCAGCGGAAGAGCCAAACCAATCACTGGATCAAGTTGGGGTTGATCTGGTTGAAGAAAGCCCCCACTTTGTCAGGACGAGTGACCTGACTGTCCCCACTGTATCGAGACCAGTGACTCGATAAGCCCAGAAGCCCCCAGCCCCAGAAAGCCTCATTACACCCCCTTCTACCCCACTTTGTCAGCGCAATTGGCCTGACACAAAACAGTCAGAGGCTGAGAAAGGAGAACGGAGTCTCCAAGCCCTGACATAGACTCATAATAAAAAAAAACCTGAACTGAACTTATTCCCCCAATAAAAGCGAGAGGATGGACCCACTGACATAGGCCTCTCCAGTGCACACATGTCCCTAGAAAAGTTGAAAACATATTGACATAGAGACTCTTACACACATGAAGAAATCTCCGCGGTCTTACAAATTGTATCACCGCTGAGCAACAAAGGACCCCTCACCGGGGAGGGCCTCCCAACTCATCGAAGCGTCAAAGCGCCGAGGGAAAGGGTTGAAAATTGATGTCTGTTGTCTTTTATTTGGTCATTTCAGGAGAACAAAGTATAGTTGTTTTATTAAAAGGCCCAGAACTTAGAGTTGAAATAGTCTACTATTTTCAAATAACATGAGTTTGTTACAAAACCCCTGGAGAGTGACCCTGGTTTTGGGGATTTTAGCGAGGATAATGTGTGGTGTTGTTTTCTTGTGTGAACAGTTTGGTGCGTTCCAGGACAATACAAACTCCACTCAGCCACTCACTAGCTCTGTAGTGCCCCGTACTCCTAAAAGACTTTCAGAACACACAATCTGTCACATGGACTGAACAGTACACCCAAGTGAGAGACGTGAACACATTTTAGCATGACATAGCATAAATTTGACCTACCTACAAACAGTCCTACTTATATGGAGGTGATTGGAATCCCTAGGGGAGTTCCAGATTATTATAATCTAGCTGATTGGGTAGTTGACGGATTTGAGAGCTTCCCGTCATCCCTAATAAGAATTTAGAATTCACTACATCCATTATCATGAGTTGCGACTGATTAATTTGACTTGAGTTACTCCAGAAGAATTGGTTGAACAATTTGCACCTACTTCCCTTATGATTACAAAAGGGGGCATGTGTGCTAGGTTTAGAATAATGCTGTCTGTTACTCAGGCAATAGAAGGCCCGAATGGTTCATCTAAAACATGCACCAACGCCCAGGTGAAGACAACCCCTGGATGGTTGGCTGACTGGACTTTTTGGTAAGTGGGGATGTGCAGTATTGTCTGTGTTCATGTAGAATGTTTTTGTTAAGGGGTTTAGGCAGGATTTAATTTACATTTGAGTTAATCTGTGAAGACATTATATTGCGTTGTTCACTAAGTTGTGCTATATTTATCCTATCAATGGCTCATTTGATTGCTATTGTTATATCATTTAGACAGCAATTTTGTTAAACTTATGACACGGGGTAAGGATGATTGTGAGAGTGCAATAGAACGCCATCTTGGTCGTCGTCACAAGGGGGCGTGAGGCATTGTGCTGTTTTTACCCCGCACCACTATACCGTTGCCATGGGGATTTTTCTGGCACAAGTTATGGACACTCTTCATGGACAGATGTTTGTAGCCAAAGAGGTGGTCCCTTTGGAGGGACCAAAAGTGGGAAATGTTGTATAATGTCATCTTTTCTGCTATGCTCTGACATGAAATATTTCTCTGAGTATGGTAAAAACTGCAAAATCATGATGTACGTCATAGAAGTTCATGATGTGCGTAACTCCTTGTACAAGAGAACCAGATACTGGTGCTATCTTTTTTTTTTTTTTTTTTTTTTTTTTGATGGCCTCCCTTCTCCCCTTACAGCCATCCTCTCCACACCATTATTATGAAATATTTATTATAGTGACTATCTAGTGTAGGTTTTTTTTTTTTTTTTTTTTAATAGGATAGAAAGAAAGAAAAGACAAAGTAAGACTCCAAAATATAAGAAATATATACAAATAGAGCACATGTCAAAACACCCGGCCACTGTCTGTTCACCTGCAAAGAACATGACAAAACACAGCAACAAAATACATATGTATGAAGAACTTAAAATATTCATGGCTTTGCAGTAAGTTTCCATAAATGTATATACCCATACCTACGCCTATATACATACATACATACATACACATGAATATACACTCACATACATATCTATATATCTACATATAAAGCCTACATAAGCATCCCTGCTTCTATTTGTGTGTGGTTGTGAGCATGCATAAGTGTATAAGGCTTCTCTAATAGAACATTTATTAGTAACTGTGAAGCAGCAGAGACCCGACCCCCAAGACCAGAGGCAGACGAAAAAGGGGGGACCAAGACCCCAGGAGGGACCCCGACCGCGGAGCCCCCAGAGCCACCCACACAGGACAAACCACTCACCCACCCCCCAGAACGGACCACAGGGGAGAACCGGAAGATCCCCACCAGCAACCACATACAGTGACCCCCCGGGGCCAACAGCGACAAACTCATAGGCCTCCGTCGGCTGTACAATAAAATAAAGTCCCAGGTGGCTATGGTCAACAAAGATGTAAAATTGTTGTAGTACACCCGAGCCCAAACAACCCTAAATGTATGGAATTGAAATGAAGAGGGTGGAGGTGCATGGTGAGGGATGGGGAGAAATAACTGTGAGAGCAAATGCTCCCACAGGGAGTCAGCTCCCCCACTGACCCAACAGCCCCCCCCCCCCAGCCCCCCAAGGTCCACCCAGGGATTGAGGCCAAGACACCTCTCCATCTGGACCGACCGCCAGGCCCGCTGAGCTCCAGACCAGAGAGGGACAGAGCCCCGAGGGCCGCCAGAAGCTGCACCAGCAGCCTACACACCCGAGGGCCACCAGGACCCCCACAAACCGCAGTCAGCCCGCTACCAGATGGAGCCAAACCCCACCAGGACGACCCGGCCAAGAGCACCCGCCCAACCGCCGACAGTGCCAGGAAGCACCGGGAGCAAGCCCCCACCACAGGAAAGGGGCCAGCCAGCTGGCCATGCACAGTCCCGGGCCGCCCCCAAGGACATCCACCCCATCCCCACCCCATCCCCACCCCAGAAGAAATACTACACCCACCCCTCATTCGGACATCTCTCAAAACACATAGCACACTAGACACCTAGGCTGGGTCAAACTACCCCTTCTTAGGGGCCACTGGTCACGCCCCCAAACACCCAACCCCCCAGCCCATGAACCCACAACCTACCAGCGAGCCGAAGGCCCCCGCCCAGAACCGGGCACCAGAGCGCAAGCCGGCCCAGAGCCCGGCAACCCGCCCGCCAGAGCCCAAGATCCCCGAACCCCACAGGCCCAAGCCCGGGGGCGACAAGCCCCCAGAACCCCAAGCCCCCGCGCCCACCCCGAACCCACACCAGCACAGCCAGGCTACCAGATCGGTGACCCACGACCGCCGCCACAGACCACCTGAGGGCCTGCATGCAGCCACCAGCAGACATCCCCCAGAACCAACCAGGCCCTCCCCAGAGGGAAAGCAGTGCCCCCCTGCCCAGGTACCCCCAAGGGCCCAGCCCCCGGCAACCCCCCCCGGGACCCCTAACCCTACACCCGCCTCCACATCAACCCCAAGGCCCCACAAGGTCAGATCCCAGACTACCCACCCTCACTATGTAACGGAGCCGATCAAAGGAGCCCACAGAGATTGATCCAATGTGTCGGCAGATGCTGTTTCAAGACTAATATGATCTAACAGAAGATTTTTATACTGATTAATGCTAAGATTATTTTTATTTTTCCAATTCAGGAGTATGGTTTTCTTTGCGATGCATAAGGCAGTGAAAATCATGCGACATGTATTTTTTTCCAGGGTAACATCTTCCAAGATAGCCAATAAGCAAACAGACGGAGAGAGTGGAATATTACATTTCAGACATTTAGACAAGTCTTCACAAACCTGGACCCAGAACCTCTGAACTGGTGGGCAGAACCAGAGTGCATGGATATTATCATCAGGAATATTGCCTGTGCACTGTGAGCAGTTGTTAGATGATGTAAATCCCATCCTAAACATTCGCTGACCTGTATAATGTACTCTATAAAGAACTTTATACTGTATTAATTGTAAGTTGGAGATTCTAGTCATTTTAAATGTTCTTAAACATATTTGAGACCAGGTGTTTTGGTCAAAATTAATTGATAAATCTGACTCCCATTTTGCAACAGGTAGCATTATGGAGTCATTGATTCTAGACAATTTCTTGTATATTTTAGATAATAATTTGGGGGATTTAAGATTAAGGAACTCTAACACACATATTGGTGTTTCTAACAAAGTTTTATTAAGCTTAAATTTCTTTTTTATGATAGACTTAATTTGTTGATATTCTAAGAAGTATTTATTTTCAATGTCAAATCGTATTATTAAATTATTAAATGGAATAAAGTCTACACCTTCATATATGTGTTCCAGACGTTCAATTCCCTTGACTCTCCAACCTGGGAAATTTAACATATTATTTTCTTGTAGGATGTCAGGATTGTTCCAGATGTGTGTATGTCTACAGGGGAGTAGTGAAGATTTTGTCATTTTCAAATACTCCCACCATGCTGTCAGAGAAGAGCTAATACTGATGCTTTTAAAGCAAACATGTCTTTTTATATTTGTGCTAATAAACGGTAGATCTGAAATCTTAATATTATTGCAGAAAGTTTGTTCTATGTCTATCCAAATTTCATCTAATGTATTCGGATTTAACCACTTTGAGATATATTGTAACCTATTGGCTAAATAGTAGTGATAGAAGTTGGGAAGTTCTAATCCTCCGGTATCTTTAGATTTCTGTAATGCTTTTAAGCTAATACGTGGAGTTTTGTTTTTCCAAAGGAATTTAGATATCAAAGAGTCCAGTGACTTAAACCATTCAGTTGAAGGTTTATTTGGAATCATTGAGAACAAATAGTTTATTCTCGGCAGGACCATCATTTTTACTGAGGCAACTCTTCCCATAAGTGATATGGGCAGAGATTTCCATCTAGTAAGGTCATCTTCAATGTTCTTTAAAATTGGGATATGATTCAATTTTATTAAGTCTTCCAATCTAGGAGAAATATTAATGCCCAAGTATGTAATGTTACCTGATTGTAGTCGTTCATTGAGAGAAGTATTAAACACGCAGTTTATTGGAAGAGCTGTAGATTTTGACCAATTTATAGAATAATCAGAAACTTTTGAGAACGAGTTTATTAATTCGATAACATTAGATATTGAATTTTCTGTGTTCTGAAGAAAAAGTAAAACATCGTCAGCATAAAGACTAATTTTATGTTCTATATTTCTACACAGTATACCTTTAATATCAGCAGTTTGTCTTATTGCTGCTGCTAAAGGTTCAATAAAAATAGCAAATAGTGCTGGTGAAAGTGGACATCCCTGCCTGGTCCCCCTCTGTAAACAGAAGCTTGAAGATATTTGATTATTTGTCCTGACACATGCTCTTGGTGAGTTATATAATATTTTTAACCAATTAATGAAATGGTCCCCAAAACCAAATTTACCCAAGGTAGCAAATAAAAATTTCCAGTTTACCCTATCAAATGCTTTTTCTGCGTCCAAAGACAAAATAGCTGTTTCAATATTTTTACTATATGAATACTCTATTAAATTATATAATCTGCGTGTGTTTGTGGTTGAGTGTCTTCCTTTTATGAATCCAGTTTGGTCAGGATGAATAATGAGAGGAATTATTTTCTCTAATCTTTTAGAGAGGACTTTACTAATTATTTTAACATCCACATTAATAAGAGAGATGGGGCGATAACTGGTAGGTAGTACTGGGTCTTTGCCTGGTTTTAATAGTAGACTAATGTTGGCTGAATTCATATGTGTTGGAAATCTGCCATTTTCTTCAGACTCATGTAGCATTCTGTGAAATATTGGTTCCAGGATGTTCCAGAACTCTTTATAAAATTCTGCTGGATATCCATCTGGGCCTGGAGATTTCTTATTAGGCATGTTTTTAATGGCTTCACGGAGTTCATCTGATGTTAATGGTGAGTCTAGTTCTGAAGATCGACTACTGTCTAGTTTTGGAAGTATTACTCTCTCCAAGAATTGATTAATATCTTCATCTGTTGGATTTATTTGTGGAGTGTATAGAGTTTTATAGAAATCTCTAAAAACACAATTTACTTTTTCCTCGTCATAAGTTATGTTACCATTTGTGTCTTTAATACCATATATAGACGTTTTTTCTTTATTTAATTTGAGTTGATTAGCTAAAAAGCTACCTGATTTATTACTGTGTTCAAAATGTTCTAAGCGAAGTCTTTGTTCCAAGAATTTGTTTTTTTTGTCAATACATTCATTTAGTTCTAATTTTATCTTGCGTAGTTTTTTCTGTGTTTCCTCTCCTTGTAAACTTTCTAATAATTTGATAGATTTCTCTAATTCCTCAATACGTTTATTTTCTTTTTTCTTTTTGTTTGTTGCGTAGGATATTATTTTCCCTCTCATAACTGTTTTCCCAGCCTGGTGCTATCTTGTTGGTGTAAGGGTCCCACTGCCTGCAGCCTGCCTTGCTGATGGCCGCTGATTAACAACACCTGGCGGTCATCAGCCTGATGAGCCTCTCCATCTACAAAAGGCTGCAGCCCAGTGTGACTCATCGCTGGAGCATATCACCTCTCATGGTATAGTACTGTTGAGCTAGATATGTCTAGGTGAAAAGAATATCTTGATGCATGCTCAATAATCCAGGTAGAAAAATCCAAAAAAGTTCAATCTGGTCCTCTGGACATTCAAAAAAACAAAAGCACAACAAAGCAAAAAAAATTCTAGAAACGTTTTGTCTCTCATCCAAGAGACTTCCTCAGTCTGAGGTGCTGTTTTCAGCTCAGTCTCTTAAATAGCACCTTCTTAGAGTGGATCAACCAGTTTGCTGCTGACAACCAAAACCAGCTGATCACATGCTCAAGAAGGACCATCAGCCTAACAATGGGTCATTAGCACACTGATGGCTGTTTACTACTCACAGAGGGCTGAGTGATACTAGCAATCACAGCATTGTAATGCCCCTTTTCCATTAGTACCGGTACAGGCCGGTACAGCCCGGCTCTACTCTACTCGGTACGGTACAGGTTGTGTTTCCATTATGCTTTCAGTACCGGTTCCAGTGGGCGGGGTTCAAATTGACTTCACGGCCTCTCACCAGCTGGTGGCGCTGAGACGCAGAAACTGTTTTCAGTACAGGTTGAGAATTTATGTTATTTTGAAGTTGTGTGTATGTATGTATGCATGTATGTGTGTATG
>NC_056504.1:23683170-23719655 GCF_014905685.2 Nematolebias whitei
TCTTTGAATTGAGAAAGCTCCTCGGATGAGGAGCGAAACGTCTTCTGTTACAAATAAAGTCCAGTTGTTTTTGTATTGAACGCTTTTTGAATTCATCATGTCCTGGATGACTGAGAATCTTCACCAGCAGTCTGCCAAAATACAAACTTTGTGAAATGTGAGCTATAAACAGTAAAAGCACGGAAAATGCCGTCCAATGTCCAAAATCAGGAGAACTCACGCAAAAGCGTGTAAAAGCCAGAAAAATGTCACTAATGTGCCTGAAGTGAATGAAGTGAAACTGACACACAAACATGAGAAATTACATTCAAATTCCATATGAAGAGAAACTGGGGCAAAAAGGTGCAAAGATAATGAAATTGCTACCCAATGTCAAAAAGCAAAGAAACAATATCTTTGCAAGTTTGTTGCTCCATTTTGTCTCCTTTTGTCATTTTTGCTTCCATTTTTTATAATTTCGTGCGCAATTTTGTCTGTTTCATTATTATTGCTGTTCGTGGCGATTACAGGTTTTTATGACATTGCTGCTGATTTTGGACTTTGGTAGACATTTTCCATGTTGTTAACATCTACCAAAGTCCAAAATCAGCAGCACTGTCATAAAAACCTGTAATCGCCACTAGCACCAATCATAATGAAACAGACAAAATTGCGCACAAAATTATTTAAAAAAGAAAGCCAAAATTACAAAAGTTAAAAAAACTGAGCAAAATTTTGCTAAGATGTTGTTTCTTTGCTTTTTGATATTGGATTGAACAAAATCTTCTGTCACCTGCCCATGGCCACTTTCATTTCCTTTAAGCAGACTGACAATAAAAGAATCATCTGCATACTTTATAATGAACCTGCTGTCATGTCTGCTCTGACACATGTTTGTTATAAAATAAAAAGCAGAGGTGACAGTACACATCCTTGAGGTGACTCGGTGGAAGAGTGCTTAAAATCGGAGAGACAATTATTCACTCTTACTCTCTGTGTCCTGTTACTTAAAAAATCCAAGATCCAGCCCAACACTTGTTACCCAGAGGAAACTGTTCAACAAGTCTCTCAATTAGTATGTGAGGTTGGATTGTAACAAAGGCTTAGGAAAAATCCACAAACAGAAGTCTGACATGTGTCCCATTAGATTCTAGGTGTTTAAAAAGACGGTTGAGCAGAGTGAGTGTTGCATCCTCTACCCCTCTCTTAGGCCTAACAGCAAACTGCATGTGATCTAAAAGATGTTGAGTCTGCTTTAGAATCTCACCTGTGATTAGTCTTTGGCCTTTCTCTGTTGCGTAGGAAGGTTGGATGCAGGTGATTTTGGCAAGGTCCAAATGAAGTGAAACAGGCATAAAAATTTGAAACATGACAGCCAAAAGTAAGAAAACGCAAGCAAAAATCTGCAGATATTTGAATTACCACCCAACGTCAAAAATATGTGAAACAGAAGCAAAAACTTGCAAAAATGTGGAAATTTATATCCAACGTCAAAGAGCAGAGAAAAGTTATTTTTTAAATATCCTGATACATGCTCAATAATCCAGGTAGAAAAATTTTAAAAAGTTCAATCTGTTCCTCTGGACGTTCAAAAACTCATCAACACCATCACTATTCCAATAACAACACATTCAGTGTAGGACAACACTTCAGTAGTCAATTACATGCCAGGGAAACAGAAAAGTGGGTGAAGAATTTATCTGACAGACAGCTCACCCAGCCGGAGACAGAGATTCTTGCCAGGGGACTGAACTTTGCAGTTGCACCAAGTAGAATTCCTCTGGTGGAGAGGATCACAGCCACAGAATCAGCCATCTGCAACAACAAAATGAAAGAGGGTGAAGCAGAACAGCTCAAAATCAAAGTTTCATCCTGCCTCAGCAATGCCAAACCACCACCTTCCAACATCAGTAGAGAGGAGAGGGATGCACTCACCACTCTTAGCAAGGACAAAAACATCATCAATCTCCCAGCAGACAAAGAAAGGTGCACAGTGATTTAGAACCAGAAAGACTATCATGAGAAAGTTATGACACTCCTTAGTGACTTAACCACTTATGAACCTCTGAAAAGAGATCCAGGAAGTGGTAACAAGAAGAAGTTATTAGATTGCCTGAAAAATTTGGAGCAGGACAAGGCTATTGACCGTATTCTGTACCACAGACTGTACCCAGGGGAGGCCACACCTAGTCTGTATGGTTAACCTAAAATCCACAAACAAAGGTGTACCTTTAAGACCTATTGTTAGCATGATTAACTCTGTCACTTACAATGTTTCCAAATATCTGGCGTCTGTACTCATCCCTTTAGTTGGCAGCTCAGAACACCACATACAGAACACCATGGACTTTGTGGATAAGGTGAGGGATGTCATCATGGAGACTGATGAAACAATGGTTTATTTTTATGTCACATCACTCTTTACGTGCATTCCTGTTGATGATGCAGTAGAGGCGGTCAGTTTAAGATTAAAATCAGACACCACTCTGAGCAGCAGGGACCACGCTTTCCACAGAACAACTGTGTCAACTCTTGAAACTGTGCCTGCAGTCAACCTACTTCACATATGGGGAGCAATATTATAGGCAGAAACATGGGTGTGCTATGGGGTCTACAGTTTCACCTATTGTTGCCAACCTGTACATGGAGGAGGTAGAAAAGAGAGCCTTGATGTCCTTTTCAGGGACACCACCAAGTCATTGGTTCAGGTATGTTGACGACACCTGGGTTAAAATTAAATCTCAGGAAGTCCAACATTTTACTGACCACATCAACTCTTTGGATAAATACATCAAGTTCACACGAGAAGATGTAAAAAATGGCAGGTTGGCTTTCTTGGACTGTGAGGTCTCAGTCTCTGATAGAGGACTTTTGCAAACCGAGGTGTACCGCAAACCCACCCACACAGACCAGTGTTTGCAGTTTGACTCCCATCACCCTTTGGAGCACAAGTTAGGAGTCCAGGTTGAACTTTTTTGGATTATTTTTTAAATTTTTTGCTACAATTTATCTACATTTGGAATTGGTATTTTACATGTTGTTTTGTCCGTTTCATTCTAATTGGACAATAGCGTTTTACATGCTTTTACAGTTTTTCCTCATTTCTGCAGATTTTGGCATTTGATATGCTTTTTCTAGTTTTTTACAGCTTTCATTTCACAAATTTTGGATTTTAGCTGACATTTTATGTGTTTTTGCAGGTTGATAACCTGCAAGAACATAGAATTGTAATCCAAAGTCCAAAAGAAGAACAAGTGGAAAAACCTACGAAAACCAGAAAATGTCTGCCAAAATACAAACTTTGTGAAATGTGAGCTATAAACTGTAAAAACACGGAAAATGCCTTCCAACGTCCAAAATCAGCAGAACTCCCACAAAAGCCTGTAAAAGCCCAAAAATTGTCACTAATATGCCTGAAGTGAATGAAGTGAAACTGACACACAAACATGAGAAATTAAATTAAAATTCCAAAAGACGAGAAACTGGAGCAAAAAGGTGCGAAGATAATGAAATTGTTACCCAATGTCAAAATGTTGTAAGACATGCAAAAACCTGCAAAAGCAAGTAAATTGCAATCCAATATCAAAAAGCAAAGAAACAATATCTTTGCAAGTTCTTTTGCTCCATTTTGTCTCTTTTTGTAATTTTTGCTTCCATTTTTAATAATTTTGTGGGAAATTTTGTCTGTTTCAATATTTTTGTTATTGGTGGCGATTACAGGTTTTTTATGACATTGCTGCTGATTTTGGACTTTGGTAGACATTTTCCATGTTGTTAACATCTACCAAAGTCCAAAATCAGCAGCACTGTCATAAAAACCTGTAATCGCCACAAGCACCAATCATAACGAAACAGACAAAATTGCTCACAAACTATTTACAAAAGGAAACCAAAATTACAAAAGTTAAAAAATTGGAGAAAATTTTGCAAAGAAATGTTTCTTTGCTTTTTGATATTGGATTGTAATTTCCATGCTTTTGCAGGTTTTTGCATGTTTCACACTATTTTGACAATTGGTAGTAATTTTATTATCTTCGCACCTTTTTGCCCCAGTTTCTCATCTTTTGGAATTTGAATGTAATTTTTCATTTTTGTGTGTCCGTTTCACTTAATTCACTCAAAGCACATTTGTGACATTTTTCTGGCATTTACAGGTTCTTGCATCAATTCTGCTACTTTTGGACTTTGAAATGCATTTTTCGTGTTTTTACAGTTTATAGCTCCAATTTCAGAAAGTTTGTTACTTTGGCAGACATTTACTGGTTTTTGTAGGTTTTTCCACTTGTTCTTCTTTTGGACTTTGGATAACAATTCTATGTTCTTGCAGGCTATCAACCTGCAAAAACACATAAAATGACAGCTAAAATCCAAAATTTGTGAAATGAAATTTGTAAAAACATAGAAAAACCAAATCAAATGCCAAAAACTGCAGAAATGAGAAAAAAATTGTAAAAGCATGTAAAACGCTACTATTGTCCAATGAAACAGACACAACATGTAAAATGCCAGCCAAATTCCAAATGTAGATAAAATCTAGCAAAAACGTTTAAAATAATGTTTCTCTGCTCTTTGACATTGGATATAAATGTTCACGTTTTTGCAGGGTTTTGCTTCTGTTTCACATCTTTTTGACGTTGGGTGGTAATTTCAATATCTGCAGGTTTTTGCCTGAGTTTTCTACTTTTGGCTGTCATTTTTCAAATTTTTTATGTCGGTTTCACTTCATTTGGACCTTGCCAAGATCACCTGCATCCGACCTTCCTACGCAACAGAGAAAGGCCAAAAACGCTCATTGCACGTACAAAAATCAAGACAGGATTCAAATTCATACCCTTATTACTTGTGTCATAATCAAGCAAGCTGCTTTAATTTACAGGGTTTCTTAAGTATATACATATGAAGGCACTGGCCAAGTCTGTTATGTGCTCATCGTTGATATAGCGGTTACAAGCAACTCAGTCCGCGTCCTTTTTTTGAGCTTGTAAGAGAATTTGACAAATAATCCCATCTCTGAGAAGATCAAAACCATAGGACCAGTCTAAATTTAAAAATATCTTAACATATGGGAGAGCTGATTTGACTCATTCCAATGTGACCTTTTCAATGGTACCAACATCACTTGCCTCAGACCTTGCTACACGAAGGAGGAAGGCCAACAACTGTGCACACCCAAAAAAGAAAATCAATATTCAACTTTAAAGACGTTTAACTTCCACCAGAAAGAAGCAGGCTGGTTGTAATGTACAGAGTGTCTCAAGAATATGAGTATAAAGGGGACAGCAGAGTTTCAGGCTTGTACACATGACAGATTCTGTCCTATTGTGCATGTGCATAATGGGACAGTATCTGTCTTGTGTCATGCTTCGTAGAACTGCAACAAATATGAGAAAATCAGTAAAGCCTCTCTTCCCGAGCCTGGCTTGCACGTTGGAGTACTGCGCCCTGGGCTTGCTAGAGCTGCAACACTTTCTATGCAGAACCATTTCTGCCTTGAAGGTCCTGCTGGACACCATTCACCGTGCATCCTGTCCACCCATATCTGTTGGCTCTGCAGCCATGCCGCTTCCATTGAACAGCCACATCTGTGCAAGACCCAATCCACTGCACAAACATTCTGCCCCTAAATGGCCAACTCTGCAGCCTTGAACTATGCACCCTGGGATGGAGGCAGTGAGGCAGCCAGGCTGTAGAGCCAGATTGGCATCTTATCAATCCATCCAGGGGAAGAGAGGCTGCTTGGTGGATGGTGTTCAGCTCTGAGGTGTTACATTTCCATGGAGGAGGCCTGGTGGTGGTTGGGGTCCTACACATAAATGCTGCTGCTGCAGGTAGGGGGTCAGGCTGCAGAGTCAGCCAATGAGGCAAGGACAGGCTGCAATTTGGATGGGGTCCAATTCTGAGGTGGTGCAGCTCCATGGAGGTAGCCACACGGCATATGTGGTAATACATGGAAGTGTTGCTGTTCCATGGAAGTGGCCGGGTTGCAGAGGCTGCCAATCCACAGTGCAGAGCTCAAGGGAGGAAACCAGGCTGCAGAGCAGGCCATCTTGGTTCAGAAAGGTTGTTCAGTGGATGGGGTCCTGCACTGAGGTGGTAATGTTCCATGGAGGTAGCTTGGCTGTAGAGCCAACCAGCCAGGGGCGGAGAGGTCACTCTGTGTATTGCATCCATCTATGAGGTGGTGCAGTTCCAAGTAGGAGGCAACGTGGCTGATAGAGTTGTGCATAAAGGTGTTGCAGCTCTAGGGATGTGGCCGGTGTGCAGAGCAATCTATCCAGGGTGTGGATAGGCCGCACTGTGCATCGGGTCCAACTTGTAGGTGGTACAGTTCCAAGAAGGAGCATGGGGTCCATCATGGAGGTGGTAATGCTCCATGCAGAAGGCAACGTGGCCAATAGGGTTTTGCACAGAGGTGTTGTTGCTCCAGGGAGGTGGCTGGTTTACAATGCCAACCATACCTCAGATGTAGAGGTTGAGTGGCGGAGTGTGAGATGCTCTGTGGTTGTGCATTTCCATGGAGGAGGCCTGGTGGTGGTTGGGGTACTATATATAAGTTGTGCTGCTGCAGGTAGGATGCCAGGCTACAGAGTCAGCCAGCCATGGGAGAGGCCACACCTTCGATTTAGTCCAACTCTGAGGTGGTGCATCTCCATGGAAGAGGCCACACGGCAGATGCAATCCTGCATGGAGATGGTGCTGTTTCAGGGAGAGGGACATTTTGCAGAGGCTGCCAGCCCAGTTGGCATAGCTCTAGGGAGGAAGCCAGGCTGTAGAGCCTGCCATCTAGGGACAGAAAGGTTGTCCTGCACAGAGGTGGTTCTGTTCCATGTAGGTGTCTTGGCTGTAAAGCTAACCAGCTAGTGGTAGAGAGGCTGCATGGTGTATGGAGTCCAGCTATGAGGAGGTACAGCTCCAAACAGGAGCTAACATGGCTGATAGGGTCCAGCACAGAAGTGTTGCTGCTGTAGGGACGTGTTCAGGTTGCAGAGCCAGCCAGCCAAAGGTGAAGAGCTTCAGGGATGTGGCTTGGCTACAGAGCCAACTAGCCAGGATGCGGAGAGGCCGCAGAGTGTATGGGGTCCAGCTCTGAGGTGGTGCTGCTCTAGGGATGTGGCCGGGCTGCAAAGACAGCCATCCAGCCAGGGGAGTATATAGGCTGCTCAGTGGATTGGTTCTGCTCAGAGATGGTGCAACTATAGGAAAGTGGATGGAGTCCTTCACGGAGGTGATGCTACACCAAGCAGGAGGCGTATAGGGTACTGCATAAAGGCGTTGCTGCTCCAGGGAGGTCGCCGGGTTTCAGAGCCAGCCTTTTGTGAAGAGCTTCATGGAGGAATATGGGCTGCAGAGCCAGCAAGCCAGTATGCGGGAGGAGACATATGTATGGGGTCCAGCTCAGAGCTGGTACAATTCCAAGGAGGACACCATACAGAATATGTTTTCTGCACACAGGTGGTGCTGCTCCAAGTATGTGGCCAGGTTGTAGAGCCAGCCATCTATGGATGGGTGAAGAGTCCGCTCAGTGGATTGGGTCCTGCTCAGAGTTTTTCAGCTCCAGTGAGGTGGAAGGGTTCCTTCACAGAGGTGGTGCTTCTCCATGAAGATGGCCGGGTTGCAGAGCCATCCAGCCGAGGGGTGGAGAGGCTATGCGGCTATGTGTATGTGTTCCAGCTCAGAGGGGGTGCTGCTCCAGGGAGGACGCCACATAATTGATTCGGTCCTGCATGGAGGTATTGCTGGTCCAGGTATGCGGCTGGGCTGCAGAGCCAGCATTCCAGCCATGGGCATAGAGGCCGCTCAGTGGATTGGGTCTGATTTGGTGTAGCACCAAGGATTTGGATAGGGTCCTTCACGGAGATGATGCTAAACCATGGAGGGAGTCTGGCTGCAGAGCCAGCTAGCCAAGTGCAGAGAGTCCGCAAGGTGTATGAGGTAATGCTAGGAGGTGTTACAGCTCCAGGCATATGGATGGCATCCTTCAAGTAGGGTTGATGGGATCCTTCAACTAGGTTTGCAGCTCTAGGGAGGTAGCCATTCTGTAGAGCCAACCATTCAGGGGTGTAGAGGCCAAGCAGTGGATGGATTCCAGCCCATATGTTTAGCAACTCCAAGGAGAAGGCCACACAGTGGATAGATTTCAAATCAAAGTTGATGCAGCTTGAGGGAGGAGGCCACGCAGCAAATGGTGTCTTTTACAGAGGTGTAGCTGCTCCACGGAGGCAGCCAGGCTGCAGCCGCATCCAGCCCAGTGTAAAGAGCTCCAGGTATTTGGAAAGGCTGAGGAGCTATCCAGCCATGGTTAAGAATTATTGTGTCCTTGATTTGGGAAATGTTGCAGCTCCATGGAGGAGGCCACATGCGATTATGTGTCTTGAGTCGAGTTGAAGCTTCTCAAGAGAGTATGTCCTGGCTGCAGAGCTAGCCACTCTAGGGCACAGAGATCCAGGGAGGAGGAGGCCAGGACGCAATGCCTTCTAGCCAGCATCATGCAGAAGGCCGCGTAGCAGATGGGGTCCTGCAAGTAGTTGGTGATGCTGCAGGATCAAGGCTTGGCATCAGACACAACCAGCCAGCAGCAGAGAGGCTGCGCTTTGGAAGGTGTCCAGTTCGGAAGTGATGCATTTCCAGGGAGGAGGCCACATGGCAAATGTGGTCCTACATGGATGTTGTGCTGTTACAGGGAGGCAGCCTTGTTGCAGAGTTTGACAGCCAAGGATGCAGAGCTCCAGAGAGGAAGCCAGTCTGCAGAGATGGCCATCTAGGGCTAGAAAGGTCATGCAATTGATGGGGTTCTGCACAGAGGTGGTTCTGTTCCATGGAGGTGGCTTTGCATTATATCTATCCAGCCAGGGGTTGAGAAGCCACATGATAGATGGGTTCCAGCTATGAGGTGGTGCAACTCCAAGCAAGAGACAATGTGGCTGATAGGGTCCTGCACAAATGTGTTACTTATTGAAGAAGGTGGCCTGGTTGAAGAGCCAACCAGCCCAAGGTGAAAAGATTCATGGAGGTGGCCAGGCTGCAAAGCCAGATGGCCATTATGCGGAGAGGCCACACAGGACCCTTTTTGTTTGTGCAGTTCAAGGGAGGAGGCCACGTGGTAGATGTGGTCCTGCAAAGAGGTGGTGCTGCTCCAGGGATGTGGCCAGGCTGCAAAGCCAGTCAGCCCAGAGTACAGAGCTACATGGAAGAGGACAGGCTCAGAAGGAGGGAAAGACCGGGTCCTTGGTGGTGTCTAGCACGGAGATGTTTCAGGTCCAAGAAGGAGGGCACAACACAGATGGGATCCTGCACGGAGGCAGTGATGCTCGAGATAAGGCTGCCAGGCTGCAGTCCCAGCCAGCATGGGGCAGAGCTCCAGAGAGGATGCCATGCAGCAGAACTAGCCAGGCAGCTGCACTTAAACCGTTCGGTGGATAGGGTCCAGCTCAGATGTGGTGCAGCACCATGGTGGTAGACACATGACAGATGGTGTCCTACAAAGAGGTGGTGATGCTCAACATTGGAAGGTGGCATCACACCTAGCCAGCCAGGGGCAGAGAGGCCACTCAAATGTTGTGTCCTGCTTGGATTTAGTTCAGTTCAAAGGAGTTGGATAAGGTCCTTCACGGAGTTGGTGCTGCTCAAGGCAGGAGGCAACTTGGCAAAAAGTGTCCTGCACACAGGTGTTGAAGATCAAGGGAGGTGAATTGGTTTCAGAGTCAGCCAGCACAAGGGTGTGGCCAGGCTGTAGAGCCAGCCAGCACATGGGTGGAGAAGCTGGGCAGTGATGAGGTACACCTAGGAGGTGGTGAAACTCCAGCTACGTGGATGCGGTCCTTCATAGAGGTGTTGCTGCTCCAGTGAGGCAGCTGGGCAGCAGAGCCAACAATTGAGTGTTTGACAGACCGTGTCCTAGATTGGGTCCAGCTCGGAAGTGTTTCCACTCCATGGAGGAAACCACGTGGCATATGGGCTCCTGTACATAAGTGGTGCTGCTCTAAGAAGGTGGCCGGGCTGCAGAGCCAGCCATTCAGCCAGTGGTGTAGAAGCTGCTCAGTGGATTGTGTTCTGCTCGGAGTTGATGCAAATCCAGGGAGGTGGATGGGGTCCTTCATGGAGGTGGTGCTTTTCCAGGAAGGTGGCCGAGTTGCAGAACCAGCCAGCTGAGAGATGGAGAGGCTGTGTGGCGATGGGGTATACCCCTGTAACACCTCTAAGATATATCTTGGAGGTGTTACAGCTCCTGGTAGGAGGCCATGTGGTGGATGTGGACCTGAACTAATATTGTACAGCTCAACGGAGGTGGCCTGGTTGAAATACCTTCCTGTGTAACATGCAAAGCGTACAGGAGGAGGCTGGGCATCGGAGCCTGCTAGCCAGGATGAGTAGAGGTCTCACACTGTATGTGGTCCAGCTCATAGGTGGTGCCACTCAAGGGAGGAGGCGTGAATGAGGCATTCTTGTACCTAGGTAGTGCTGCTCCAGGCATGCGGCTGGGCTGCAGAGCCAGCAATACAGCCATGGGTAAAGAGGATGTTCAGTGGATTAGGTCTTGTTCAGATTTGGTGCAGCACCAAGGATTTGGATAAGGTCCTTCACAGATGTGCTTTTAAACCATGGAGGAATTATGGCTGCAGAGTCAGCTAGCCAGGTGTGGACAGTCTGCAAGGTGAATGAGGTACTACTAGGAGGTATTGCAGCTCCAGGCAGATGGATGGCATCCTTCAACTAGGTTTGCAGCTCCAGGGAGGTAGCCGGTTGGCAGAGACAGCAATTCAGGGGTGTAGAGGCCATGCGGTGAATGTGGTGCAGCTAATATGTTTAGTAGCTCCAGGGAGGATGCCACATAGCAGATGGAGTCCAACTCAGAGTTGATGCTTCTCGAGGAAGGAGGCCACAAAAGATGGGGGTCAGGCACTGACATAGTGCGTCTCCAGTGAGGAGTCCACGCAACAGATGGGGTCTTGCTCAGAGGTGTAGCTGCTCCATGAAGGCAGCCAGGCTCAAGAGCCACACAGCCCATTGTAAAGAGCTCAAGGTAGGAGGACATGATGTGGAGCCAGCCAGCCAGGTTTAAGAGTGATTGTGTCATTTATGGGGTCGAGCTCAGAGGTGTTGCAGCTCCAAGGAGGAGACCACGTGTGATTATGTGTCCTGAGTTGAGGTGGTGCTTCTCAAGAGAGGTGGCCATGGCTGCAGAGCCAGCCACTCCAGAGTGCAGAGATTTAGGGAGGTGGCCAGGCTGTAAAGCCAGCCAGCAAGAAGAAGAGAGGCTGTGTGGTAGATGAAGTCCAGCTTGAATGTGGTGTAGCACAAGGGAGGAGGCCACACAGCAGAACTAGCCAGGCAGCAGTGTTGAGGCTGTGAGGTGGATATGGTCCAGTTCAGATGTGGTGCAGTTTCATGCAGATGACAACGCAGCAGATGGGGTCCTACAAGTAGTTGGTGATGCTCCAGGTTGGATGCTTGGCATCAGACACAACCAGCCAGGTGCAGAGAGGCTGCACTTTGGATGGCGTCCAGCTGTGAGGTGGTACATTTCCATGGAGGAGGCCACACAGTAGATGTATTCCTGCATGGAGGTGGCGCTGTTCAAGGGAGGCGGTAGAGTTACAGAGGCTACCAGCCCAGCTTACAGAGCTCTAGGGAGTAATCCAGGCTGTAGAACTAGCTATCTAGGGCCCAAAAGGTTAGGCAGGGTATGTGGTTCTACACAGAGGTGGTTTTGTTCCAAGAACGTGGCTTGGCTGAAGAGCCAAAAAGCCAGGGGCGGAGAGGCCATACTGTGTATGGTGTTCAGCTATGAGGTCATGCAGCTCCAAGCAAGTTTGGTTCTGCTCAGAGTTGGCACAACTCCAGGGAGGTGGATGGGGTCCTTCACGGAGGTGATACTGCTCCAAGCAGGAGGCATATAGGGTACTACACAAAGGCGTTGCTGCTCCGGGGAAGTGGCTGGCTTTCAGATCCAGCCAGCCCTTTGTGAAGAGCTTCATGGAGGTGTATGGGCTACAGAGCCAGCAAGCCAGGATGCGGTATGCGACATTTGTGTTAGTCCAGCTCAGACCTGGTACAATTCCAGGGAGGACACCACAAAGAATATGTGGTCTGCACACAGTTGGTGCTGCTCCAAGGATGTGGCCAGGTTGCAGAGCCAGCCATCCATCCATGGGTGAAGAATCTGCTCAGTGGATTCGGTCCTGCTCAGTGTTTTTCAGCTCCTGTGAGGTGGATGGGTTCCTTCAAAGAGATGACGCTTCTCCAGGAAGGTGGCCAAGATGCAGAGCCATCCAGCCGAGGGGTTTCAAGGCTGTGTGGTGATGGGGTATAGCTAGAAAGTGGTGTAGCAACTGGTAGGAGGCCACGAGGTAGAAGTGGACCTGCTGTAAGATTGTACAGATCCACGGAGGTGGCCAGGCTGAAAAACCTGCCTGTCCAACGTGCAAAGCTCCCAGGAGGAGGCTGGGCAACAAAGCCAGTTAGCCAGCATAAAGAGAGGCCTCACAGTGTATGTGTTCCAGCTTGGAGGTGGTACAGCTCCTTGGAGGATGCCACGTAATTGATTCGGTCCTGCACAGAGGTAATGCTGGTCCAGGCATGCGGCTGGGCTGCAGAGCCAACAATCTAGCCATGGGCATAGAGGCCGCTCAGTGGATTGGGTCTGATTTGGTGTAGCACCAAGGATTTGGATAGGGTCCTTCATGGAGATGCACCTAAACCATGGAAGCAGTCTGGCTGCAAAGCCAGCTAGCCAGATGCTGAGAGTCCACAAGGTGTATAAAGTACTGCTAGGAGGTGTTGCAGCTCCAGGCAGATGGATGGCATCCTTCAAGTAGGGTGGATGGGATCCTTCAACTAGGTTTGCAACTCTAGGGAGGTAGCCATTCTGTACAGTCAGCCATTCAAGGGTGTAGAGGTCATGTAGTGGATGGATTCCAGCCCATATGTTGAGCAACTCCAAGGAGGAGGCCTCACAGTGGATAGATTCCAAGTCAGAATTTATGCACCTCACGGGAGGAGGCCACGCAGCAAATGGTGTCTTGTACTGAGGTGTAGCTGCGCCAGGGAGGCAGCCAGTATGCAGTTGCATCCAGCCCAGTGTAAAGAGCTCCAGGTAGGAGGATAGGCTGAGGAGCCATCCAAACAGGGTTAAGAATTATGTGGGAGTAGTTGCATCTCCATGGAGGAGGCCACATGCCAATATGTGTCTTGAGTCGAGTTGAAGCTTATCAAGAGAGAAGGTCCTGGCTACAGAGCCAGCCACTCTAGGGCATCGAGATCAGCATGGGGCAGAGCTCCCGGGAAGATGCCAGGCAGCAGAACTAGCCAGGCAGTTGCAGTTACGCCTTTCGATGGATACGGTCCAGCTCAGATGTGGTTCAGCACCAGGGTTGTAGACACATGACAGATGGTGTCGTGCAAGGGGTGGTAATGCTCCATATCGGAAGGTGGCATCACATGCCATGGACAGAGAGGCCGCTCAAGGTGTTGTGTCCTGCTTGGATTTAGTGCAGTTCCAGGGAGTTGGATAAGGTCCTTCACGGAATTGGTGCTGCTCAAGGCAGGAGGCAACGTGGCAAAAAGTGTCCTGCACACAGGTGTCAAAGATCAAGGGAGGTGAATGGGTTCCAGAGTCAGTCAGCTCATGGGTGGAGAAGCTGGGCAGTGATGAGGTACACCTAGGAAGTGGTGCAACTCCAGCTAGGTGGATACGGTCCTGCATGGAGGTGATGCTGCTCCAGTGAGGCAGCCGGGCTACAGAACCTCATACACCTTGCAGACTCTCCACACCTGGCTAGCTGGCTCTGCAGCCAGCCTGCCTCCATGGCAGCATCTCCATGAAGGACCTTATCCAAATCGTTGGTGCTGTACCAAATCAGACCCAATCCACCGAGCGGCATCTATGCCCATGGCTAGATTGGTGGTTCTACAGCCCAGCTACATACCTGGCCCAACATTACCTCCATGCAAGACCGAATAAATTACGTGGCGTCCTCCCAGGAGCAGCACCACCTCGGAGCTAGAACACATACACTGTGAGGACTCTCCTCATCTTGGCTAACTGGCACTGTTGCCCAGCTTCTCCTGGGAGCTTTGCATGTTGGACTGGCAGTTTTTGAGCCTGGCCACCTACGTGGAGCTGTACAATTTTAGTGCAGGTCCACATCCACCACATGGCCTCCTACAGGGAGTTGCACCACCTTTTAGCTGTACTCCATCATCACACAGCCTTTCCGCCCCTCAGATTGGTGGCTCTGTAACCTGGCCACATCCCTGGAGCACCAACTCCTCTGTCCACGACCCCATCCACCTCCCTGGACCAGTATCAACTCTGAGCAGGACCCAATCCATTGAGCTGCCTCTATGCCCTTGGCCGGATGGCTGGCTCTGCAGCCTGGCCAAATCCCTGGAGAAGCACCACATATGTGTAGGACCACATATGCCACATGGCCTCCCAACTGGAATTGCACCATCTCCGAGCTAGACCCCATATTCTCTGCAGCCTCTTTGTATCATCGCTAGTTGGCTCTGCAGCCCAGCAACCGCCATGAAACTCTTCACCTTTGCTTGCTGGCTCTGCAGCCTGACCACGTCCCTACAGCAGCAACACCTCTGTGCTAGACCCTATCAGCCACATTACATCCTACATGAACCTGCACCACCTCATAGCTGGACTCCATACACCGTGCGTCCTCTCCGCCCCTAGCTAGTTGGCACTACAGCCAAGCCACCTTCATGGAACAGAAGTGCAGAAACCCATACCTTGCACAACCTTTCTGGCCCTAGATGGCTGGATATGCAGCCTGGCTTCCTCCCTGGAGCTCTGCAACCTGGGCTGGCAGCCTCCACAACAAGGCCGCCTCCCTAGAAAAGTACCACTTCCATGTAGGAATACATCTGCCGTGTGGCCTCATCCCTGGAAATGCACCACCTCAGAGCTGGAAACCTACAAAAGTGCAGTCTCTCTGCAAAGGGCTGGTTGATCTGATGCCAAGATTCTACCATGGAGCATCACCAACTACTTGTAGGACCCCATCTGCTGCATGGCCTGTTGCATGATGCAGTGCCACATCTTAGCTCGACCAAATCTACCGCACAGCCGCTACCCTGCTGCCTGGCTAGTTCTGCTGCATGGCATCCTCCTTCTTGTTTCAGAGCTTGCTGGCTATGAAATACGGCCACCTCCCTGGAGCAGCAATGTGTTTGTGCAGTACCCTATTTGCCACGTTGCCTCCTGCTTGGAGCAGCACCACCTGGGTGAAGGAACCCAACCACCTCCCTGGAGTTGCACCAACTCTGAGCAGAACCCCAACCACTGAGCACTTTCTACACACCTGGCTGTATTGCTGGCTCTGTAGCCCAGCTGCATGCCTGAAGCAGCACAACCTCCATGTAGGACCGCATTTGTTACGTGGCCTCCTCCCTGGAGTGGCACCACCTCTGAGCTGGACCACAAACACTGTGAGGACTCTCCTCATCCTGGCAAACTGGCTCTTTTGCCCAGCCTCCTCCTGGGAGCTCAGCACGTTTGACAGGCTGTTTTTTCATCCCGGCCACCTCCATGAAGCTGTACAATCGTAGTCAAGGTCCACATCCACCACATGGCCTCTTACAGGGAGCTGCACCACCTTCAAGCTGTACACCATCACTGCACAGCCTTTCTGCCCCTCAGCTGGATGGTTCTACAACCCGGCCACATCCCTGGAGCACTAACTCCTCCGTCCATGACCCCATCCACCTCCCTGGAGCAGCACCAACTCTGAGCATGACCCAATCCATTGAGCAGCCTCTCTGCCCATGGCAGGATGGCTGGCTCTGCAGCCTGGCCACATCCCTGGAGAAGCACCACATATGTGCAGGACCACACATGAACCATGGCCAGCCAAAGGGTGGAGAGGCTGTGCAGCAATGGGGTACAGCTAGAAGGCGGTGCAGCAACCGGTAGGAGGCCACGTAGTGGAAGTGGACCTGCTGTAAGATTGTACAGCTCCACGGAGGTGGCCGGGCTGAAAAACATGCCTGTCCAACATGCAAAGCTCCCAGGAGGAGGCTGGGAAACAGAGCCACTTAGCCAGCATGAAGAGAGGCCTCACAGTGTATGTGTTATAGCTTGGAGGTGGTGCCGCTCATGGGAGGACGCCACGTAATTGATTCGGTCCTGCACGGAGGTAATGCTTGTCCAGGTATGCGGCTGGGCTGCAGAACCAGCAATCCAGCCATGGGCATAGAGGCCGCTCAGTGGATTGGTTCTGATTTGGTGCACCACCAAGGATTTGGAAAGGGTCCTTCACGGAGATGCAGCTAAACCATGGAGGTAGTCTGGCTGCAGAGCCAGCTAGCCAGATGCTGAGAGTCCGCAAGAGGTATGAGATACTGCTAGGAGGTGTTGTAGCTCCAGGCAGATTGATGACTTCCTTCAAGTAGGGTGGATGGGATACTTCAACTAGATTTGCAGCTCTAGGGAGGTAGCCATTCTGTAGAGCCAGCCATTCAGGGGTGTAGAGGCCATGAAGTAGATGGATTTCAGCCCGTATGTTTAGCAACTCCAAGGAGGAGGCCACAATGTGGGTAGAGTCCATATCAGAGTTGATGAAGCTTGAGGGAGGAGGCCACGCAGCAAATGGTCTCTTGAACAGATGTGTAGCTGCTACAAGGAGGCAGCCAGGCTGTAGTCGCTTCCAGCCCAGTGTAAAGAGCTCCAGGTTGAGGAGCCAGCCAGCCAGGGTTAATAATTGTTGTGTCCTTGATGTGGGAGGTGTTACAGCTCCATGGAGGAGGCCACATGCGATTATGTGTCTTGTCAATAAAAGTCACTTAGTGGCAACAGTCTGTCCCTCAGAAGCAAGTCAGATATAATCAGACATGTCTGATCATGTTGTTGTTCGGGCCTGTGTGAAAAGTTCCAACGTTTCCAGGCTAAGCTGATTGAAAACAGATGCTGGAAGCACATACACGCAGCATATACACACATGAAGGCACATGCACTCTCACTCACACGCACGCAGTCACACTCAAGCACACACACACGTACAAGGGCAAAACAGTCACACTTGGACACACACGCAGGCAGAGAAAAAGAACCAGGGAAGAGAGTAAAGTAATGAAATTGTCAGTTTTTAGATAAATAAAAAGGAATTGATTTAAAAACAAAAACAAGTAAATAATCAAGTTGATGTTATAATCTTTCGTGATTTTGAAAATGTATTTTGATCATTTCATGATGCTGTGAATTTGAGATGAAGGAGAACTGTCTTCTCAGAAATGTTTTACAGAAATAATGTGCAAGGATGAGTTATGCAAAGAAAGAGAATTTTGCAATGACTAACCGTAAAACAGCTCCAAGCAACACAAAAGTTGACTCAGACAAGTCCGGGCAAAACCGGACGGAATTAGTTACACCCAGATTTTAATATGTATGAGAAGTGAGGTAACCATCTCCACAGACATGCATGGAAGTCCTATCAAATCCACCCCAAAGAGGTGGGATTGAACGTTGGCATGATGTTTCGGAGGTGTCAGTCAAACCTCACTCTATAAATATTGATTGCATTAGGCAAACTGGGCTGTTTGGATGACTGACGCGTGTGGATGTAAGGACAAGTTTTGGATGGGTTCAGCTGGGGAAGAACGAGGGTGGGTCCACTGGAAAGGCTTTGTTTGGAGTTATTTCTGCCATCAGCCCGGACCATTACCAGAACCTCTTTTCTTCAAATTCTGAACTGCTACAGACTTGGGACGGCCCCATTCAGGTGTGAGTGGGGAAATCTGCTCCTTACTGAGCCAGAATTTTCAGGAATTCCATTAAAAGGCAAATGGTAAGAAGACGTCTCACATATATTGTCCTTTATAAAAATTTATTTCAGTACAAATCGGTAGCTTACAAGATTACAAGCAGAAAGATCAATTATCCTGATGCATGCTCAATAATCCAAGTAGAAAAATCTAAAAAAAAGTTAAATCTGGTCCTCTGGACATTCAAAAAAAAAACAAAGCAAAACAACAAAAAAAATTGTAGAAAAGTTTTGTCTCTCATCCGAGAGAATTCCTCAGTCTGAGGTGCTGTATTCAGCTCAGTCTCTTAAATAGCACCTTCTCAGAGTGGATCAACCAGTTTTGCTGCTGACAACCAAAACCAGCTGCTCACATGGTCAAGAAGGACCATCAGCCTAAAAATGGATCATTAGCACACTGATGGCTGTTTACTATTCACAGAGGGCCGAGTGATACTAGCAATCACAGCAGAAAAATCAATTATATTTTAAATTTGATTGCTTGGAGTTGTCAAAAGGTTGGTTAATTTGGTGAAGAATAACATACTGGGGCAGGTAGTGAGTGTAGGGAGACTGTGGAGGTACTGGAACGCTTGAGTGAGTCAGGACGACCGAAGAACTCACAGAGCGCAGCCGGCCAGAAGGAAAATTTCTGGGGCTGAACAGAGCAAACCTACAGCCATCCGCCAGCTCCCCCCCAGGAATAGAGAACTACTTTGCCCAGGAAAGAACAACATCTGGAATGTAACTAAAACTCAGAGTTTTAATCACTATGTATCCTCTTTGTAATCAAATGTATTCACTGTGATTGGATTGTGCATACCGCTGTTTCCCCTGAAAAATCATTGATTAAAGCAAAGTAAAACGTTAAATTCTGGATTCTTATTTCAACACACCTTTGTTAATAAAAGTAGAAGACTTGGTTCAATGTAACAACAAAATCACGGGAGATATTTAAAGGTTTTGTATCTTTAATTATAAAACAACATCCAAGAATCTTATACCTAGATTCTAAACAAAGCCAGATCGGATAACAATTGCAATGCTAAATCAGGAGATGGGCTACCGTTAACGTGCGCTTCCTCGTCTGCCAAACATCCCCACTCCTGCTGCTAGGTCGGGCGAGGCACAAGGTGAGATTTTGGGTGTGGTGCACGGATGGTTAACAGTCTGGGTGAATCATCTCATCACAGCGTTAGACTAAGCTGTCCTGGAAAATAGCTAAGGGTAATACCTGAGCCTCAGGATTAGTTTCAGACCCCTTGGAGGAGAAAGGCTGCAGTGAGGGCGTGGCACGTGTCCTGTGTTTACCTCACTCGTGTAAGCTAAACATGGTGGCAGCGGTGGGATATGGTTTTTGTATTGTAAAGACTCCCCTAAAGAGAAGGTGAGTATCAGAGGACTGATCAAGCGCTGAAAAAGAACACAGCCCCTAGAGTTGAGGGGGTGTGAGCGGCTGGACCAGGCCACCGGCCAAGTACCCCTTAGTGAACCACTAGGCAGTGGGTGGGGTAGGAGGGCTTATGAATGACCATATTCCAAGTAGTAAGTTAAGCAGCTGGTCTGTTCCCATCCGAAATACAAGGAATAGGGCCAGGCGGCTCTGCGTCAACAGATACTCGAGACGACAAAAACAAAAAAATGGCAGAAAGCGAGGAAGGAATGGGACTGGAGGACCAGCCCAAATCAAATGATCAGACAGAAATAACACCTGAGCCAGAGAAAGAAATAATAGGAGTGAGGATAGGAATCCCCGATATGGAAAAGGTTTTGGAACCTGGCACCAACAGGTACACTTCCAATTCAAAGACAATAATCTGGAGAAAGATGAAGAAGTTCTGTAACGAAACCTGTTTAGATGCATCGAAGAAAAGAGTGTGTACTATTGCCACATGGTAACGGATGGGCTTCAACAAATAGTAATGCGAGACCCAGCTAAAATAAAAACAAAAGCAGAAGTCAAAAAGCGGCTGCAATCGTGGGTGCAGACAGTAGAAGCACCAGTGAATGCGCTACTGGCGGTGGTGATCAGTCCTACCATTGATTATGACCCCCTAATAAAGATGGTAGCTAAGACATAAGGGTTGGGATGTTTTTTAGTTAACGACGATACAAAAGCAGCCCCTAGGTTCAAGGAGTATACAGATGAGTTAACGAGACTAGCTATTTATGAGAAGGAGAGACAACTGACTCCGGTGGTAGGAAAGAAACAGGGATCACAAGTGGGCTCTTCAGGAGACACAGAGGACGAGTCCGAATTGAAGTAGGAACAGGAAACAGAAGAAGCATGCAAAAGTGAAATAATCTTATCAATTAAGGCAGAACAGGAAGATCTGAGTGTTGTCAAACCAAAAAAAAGAGCATTCATCCCAGCCTCCCATACATACCCCACATTTGGGAACTTCCCATTTGGAAGCTACCCCCTAGACCATGGCCAGTATAGGGTTACTAAAAATCATGACCCAGACCTGGATTCAGAAGGTGAGCAAATATTCACAGTTACTAATAAATGTTCTATTAGAGAAGCCTTATACACTTATGCATGCTCACAACCACACACAAATAGAAGCAGGGATGCTTATTTAGGCTTTATATGTAGATATATAGATATGTATGTGAGTGTATATTCATGTGTATGTATGTATGTATGTATATAGGCGTAGGTATGGGTATATATATTTATGGAAACTTACTGCAAAGCCATGAATATTTTAAGTTCTTTATACATATGTATTTTGTTGCTATGTTTTGTCATGTTCTTTGCAGGTGAACAGACAGTGGCCGGGTGTTTTGACGTGTGCTCTATTTGTATATATTTCTTATATTTTGGAGTCTTACTTTGTCTTTTCTTTCTTTCTATCCTATTGGAAAAAAAAAAAAAAAAAAAAAAAAAACTACACTAGATAGTCACTATAATAAATATTTCATAATAATGGTGTGGAAAGGATGGCTGTAAGGGGAGAAGGGAGGCCATCAAAAAAAAAAAAAAGAAAATAAAAAAAATAAATAAAAAAAAAAAGAAGGTGAGCAAATAAAACCAGTAGCCAAAGTCGAAAGAAGTGTCAATGAGTGGTCTTTTGTGGATGACGCAGAAAAAGAAAATGTGGACCAGCACCTAGAAGCCCTTGCCCCAAGTCTAGCAAAAAAAACTAAGAACGCATGGGATAAGCTGAGAAGAGTTGAACATGGGACCCCTAGGAAAAACAAAGATGCAACAAAAGTTGGAGCCATATGATAATCAAAAAGAGAAGAAAGGGGACCCAGGAGAGGGTCCCTCAAAAATACCCAAGGAAATCCCCAGAAAAAAGGAATCTAAAGAGAAAAATCAGGAACCAAAGCTTGAACCGAACCCCAACCAAAAATATGAAAGAGAGCCCAAATCGAAAACGAAAGAGAAAATTAGGCAGTTACCTAAGGACGTGCCCAAACTCCCTCTGGCCAAAACCCTTAAACCTCTACCCGAGGAAACCCAAATTATACCACTCCAAAATGGGACCCGAGTGTGTAAGCTGAAGGGAATCCCTTGGACAGTAGAAGCCGATGGGTTGTTGGTGTTCACCTATCACAAATATAAAATTCATAATTCAACTTTCAGAAAAACTTTAAAGAAATTAGTGGGGAGTGGATACCAAGGAGCGATACAACTATTAAAACAGTGGGGGAAAGGCTTGAAGCCAAAAGTGAGCCTAAGTAGCAGTGCTGACCTTCCACATTATGCCATAATACATGTCCCAATCACAGGATACGAGGAAGTGACCAGCAATGAAGGATATATGAAGGAAATGTTAGGAGCCCTCGAAAAAGGAGTGACCCGAGCCATAACTCATGGTTTTAGACGAGTAGTGATAAGTATAGATGGGTTGCGGTCCCACAACCTACAGTGGGAGATAGCTGAGCGTGTGACAGTTCATTCAGCTATGTGGTTAGCAAAAGAGATGCCTGCTGAAGCAGCGTTGAAGGAGTTGGTCATTGTGACTCCCACTCACCTAGATGAAGATCGAAAAGCAAGGGTCGTATGACAAAACTATGACAAAACCGGAGATTAAACAATCGAGGAACCCCTAAAGCTAGGGAAAGAAGACGCAGAGAAACCATCAACATCACAGGGGGTAAAGAAAAATGAGGACCCTTTAAGGGAAAACCTCCAAGGACAAAAGACACCTTTAACCTCACCCTCAGAGAAGGACTTGAAAAATTCAGCCACAAAATAAAGGAGACGTGGTACAGAATCACAAATGGGGCAATTATCAATCAATTATTTAGACAGGTAACTCCCATTGAGCCTCGAGGACTCATTTACAAGGGTCAATTAGGGTGTAGGACATTTGCAAAAATACAAACATTGAATGAAGAGAGTGAGGAGAGCGACGAAGAGAGCTCACGGGGGAACCAAATGCAGGTCTGAGCCAGGAAAGCACCGATGATGAAGGTAGTGCCAGCTTAGGATCAATAGCAGGCCAATACAATTGTCCAATCAAACCATTGAGAATAGGGCAAAGGAAGGGACAAAAAAAGGAGGTGGAGATACTAGATGTACACAGAGTGTCAGAAAGGTTGGCCAGAGACTTGAGTTTGGGTCCGGTGCAGGCAAGCGATGGGCGCTGTTGGATTTCATATTTTTATACCTTTTTATATTTCCTATCAAGCATTCAAATGTCATGTTATACAAAGTGTGTGTGTGTCTTTCTTCCAGGGTTGAACTATAATTATAGAAAATGTTTACTAATTCTAACTATTTTACCTTTATATATGATCTTACACTAGTTAGGGTCAATCTTATAGATTTACAATCTTTGAAATTTACATTTTGATATATTTACAAGCGAATCACAACGGGCCAAATGTCAGGTAAGATACTGTTTAACTACAGCAGGAGAAGTCTGCTTGCTCACTGGGAGGGTCAGCCCCCACTGAATGTTTAACACACACCCACACACAGAGGGACTGATTAACATAAAATAATCTAGAACACATCTCTCTAACTTAGACTTAAGATAGTTTGACTAAGTAGAATTAGTATCATAATAACAATTAGCAGGTAACCGTACAACCATTATTTGATGAGGAGGCCAGTTTAGAGGAATACAGGCTTAATCTGCATAGTAAAATACCAGAGAGTCTTTGTTAGGGGGGGGCAGGGTGACCATAAGCCAGAGTGATCAATAAAAACCACACAGACATGAGTGAGTTAATAATTAATAGTTATTAATTATTCCTAGAAAGAAACTAACTTTAGAACAGAATCATTTGGTATCACTAAGGTATAATTAGGTTAAAATGAAAACAGAGCTAAAACATAGAACCGATTTCAGTAAGACATAAAAACTCCTCTCTTATCTAAAGAATGTTGAAAGTCCCTGACAGAGCAGAGTAACCATGGCAACCTTTTCGGCTAAACCAATCAGAGGCAGAGCCTGCTCAAAACTGTTATAAAGATCCAGGGACAGACTGCAGAACTTAGCATTTGCTGGGTGAACTCATCTGATCAGGTCGGTTTTGGTAAATGCTCCTGTATGCATGCATGTAATTGATTTTATGAACTCTGAATACTTGTAATTTGTTGTCTAATAAATCTTTTGAACTAAGGTGGCCCATATCAGTTGTTTTGAACACCATTAGTAGCCTCCAGCCACAACAGCGCCGAACCTACATCCCCGAAGCTGGCCAAAATCATTATGATATTCTACCAGTGTGGGCAGACAGGTCAGAAGAGACAGTGGGACTGACTGTTAAAGCTATTTTTGGGAGAGTGGGCCAACATTTTAATGATGCCCTCAGACCCTACATTAGCAGCCCACAAACCGTTAACCAGTAAGTTTAGAACAGCTTACTTGGGAATAGTACACGATGTGATGTTAAGAAGAATGAAAAAGACTGACTACAGATATGCCCAAGAAACAGAAAAGAGATTGTGGGATGAAATATCAGCTGATGAAGAGGAAGAAACGTGCCTGGCATGTACAAATCTATCGTACTATGTGCCTCAATCAACCCCGGAGCCAAGACAGGCGGAGCAAAGCCGAGCCTCCGGCTCAGACACTGACAGTTATCGTGAGTACAAAAAGATGAAAACCTTAGTGAGAGAAAAAAGACCCCAAGAGACCACTGAGGAATACATCAAAGATGTGTGGCCCATGGTCGTTAGCTCCACTGAGTGTGATGCAGCAAAAAAGCTGTGGCTGAGTAATGTCACTACAAACCCAGTGAGTAAAGGGGAGTCGGCTCAAAGCCACTATGGAAAGCTGGTCTGGAGGACATGGATGACGAGGACTCTCAAATTCAACGAGCGAAAGTACGCATGGATCAAGGGCAACGCCTTACACCAATCTGGTATCAACTCAAACAAGTAATTTTCCCTAAAAGATATGTTAAAGCCTTGAGAAGTGTAACAAAAGGGAGAAGGGGAGAACTCCCTTTTGCTAAGATGCCCCATGAGACCAATGTCGCCCAAATAGATCAGGTAGTAAAATCTTACGATCTAGAACAGAAGTTCTGGGAAGAAAAAAAGAAAAATGAAATAAAACAAAGCCCAAAACAACCGAAGGCAGCACAAAAGGCCCCTCAGTAGCCACAATACAGAGAGCAGTCCCCGAGGCCGCCAGAACCACAGCATAGAAACCAACAACAAAGGAAATTTCAAGCCCCAGCTGCAAATCCAGCACCCCAGAAGTGGGGCAAATACATACCTCCAGAGGAATATGCAAAACTAACCCCAGAAGAAAAGAAGGCCCTCCATGAATCCCATGTGAAAGGGAGTGGAGGGCCAGCTAAATAATGGCCGAGAGGTCGCGGGTCACCCTGGAGAATGCCTATTGGGATGGGAATGAAATCTGTACTAAATTAAGTGGAGAACCTTACCTGATAGACTCTGGGGCAGAGGTGTCTATGACCTGCAGAAACCTAAAAACAATAGGACACCTCATGGTTCAATTGGCTAACAGAACTATAGAAAAAATGTCTTTGGGCTTGTGGCAAGGAATTATATGGATAAAGGGAACCTACAACCTCATAACAATAACAGACTTAAAAGAATTAGGAAAGCCAAGAAGGGACCGAAGAGCCCTGAATAGACGACTGGATAAGCTCAAATCCAGGTTAGTAAAAATAGGGCCAACTCATGAAAAGATTGGAATTGGAGAATGGTATAAACCTGTAAATATCCCCGAAGTAATAGAGCAAAAATTAAATGAGAGCGACTTCTCCCCGGTGGGAAAGAGAAGTTAAAACGGATCATCGAGTTGGCCTCGGCAGCCAAATTTAAAAATGATTGCGGGGATTTGGGTCAAAGGTTTGTACATATAATCGAAGGAGGAGTGCATCCACCTGTGCGACAGTATCCCCTAAACCCAGGGGCAGTTTGTGAAATGAACAAAATTGTAAGGGAATTAAGTGATTTAGGGTTTATTAGAGAAGAATCTAATCCCATTACTAACAGCCCCATCCAGGCAGTAAAGAAACCTGAGTCTGCCGGAGGAGGATGGCAACCAGTAATTAATTTTAAGGCACTTAACAGGCGAACAGGGGCCAACCGAGCTAGCCTAGTCAATCCACAAGGTACTTTGAAAACCCTGCAAGTGAAAAAGTACAAATCCTGCATTGACTTGGCAAATGGATTATTCTCACTCAGACTGGCTAAACAATCACAAGGGAAAACGGCTTTTACCCATCAAGGGAGAAGCTATGTCTGGCAGTGATTACCATAGGGATACAAAAACTCTCCAAATGTGTTCCAGTCAGCCGTAATGGATGTGCTTAAAGACTTAGGTGCCACAGTTTACATCGATGATATGTTTATCGCAGATGAAACAGAAGAAGAACATCTAGAAAGATTAGCAAAGGTGGTGCAGCGAGTCACAGAAGCAGGGCTGAAGCTGAACCTGAAAAAATGTCAGTTTGGGGTAAACTATCTAGGATTTCAAGTAACAGCCGATCTGGGACTCTCAGAGGGCTACAGAGAGAAACTCGAACAGATTCAGCCCCCCGAATCCGAAAACGAGCTGCAAAAGATCTTAGGCCTGTGCAACTATGTGAGAGATCATGTCCCTAACTATCAAAAGTATGCCAAACCCTCATATGCTTGCCTGAAGAAAAGAGAAGGAGAAAACAAACAGAAAAACAAAAAAGCCTGGATTTGAACCGCTGAAAACCAAAATGACCTGGAAGAACTCAGAACAAAAATATAGGAAGCGGTACGATTAGAACCAAGAAGCCTGATGACAAAACTTGTAGCTGAGGTTAACTGTGAGGGAGACGATGCCATGATAACAGTAAAAAATGAAAATGGAGGTTTAGTTACTCTCTGGAGTTACACTTTAACCTCAGTCGAGAAAAAGTTTCCTCAGGAAGAAAAAGAGTTAGCAATGCTTGCTAGATACTGGGGAACGCTAAACGATCTGGCTCAAGGACAGCCTATTAAAGTAATAACACAGAGCCAAGTGCGCAAATATCTCAGAAAGGGAACAATTGAGAGTACCAAAGCTACCAACACAAGGTGGGGTAGATGGGAAGACATTTTGTAAGACCCCGATCTAGAGATAGGACCGGCACAGCCGGCGAACAGAAAAATGAGAAAAGAGACACCTGAGAAACAAAAAATGCATGACTGGACTCTCTAAACGGATGGATCCAAGAAGGGATCTGATCAGGTGGCACATTGGGGATTTATCCTCAAATATCAGGGGAACGAGTGCTGCCGTAGGAGGGGGAGAGTGCCAGGAAGTGCACAAACAGGAGAAGTTATGGCAGTACTCGAAGGACTACTGGAACTGACAAACAAAAAAGTGAAAATAGCAAAGGTAGTGACTGACAGTCATTACTGTGCACAAGCCCTGAATGAGGACTTATCCATCTGGGAAGAAAATGGATTTGAAAGTGCTAAGGGAAAAGTGGTGCCTCACCATGACTTGTGGAAGAAAATAGCTGAACTCAGGCTAAATCTACAGTTAGAAGTGGAGCACCAAAAGTCCCAGAGAGAAGGAAAATACTGGCAGGGCAACAAAGAAGTCAACCGGTACGTCCAACAGAGAAAAATATTTTTTGTTGGGATCGAGAAATGGGACAGAACCTCCGAAGGTCAGAGGGTCCCGGAAGAGCACGTGTTAGAGGTTGTGCGGGGCGTGCATGAAGGCCTCGGTCATGCAGGTGTGCAACCTACACGTAAGGAGTTGGAGAGCCAGGAGCTCTGGGTCCCTTTAAAACAAATCCGCAAAGTGCTGCAGGACTTGAAGTATGTGGTCAATACAACGTAGGACGGCGAGGGCACTAAGTGGACGGGCAAACTATCAAAAGCATCATACCATGGGGCTCAGTATGCATGGATGTAGCTGGGCCTATGGGAGTCACGGGCAAGAAGGGAGAGAAATACCTTCTAGTGCTAGCAGACTCGATGTCAGGGTATGTGGTAGTGAAGCCAGCAAGGAAAGCTAATGGCAACAGTGTTGTTAGCATGTTGGAGCAGGTATGTGGGTCATTATGCGTTCCAAAGGAATCGAGAACCGATAATGGAACACATTTTCGCAACGCACAAGTGGATCCAGAGATCACTGGTGCCAGACTTTTGGGGTGATGCGCATGTATTCACCCCCTTACACACCTCAAGTCAACAGAGTAGTCGAGAGAGCCATAAGTTTGGTCAAATATAGGATAGCTAAAAATGCTAATACCAAAAAATGGAGTACTAAAACTTTGGAAATAGGACAGGCCTTGAATGACAGGCATCGAGCTGGTAGACCCTCCCCCTCAGAGGAACTTAACCAACGACAGTTCACCACACAGGAAACTGGGCGGGGCTCCGACGATAAGGAGGAACAGCCAGACCCTGAAATCTCATTCAAGGTGGGGCAGAAGGTGTGGGTCAGAGCACAGGATCACACGTCAGCAGTTGCAGTAAGGCCCATATACAACACCACAGACAGAGTGAAGAGACTTTTAGACAAAAACAAAGTCGAGTTAGTAAAGAAAGGGATCCAAGGAATAGAGCAACTGAAGCCAATTTCTAGCTAAGTTGAAACCAGAAACAGGAGTATGGCCAACGAACCAAGCACCACGCTCCCCTATATTAGAATGTCCACTATTTGCGGGGGAGTTATCCTAGGAAGAGCAACTTCAGAGCTTTGGGCAGGTAGGGCTCTGAAAACATTGGAATATGCTAAAAAAAGATACCTGTCAACAGAAGATGAAACCATCAAGTGGAACAAGCTGGAAAAGAACTGTGTGATCTGCCTGGAACCAAGTGGTCTGCCCTTTCTATGGAAAGGACCAGGGAAGAAGAAACCCCTCAAGCCTAAGGCGAGTAAACAACTTGTCCGAGATTTCCAAGTAAAACCTGTAAAAGTAATGGATGCATTCATTTGTGGAAAATGCAGAGTCGCTGTCCTGCCTCGGATGATTATAATTCTACAATGGGATTTGAGCGGCAAAGTACTTGTGAGTGGAATGGAACCGTTGTGAAATACTGCAGGGCCTGTCAAACAGAAATGCAGGATGGTCAGCTGCTGCACTCAGAAAGGGCAATGGGTTGGCAAGTAAGGAAATACTTTGACCCCCTTAAGTCCTTTAAAGCCCAGTTGGACGAAAGAAAGTCTGAGGCCCAAAAAGAAGCCCCGAGAATGCAGCAGTATGACTAAGGGACAAACGCAACACCCTCGGCCCCACCTTTATATCCCAGGATAGTTAAACCAAATGGGGGGAAAGGCTAAACAGAAAGGGAAATGTTGGAACCCTCGAGATTTGCTCAAACAATCAGTGCAGCAATCCTGGCCCTACAATCCCTCAATGGAGAAAGTAAGAAACGCACCTCTCAGCACTAATCAGTTTCCACTGGTCTTCAGGGTGTTCCGTGACCCGATGGGGACAGATGGTGGTGATGTAAACCAGCTACCTGATGAAGTGAACGAAGAAGCTCAAAAAGGCGTCTGGAAGGGCCCCTGGGAGCTGACAACGTGGGCTCAACTGGTTACAGAGGTAATCCTAAGCCAAGATATCCCATTAATCGACCTGCCGGAGGTTCCTCGTGAGGCAGGGACCAAGCATACAAATTTATACTACCACACCACCAGCCTGGATGTGTGGGCTATACATGGGGCTGGACCCAAGCAAAAAACAGCTGAGTATCTAGTGACCCCAGAAACCTGGGAAAGGAAAGGAGTGCTGCAGATTCTCGGAACGGCTGCCCAACGGGTGGACACTCCCATAAGGCCAGACTCCACCCAAAGGTTTAGAGTTTCCGTGCAGATGAGCATTGCACCATACAGGGGAGTGTACTCTGCTGGAGCCACAATCCACCCGATTGAGGACAGTAAAAACGATGCAGAAAAGCCTCAACCAAGTAAAACGGACAAAAGACGAAGTGTGCTGAAAGCTTGGGCTGGCAAGACGTTCCCGAGGAGATGGAAACTCACAAACAAGAACGCGAACGAGTAAAAACGGACCAAAGGGGCGCTAGACTCATCAACGGATCTCATCGCAGAAAAAGGTTAGAAAAACGATTATTAAAAGATGTTATAAGATGCTCTAGTCGTATCGTGAGAGGAAGAGATAATATAAAATCAGCTGAAATCATCGAGGAATGTTAGACGTGGGACGAAACTACGTTGAGGAGTGCCCCGGTGTGTTGGCCGGGTTCAATGGACTTCTTCCCAAGATGTAAGTAACAACCCCGCAAATACATTTGGAATTTGTTATTTCAAAGATCCAGAACCGGGCCATATAAACCAGCTCTAATTGTCAGAGGAGAGCAGGCAAAATTAAACAGACCCAGAAGATATTATTCAATTTTTTACAAACCAAACAAAGAATTATTACAGCTCGAGTGTAAGAACCTTCTGAAAACCAGATCTCACCAGGGCGTCTCCATATATTACTGGCTTCATATTAATAAGCGACCAGTGGGAGTTACCATACAACCCCAGCCCGATGGGGACACCGTGGATGTTTAACGTTGTTTATTTGCGGGTGGTGGGATGGCAGGTTAAGGTCAAGTGGGGCCCCAATTACGGAGAGCCTCACCAAACGCAATACTGTGAAATCTCTGTGGGGGGAATGATAATCTGGGTGACAAGCCCAACCCTGAGAACTAAGATCTATCAAAGGGAGTGTGACCTATATCGGGTAGTGGTTGAAAATACTAAGCTACCCCTGCGAATGTTGTTCGACCGAGTTTTTACGCCTGTCAACCACTAGAACGAATACCCCACGAGAATGGCATACAAGGCAACGGTGTCCTATGGGGGCATCCCCTGGTCAGCACAGTAACCTCACAGATGGAGTTGGGCGAGTCTTACAGACAGTATGAGGCAGAGTCACGCTCATATTCCAGACAACGGATGCAAGAAGCAACGGACCGTTTCCACAGTGGAGAAAGCCCGCTCGACAGCATCTTCAACGGGCTAGAAGGCCCCCAACTGGAGCCCACCATGTGGAGTATCCACCAATGGAAGTGGGTGTGGAGAGGATTACGACCAAACATGCCACACCCATCACCTCTCTGTCTAGAACTCTATAAGGAACGAGTAACAAGAAAAGAGAGCAGAGCTCCGGGGGAGGTCAAGAGTGAAGCCTCCATGCGCATGGCTCATCGGGTAGAAAGCAATCTACTGCTGTCATGCCTGCTCGTGCCAGAAAGCCTGTAAGGAAGGAAGAAATTATACATCCATCCATCCATCCATTATCTTTACCCGCTTATTACATTTTGGGTCACGGGGGTCGCTGGTACCCATGTCCTACAATCACTGTGCGAGGGGCGGGGTACACCCTGGACGGGTCGCAAGTCCATCACAGGGCCACATAGAGACAAACGAGACAAACAACCATTCACTCTCTCATTCACACCTAGGGACAATTTAGAGTTACCAATCAGCCTAACATGCATGTTTTTTTTGGGTCTGTGGGAGGAAACCGGAGCACATGGACAAAACCCACGCATGCATGGAGAGAACATGCAAACTCCACCCAGAAAGGCCCCTGGACCGGGGTATGAACCAAGGACCTGCTTGCTGAGAGGCAGCAGCTCTACCAGTTGCGCCACCGTGCTGCCAGAGGACATTATACACTCTAAGCAAATTGACATCGCTATAGACAACGTACTAATTCAATATAATCGAAAAGGCCCAAAAATGCCAGGGATGATAAACGTAAAGGATGTAATATGGCTTGACAAGCCACAACAAGACTTTCCTGTATGGAAAAACCCCTCCAAGATCTATTTCTATGAAAACACCCAGTACATCAGGAAACCTCATCTGGATGAACCTCAAAAGAAATATAACCGGAGACTGGCATGGCTCCCCCAATACAGTACCCCTATCTGCTCTTGCCCACCAGAGTCCCCATGGATATTCAATGTGGTCTATTTGATTATATCTGGATTAAGAATCAAACTCAGGTGGGGACCTAACTACAGAGAGCCATACCAGAGCCAATTCTTCGAAATCTCAGTAGGAGAAATGGTAATCTGGACCACAAGCCCACCTATGGTGAGCGTAATCCAAAGAAAGGTATGTAAACCGGAGTGGTATGTGTTAGAAAACCAGCACCTTCCCCTTAGAAGGGTACGGGATCGAATGATGACCCCTTACAATCGTTTGGTGAGTATGAGAGCAAGATTAGGATACAGAGTACGGGTGTTGTACAAAGGCCAGCCACTTATAACTCAAGTAGAAATATTAGCAGAAGAGGGCAAAAAAGAAACGTAGTATTATTCACTAATCAACCAACTCGGACCAGTAAAAAGAGAAGAGTGGGAAGCCGCTTTCAAGCCATTATGGAACAGACATGAACCCCAACCTGAACCTAAAGAATGGTTGGTGATGCAGTGGAAATGGGTGTGGAAAGGTTTGCAACCTGGATTGCCACACCCCTCTCCACTATATCTGAAACTCCTTAAAGGACGAGTGACCACAGTTAACAGGCACTCTGAGAGAATGGCTAGATGTAGGAGTAACACAGGCCCCTTTCCAAAATGGTCCCTTTAAAAAAATAGAAACCCGAACAGCAATGATTTAAACAGCGAAGATTCAGACAACTCCGATTATGCTGTTGAAGCGACTCCCGACAGACCTAAGGACTGTTTAAGGATTACGATTTTGGATAAAGCAGCTTGCCTATGTACCCTGATGTGGGGACTCGTAGTGTTAATAGGCTTTATGATGTTGTTGGTTATTTTGTATCAAGCTGAAATTAGACCATGGAGCCTCACGCATGTGAAGGTCTCCCACAGGAGATCCAAGTATGCAAACATGACCTGCTGGGCCATCACACGAAGAAACATCTTCATGCCATGGAGACAAAATGAGACCATTCAAAACCAGACTTTAACATGGAATCAAGTGAAACGAACGGGCTATCGAGCCTGGAGGAAAAAGCTGAATCTCACACCTGAATGGACAACAGCTGTCGACGCTGAGAACCTGACTGGAACAGCATGGACCATAACCGACCTGTTAGTCCTGCAAGATTGACTTAGTTTGGATAGCAGTCCTGAAAAAACAAGTTAAAAGAACAACAAGATGTAATTGGACTCATCCTGACAAAGAACCACCTGAATGGCAATGTGATCGGGCCTGCCAACCACTGCCAGGGTTGGCTCACCAAGGTCACTGGGATAGTGAGGTGATCTATCCCACTCCACCAAAAGACAAAAGCTGTCAGGCAATTCTTCCTCGTTGGGAGTTCTGGGGCAACATCCATTTAGATTGTAACAAAATACCCCCCGCTCATTCGAAGAAACCACATTGGAGCATATTGGAACCAAATTGAAATTAAAATCATTCACACTGTGAGGCACAAGAAGGTACCCAGACTCGATGCTACTGACGGACAACCTCACAAAAGACCTAGCGGAACACCCCCAGTGGAGTTTTATACTGAAACACCCCCGCCGCTAAATATGATAGTAATGGTAGAATCAAAGCCCAATGAAGGAGTGAAGACGAGTGTAACAGAATATTGCAATGAACGCAGACTAAAAAAGCTCCCAATCTGCTATTGGAACCTGTATGGTGAGTGCCAATCTCAAAATTATTTACCAATAACTCCAGTAATGAATCAACAATATTTTTATTGGAGTTGGACAGCTGTATTTCAACCTGTTAATGCTTGGCACAAAGATTGGCTGAATATGACATTACCATGGGTATGGGTGGTCCCAAGTTTACCCCACTTCGAAGGCGACTTTGTGGAGGGGTATACCAGGACTTACACAGGCCTGATGGGACCATATTACTCAGACATGTATGTTCAGAGGCTGCCCAAACCAAATGAGCTGCTTAGTGCACCAAAAGTAGATTTTAATAAAATTGACGAATACGTAGCCAAACTAATTTTTCTTAGCCTTAATTACTCAGTGTGGGAGAGTAGTGGGGCGTCACCTAGATGCCGACTGTGGGAAACAGAAGTAGCTGTCATGTTCTCCTGGCGCTACGACTGTACAGAACTAAAGAAAGGAAAAACGATCAAAATATTGCTCCTGGCCTGGCATGAGTATCATAATAGAGATGACTCACGCACTTGGTGGGGATTTCAGGAGGAGGAAATAAGAGAATAGGTAGCCCCCTGCTTAAAACACTCCTCTAGATATTGGATTAGGTATCAATTCTTAGCTACAGTTTACTCCAAAGAACAGGATATATGGTCAAATGCCTTATATCGTCCCGACAGGTATGTTAGTCCAAGACCATGGCATATGACTTGTAATAAAAAACAAGATGAGTGTATAGTTAGCTTAGCCCGTAGGCCCTGTTATGAGTTACCCGGATGGGAAACTTACTGTCAAAGTCATTATAAAGAAGAATTCACAACTCATGCAGCTGAGGTATTGTGGAAGAAGTATAACAACGAGAAATGAAGAAGATCTGTAGCCGACGGTACAAGTTGCACTAACGTCATATTAGGGAATCAGCTAAAAACTAGAAAGAGTATTCAGGGAGTGATTGTCCCCTTCGTCTCCGACTCTATGATTGCTCTGGCCGAAGGACATGCGCTGAGACGACGCCTATGCTTTGTCGATGAGATATATGGCTACGACTGGGTAGGCCCAAACAAAATCTATTCTAATCTCATCTGTCAATATCCCAAAAATAGTTGGAAAAAATGTGGCCAGGGAGATGAAGAACATAACTGTGCCTGGTATGAAACTGTTAGTTACACAGTAGGTTGTAAAGTCACGGAAGTAATACATGGAGTACGAGAAGTGATCAAGGAAGGCGGAAGAACCGTCGAGGGATGGATAGTTGATCTTTTCCTTTAGATCTGGCCTTATTTGGCAAGCTTAGTTGGTGTGATCGCTGTTGTCTTATTAGGACGTGTGCTCCTACAAGAAGGCCTGAAGGCCATGTGCCACCCATGTGGGAGGAACTACAAGCCACTCCCACCAGAACCAGGCGCTGGCTCGGCTCAAAACTGAGACATCAAGGAAACGGTCTCACATCCGCCCCGGAGCAGCAGAAAGCATAACTCAAGAAATCCTCAAACTCAAAATTATCATGGACTGCCAGACAACTAACACTCCGACAGACGTGAGTACCTTCTATGAAGATTCAGATAGTACCACGGTACCCACCCAGACCTCCTGGCCACGGTGTCCGTCCTACTTTAAGGGTAGCACGGTAGAATATTTTTTAATAATGATTGCACGGATGTGCTACTGCCACACGGGTGAATGGGGAAGAAGGCGATTAATGCGATTCCGTGTGGCCTTCCAGGCCTATGCTAAGATAATCGTGACCCATGTAATACTGAAAAGAGCTGAAATTATGCCACACTTATTTGTCACCTACTTACTGGGAAGAGTCAAGCTCTCACTCCGACAAATAGCTGTGATCTCAGCTTGGCTGCTAGTAGACTCCATCGTGGTGACCCTTGAGTGTGTGGCCACACTCACCCCCTTACCTATACCCATCACAAACTGTGGGAACACAGCTGAAAGAGTTGTGATGGCAGTGATGGAAGGCGCCATGGCCATCACTGTGTTAGCAAACCTGCTGCACCAAACCCTGTCCTTGCGACCCCAAAATAGACATGGTTGGACCATGAAAATAGCTATCCTAATCGGATGGGGCCTGGCCTGGGGAGTCTGTTCTGTGCTATACTGGACTGGTCTCTGTACTACAGTACCGATCATAGTTTGGATGATGACTTATGCTGCCATCTTCAAAACCAGACCTGAACTTATTCCTGTTGCACCGGAGGGGAGTGGAGGCCATGGAATCTCCATGGGTTGAACCCCTGATCCACCGAAGATACAAAACTTAATCAGTATAACCAACAATGCTTAAATTCCGCCCGCTAACGTTATTATTAATCATTAATCTAATGTTTGTTTAACTCTGGGTCACATTGCTCGATGAGATCCTTGATGTCGGCTGACGGCCTGTGTAGGCTCAGTAACGGTCGAGGGCCTCTGAAAAGCAATGGAACCTGGGAAAATGAGGAATGAAAAAATAAATAAATTTATAAAAACAAAATAAAATAAAAATATATATTATAGTAGTTATATTGTAGTGTTAGATCTTGTTTTAGCCCCATTTGTACTTACAGGAGCACGGAGTAACCTGCTGTTTCTGTCATAAAGGATTAACAGAAACCAAGTATCTCTGGGCTGTTGGTTCGTCCTGGTGGTGCCCACGCTGTCATTCTGGCTTGGTGGCCAGAACTGCGGTGAATGGAATTCTTGTCTCAGATGAGCCACATAGTCTACCGCAAGTATCGGCAGCAGTGTGCATGGAAACAGAACGTACCTGCAAAGTCATCTGGACCTCGGCTCTGAACTCTGTGCCATATCGGCCAAGAGGAGCTATCCCACCACGAGCCTCATACTACCCAGTAGTAGCTAAGCTGTGGGAGCACCTCCACGATGCAACTGGGTTTGTGGCGATTCATCTGTACACAGGGTTGCCCTTGGTCCACGGCCCATCCTTCAGAATTATGCAGGGATCATCAGAACCCCTGCCCCCGACATTTCCGGCCTCCTTAGGGGCAGACCTGGGAGCCACTCCACCACTGGTTCAGACTCCCACAAAGACAGCAATTCAAGATCAGAATGCATCTATCTGGCCAATCCTGATAATGACGACCCAGCATCAGAAACCAGCCGTTACTTCACCTGCCCCACCACCTGCAGGGGCTCAGCCTGAGAACGAACCTATGGATGTGAGGGCAGCTTCACCTGAACCACCCCTTCTTTCGCTGGAGTGCCCAGAGCTGTATCAATTGGAAACCTACCTTGATCATTTCGTGAGTACTGAAGTTGGTCCACCTAGTCTGACCAACTATACAAGCACGGCCCCTTATGATCCTACCAGCCCTGAAGAATCCAACCCACCAAGCCCGATAACCCCTGATGGAACCTATCTAGACCCAACTCATCCTGATGGGTCAGTAATGGCCCCTCGCGAACTGATGCAAGAACGACCGATTTTAAAATGATTATTATATTTTTTACACATAAAATGTTTTTTAAAATCGCTTCCACCATTTGTCGCAGACCCGTCTCTCTCCGCCTGTTTGCGCGGGTCGGGCCTTCACGATTACGCGCGGCTGGGGTCTTGGAATGGCCTCTGTGAGTCACCAGCTGAACTTGGAGCTGGGAAGATGAGCCTGCCCGTTCTGGCTCCGGAGGAGAGGATCGTGTGAGACCAGCAGAGCGTTGAAGATTTAAAAAATAAATAAATAAACGGTGCCAGCTTCATCATGAAATCCTGTTTTCACTTTAATGACTGTTAACTCAGCTGAAAATCATAAAAAGACACAAAACTATTGGAT